>NC_058133.1:304981932-305076289 GCF_016433145.1 Gracilinanus agilis
CTCTTTCCCATCCCCCACGCCATCTTAGATTATTTAGTGTTCCACCCTCACCCTGTAAATTATTCTTCTGATTACTATAATAGTGAATATTATAATAGTGAATAGAGTTCACTACAGAGAATTAAACATAACATTTCTCTACATAGGAATACAGATAATTAGATCTCACTGAGGCCCTTAAAAAGGCAAATTTAATAATTATAAGTTTTCTTTCTTTTCCCTCTGTAACTTATTTACCTTTTCAGGTTTCTCTCGATTTTTGTGGTTCGATATCAAACTTTCCATTCAGCCCTGGTCTTTTCTGTGCAAATACCTGGAATTCTTCAATTTTGTTGAATGCCCATACTTTCCCCTGGAAATATATAGTCAGTTTTGATGGGTAGTTGATCCGTGGTTGCAGGCCCAGCTCTCTTGCCTTTCTGAATATTGTATTCCAAGCCTTACGGTCTTTTAGTGTGGAGGCTGCCAGATCCTGTGTGATCCTGATTGGTGCTCCTTGATATTTGAATTGTCTCTTTCTGGCTTCTTGTAAGATTTTTTCTTTTGCTTGAAAGCTTTTGAATTTGGCAATAATATTTCTAACCGATTTCTTCTCTGGGTCGAATATGGCGGGTGTTCTATGAATCCTTTCGATGTCTATATTGCCCTCTTGTTGTAGGACTTCAGGGCAATTTTGCTGAATAATTTCTTTTAGTACGGAGTCCGGTTTTTTATTAATTTCTGGTTTTTCTGGAAGACCAATTATTCTCAAATTGTCTCTTCTAGACTGGTTTTCTTGGTCTGTCACTCTCTCATTGAGATATTTCATATTTCCTTCTATTTATTCAGTCTTTTGACTTTGTTTTATTTGTTCTTGTTGTCTTGAGAGATCGTTAGCTTCTAATTGCTCGATTCTAGCCTTTAGGGACTGGTTTTCCTTTTCAATCTGGTCATTTCTAGTGTTCAATTTGCTTATCAGTTCATTTGATTTCTGAGCCTCACTTTCCAATTACAAGATTCTACCTTTTAAACTGTTATTTTCTTGCCAGATCTCTTCCATTTTCCTCAGAATCTCAGTTTTGAACTCTTCCATAGCTTGTGAGGAGTTTTCCTTATTTGAGGAGGGTCCGGATGCTTGTTTGTTCTCCTCCTCTGTTCGCTCGGTTGTCTGGATTTTCTCTGTGTAAAAGCTGTCGAGTGTTAAAGACTTCTTCTTTTTGTTATTATTCTTTCTCTTCAGAACTTCCTGATGCTGAGTAGCCATCATTAGCCCAGCAGCTTCTCAGCTTTATCCTCTCGCTCAGTTCTGTTCGCAATCTATTGGCTCCTGAGGTCTGAGTTCTGGTTTTTTCCAAGGTCAAGCCCCCTGGTGGGCCCTCTTGCTTGATCCTCTGCTGGAGGTTTCTTTACAAGTCTCAGGGCGCTGCTTCCACAGTCGTATACCCGTCTGCACTGGTTCCCCACTTAGGCTTTAGTTCCTGGCTGTGTCTGCCTCCACCCACGCCTCTGCTCAGCAGGCACTCTCTGTGCCCAGCGTCCTGCTCCGGCACGCGCGCTCAGATTTCGAGTGCTTTTTTTGACTTAATGGGGTCCTAAGTCTAGCTGCTCTCAGGAACAGGTCCCGGAGCTGCTGATGACTCGATGGGTGCCCCAAACTTGCCCTATTTCTTTTTAGCTGGGTTCGGAGCTATAGATGAGTGTGGAGGGGGTGGGGGTGGAGCGGTTGCTCAGCCTGCGATTGAGTGAGAGCCCTTTATAGCCTGGAAATGTCTCGATTCCACGTACCTTCCACGCTGTGCCCTGTTGTGGGGTTCCTCCGTTCGTCTGGACTTGTTTTTATGTCCCCTTGAGGAGTTTTGTATGTTTCGGTCAGGAGAGGTTAAGAGCTGCTTCTTACTCTGCCGCCATCTTAACCCACCCCTGGGATATAGACTCTTAATGACCACCCTACAACAATTATCAATAATATGGAAATAGGTCTTGATCAATGACACATGAAGAAACTAGTGGAAATGGGCATTGGCTATGGGTGTTGTGGGGCTGGGGGAGAGAGAGCAAGAACACAAATCATGTAACCATTAAAAACATTTTCTAAAAAATAAATAAATAATAAACAAACAAACAAATAAATAAATAAATAGACAGATAAATAAATAAATAAATAAATGTTTTCCGGGTCAGTTGTTTTTCCTATGAAAAATAGTAGGGGCCCCACCACCTTAGGCCATATGTTTCAAGATCTTCTGTTGATGACTGAAACTATGACTATAAACACCAGTTAACAAAGTTTAATTGATAAATTAAAAAAATAAATTCATCTCCTGACTCCCCTCTGTTATCATCAAATTATCTTGTATTCATTTTATTTTTTATGTAGACTGTAAACTCTTTCAAAAGAGAATTTTTGGAACCTTAATTTTTAGTGTATTACCAGGAATTTAGTAAACAATAATTCCTTACTGGCTAAATGTTGAACTACATCTCCAAATGTGTGAATGTGTACATAAAATGAGTATTTAAAAATCCATTTAATTAATTTCCTATATCTCATTCTCTCCTTGGGCTTTACAAAGGAATTTAGATGGCAGAGTGAATACATCTGCTATATCTGTATGATATACTTTCAAGAGGAATTTAGGAATTCAGATTAATTCCTTATCCACCCGTGAGAGACCAAACTATTCTGAATTGCAGTTTCTCCAATATGTTACTGACATATCCCTGTTAGCTAGCTTTACAGATAAGAAATGTGAGTGCCCGAAAAGTTCAATGCCTATGCAAAGAGGAAAGGAATTTGTAATCATTCCCAAAGGGTCATAAAACTGCATACCCTTTGATCCAGCAATACAACTGAAAGTTTGTATTCTAAAGAGATCAAAGATAGGGTGAAAGTACTTACTTGTACAAAAGAATGTGTATAACATTTTTGTGTGCGTGTGTGTGTGGCAAGAAAGAAATGGAATATGAAAGGATGTCTTTCAATTGGGGAATGGATGAATGTGTTTTGATATATGATTGTAAAGGAATACTATTGTGCCATCAGACATGAGGATCAAAATAATCATGAAGAAAAGTGAAAAACATATGAAATGATATAAAGTGAAATGAGAAGAACCAGCTGAATATTATATAGAGTAAGAACAATAAAGTACAGTGACTAATTATGAACAAAAAGTATTAACAGCAATGAATTTCTAAAATGTCTATAACCTATGTCATGTTACCTGTTTTCTCAAGGAGGAACAAGGGATAGAATATGGATTGTAAAATGTCAGAAAAATGATTATTAAAATTATCTCATGAAATTTGAATTTTTTATTTTAATTTTTTAAGTACAGAAAACCAAGGAAACAAAGAAAATGTCTGTGCAGGGTCAGGCATATTGCTCTTAACATTGTTTTATTTATTTATTTGGTATTCTTCATATCACACTAGACTGCTGTCCAGTTTCTAGAGACTTTAATATATTTCTTCTTTGGATAGATTCATTTTGCTCAAATATGGTTACTTTCACAAGATTTCTATTATATATATGTGTGTGTGTATATGTATGTATATATAATTTATTTATTTTTAATTTGTTCATAATATTTTTCAAAGGTTACATGATTCATGATTTTTCTCACCCCTCTGGCCTCCTTCCTCCTGGAATTGACATGTAATTCTATTGGGTTATTCATGTATCATTGTTCAAAGTCTATTTCCATGTTATCCATATTTGTAAAAGAGTGATCTTTTAATGCCCAAACCCCCAATCATATCCTCACTGAACCACATGATAATCATATGTATTACTTCTGCGTTTCTACTCCCACAATTTTTTCTCTAGTTGGGAAGAGCATTCTTTCTTATAAGTTTTTCTGGATTGTCCTAGATCATTTCAATGTTTCTATTAGAAAAGTTTATTACATTATATTGTGTCACAATGTATGAGTTTCTGTGTACAATGTTCTCCTGGTTCTGCTCATTTCACTCTGCATCAATTCCTGGAAGACTTTCCAGTGTACACAGAAACACTCCAGTTCATCATTACTTTCAGTAAATAGTTTTTCATCACCATCACATATCACAATTTGTTCAGTTTTTCCTCAATTAATTTTCCAATTTTTTGCCACCATAAGAGGGTGGCTATAAATATTTTTGAATGAATACTTTTCCTTATTACCTCTTTGGCTGAAAACCCAGTGGTGGTATTACTGGATCAAAGGGCAGGCATTCTTTTAAAGCCCTTTGCACATAACTCAATTGCCCTCCAGAATGGTTGGACCAATTCACAACTATACCAGTGGTGTATTAGTGTCCCAATTTTGCTACATATCCTCCAACATTTATCACTTTCCTTTGTTTCAATATAGGCCAATTTGCTAGACGTAAGGTGGTACCTCAATATTGTTTTGATTTGCGTTTCTCTAATTATGAGAGATTTAGAACACTTGACAAAGTAACAAGCCCCATTCCTATCAAAAACACTTGAAAGTATAGGAATAGAAGAGCCCTTCTTCAAAATAATAAATAGTATACATTTAAAACCATCAGCAAATATCATCTGCAATAGGGACAACTTAGAAACCTACCCAAAAATATCAGAAGTGGAACATGGATGTATATTATCATGATTATCATTTAATGTTGTATTTATAAATATTAGCTATTAGCAATTAGAGAAGAAAAAGAAATTGAAGAAATTAAAATAGGCGGTGAGGAAACTAAACTATCCCTCTTTGATGGTTTACTTAAAGAATCCCAGAAAATCAACTAAAAGGCTAGTAGAAATAATTAACAACTTTACCAGAGTTGCAGGGTACAAAATAACCGCACCTAAATTATTAGCTTTTCTATATATTTCCGACGAAACCCAGCAGCAAGAGTTAGAATGAGAAACTCCATTTAAAATCACTCTATACAATATAAAATATTTAGGAGTCTATCTGGAAAGAACTACAAAACATTTTTCATGCAATTAAAACTAGATCTAAATAATTAGAAAACCATTAATTGCTCATGGGTAGGGTGGGATAATATAATAAAAATTACAATCCTACCAAAATTAATATGCTTTTTGAGTGCCATACCTAAACTACTAAAAAAGTTTTTATAGAACTAGAAACAGTTCTACCTACCTTTATTCAGGCTTCTGACATGGAAGGGAAGATATTACCAAGGCATAACCCTGTGAACAGTAACTAAGAAAGCAATGACCACTAACATACAGGAAACCCAGTCCCACTAGTGTCAAAAGGAATAAGCAACACCCCAAAATGCTCTTGATCCTGCATAATTTCTATAGAGAAAAAGAATAAATTTTAGAAGCAACAGCAGAAAGTAAAAAAACAAGCAAACACATCAAAACTTTCCCCCCAAAATGGAAATTAGTCACGAGCTCTTGAGAAACTCATAAAAGAGTTCAAGAACCAAATGAGAAAGATAGAAGAAAAATAGGAAGACAAGTGGGGAAAAGAAATGAAAGTAATACAAAAAGAATTAGAAAAGTGCCCTTACTAATTATTATTTTTATTGCATTATGATCTGAGAAGGTTACATTTATTATTTCTGCTCTTTTGCATTTGTTTGCAATGATTCTATGCCCTATAACATGGTCAATCTTTGTGAATGTGCCATGTGCAGCTGAAAAGAAGGTGTATTCCTTTTTGTCCCTATTTATTTTCCTCCACATATCAATTAGATCTAATTTTTCTAGGACTTCATTCACCTCTCTTACCTATTTCTTATTTATTTTTCGGTTTGATTTATCTAGATCTGACAGAGGAATATTTAGATCTCCCACTAGTATGGTTTTACTATCTATTTCCTTCTTGAGCTCTGCCAGTTTCTCCTTTATGAATTTGGGTGCTATGCCACTTGGTGCATACATATTGAGCAGTGTTATTTCCTCATTGTTTATACTGCCTTTAATCAGGATGTAATGACCTTCCCTGTCTTTTTTAATCATATCTATTTTGACTTTGGCTTTGTCAGAAATCATAATAGCCACTCCTGCCTTCTTTTTCTCATTTGACGCCCAAAAGATTTTGCTCAAACCCTGAACTTTAAACTTGTGTATGTCCACCCACCTCATATGTGTTTCTTGTAGACAACATATGGTGGGATTTTGGTTTCTAATCCACTCTGCTATTTGATACTGTTTTATGAGCAAGTTCATCCCATTCACATTCAGAGTTATAATCATCAGTTGTGCATTTACTGACATTTTCGAATCCTCCCCTCTTCCTACCCCCTTTTCCCTTATGCTTTTTCCTTTTAAATCAGTGGTTTGCTATTGAGCAGCTATCCCTTATCCCCTCCCTTGATTAACTTCCCTTTCTACCCCCTCCCTTATTTTCCCCCCTCTTTTTGTTTTTAAAGGCCTTATGAATTCCCTCCCTCTTCCCCCTCCCTTTTTTTGACCTCCCCACTCCCCTGCTCCCCTTTGTTTATCCCTTCTCACTTTCTCAGAAGGGTTAGATAAGAGTTTTATGTCCCAATGGATACTGTAGCTACTCTTTCCTCTCCGGGTTGATTACACTAAGAGTAAGGTTTGATTATTACCTCTTAATGCTCTCTTCCTCTCCTTCTTATAATAGTATTTGACCCCTCTCCCTCCCATGCCTTCTTTGTGTGTAATAGAATATCTTATTTTCTTATTCATTCAAGTTTCTCTTGGTGTCCCCTACTATTCACCCCCTCTTTCCCATCCCCCATGTCATCTTAGATTATTTAGTGTTCCACCCTCACCCTGTGAATTATTCTTCTGATTACTATAATAGTGAATATTATAATAGCGAATAGAGTTCACTACAGAGAATTATACATAACGTTTCTCTACATAGGAATACAGATAATTAGATCTCACTGAGGCCCTTAAAAAGGCAAATTTAAAAATTATAAGTTTTCTTTCTTTTCCCTCTGTAACTTATTTACCTTTTCAGGTTTCTCTCGATTTCTGTGGTTGGATATCAAACTTTCCATTTAGCCCTGGTCTTTTCTGTGCAAATACCTGGAATTCTTCAATTTTGTTGAATGCCCATACTTTCCCCTGGAAATATATAGTCAATTTTGATGGGTAGTTGATCCGTGGTTGCAGGCCCAGCTCTCTTGCCTTTCTGAATATCGTATTCCAAGCCTTGTGATCTTTTAGCGTGGAGGCTGCCAGATCTTGTGTGATCCTGATTGGTGCTCCTTGATATTTGAATTGTTTCTTTCTGGCTTCTCGTAAGATTCTTTCCTTTGCTTGGAAACTCTTGAATTTGGCAATTATATTTCTGGGTGTTGTCTTTTCTCGATCGAATGTCACAGGTTTTCTATGAATCCTTTCAATGTCTATATTGCCCTCTTGTTGTAGGACTTCAGGGCAATTTTGCTGAATTATTTCTGTTAGTATGGAGTCCAGGTTTCTATTAATTTCTGATTTTTCTGGAAGACCAATTATTCTCAAGTTGTCTCTTCTAGACCGGTTTTCTTGGTCTGTCACTCTCTCATTGAGATATTTCATGTTACCTTCTATTTTTTCAGTCTTTTGACTTTGTTTTATTTGTTCTTGTTGTCTTGAGAGATCATTAGCTTCTAGCTGCTCAATTCTAGCCAATAGGGACTGGTTTTCAGCTATAATCTTTCGGTTTTCGGCTATGATCTTTTGGTTTTCGGCCATAATCCTCTGGTTTTCGGCCCTAATCTTCTGGTTTTCGGCTATAAGATTCTGGTATTCCTTTTCAATCTGGTCATTTCTGGTGTTCAATTTGCTTATCAGTTCATTTGGTTTCTGAGCCTCACTTTCCAGTTGCAAGATTCTACCTTTTAAACTGTTATTTTCTTGCCAGATCTCTTCCATTTTCCTCAAAATCTCAGTTTTGAACTCTTCCATAGCTTGTGAGGAGTTTTCCTTATTTGAGGAGGGTCCAGATGCTTGTTTGTTCTCCTCCTTTGTTTGCTCGTTTGTCTGGATTTTCTCTGTGTAAAAGTTGCCGAGTGTTAAAGACTTCTTTTTCTTGTTGTTAATCTTTCTCTTCTGAACTTCCTGAGACTGGGTAGCCACCATTAGCCCAGCAGCTTCTCAGGTTTATCCGTGTGCTCAGGGTCTGTCCGCTGTCAAGCCCTCTGGTGGATCCCCTTGCTTGATCCTCTGCAGGAGGTTTTTTTACAAGTCTCAGGGCGCTGCTTCCACAGTCGTACACCCGTCCACGCTGGTTCCCCACTCAGGATTTCAGAGCTTTAGTTTGTGGCTGTTTCTGCCTCCACCCACGCCTCCTTGTAGCCTGAGCTCTGAGTCCGCCTGAGCTCTGCTCCCGCTCTCTGCGCCCTAAGCCCACGCTCAGAGTTCGGCTGCGTTCTTTGGCTTTTTGGGGTCCCAAATCTTGCTGCTCTCAGGAACAGGCCCCGGAGCTGCCAATGACTCGATGGGTGCCCCAAACTTGCTCTATTTCTTTTTAGCTGGCCTCAGTGCTACAGGTGTTGTGTGTGGAGGGGTTGGGGGTGGGGGGGTTGCTCATCCCGTGATTTAGTGAGAGCTGTTTCACCCCTTTATAGCATGGAAATGCCTTGATTCCTTGTACCTTCCATGTTGTGCCCTGTTGTGGGGTTCCTCCATTCGTCTGGACTTGTTTTTATGTCCCCTTGAGGAGTTTTGTGTGTTTCGGTCAGGAGAGGTTAAGAGCTGCTTCTTACTCTGCCGCCATCTTAACCCAGAACCTAAATCTAATTTTTTTAAAAAAGAAAGTATGTCAAATCAACAATATTGAAAATTAAAAGGGTTATCTCTCCTTTAATGAAGATCAAATTATGACAATTATTAAGAGATACTTTGTCCAATTATATGGCAATAAATATGGCAATCTGGGTGAAATAGGTGAATATTTACAAAAAATATATAAACTAGATTAACAAAAGAAGAAATAGAATACTTAATTCTATCTCAAAAAAAAAAAGGAAATTGAACTCCCTAAAAAATATCCCTATGGCCAGATGGGGTCACAAATGAATTCTATCAAACATTTAAAGAACAACAAATCCCAATACTACACAAACTTTGACAAAATAAGAAAAGAATTAGTCTTACCAAATTATTTTTATTACAAAAATATGGTACCCAGGCCAGGAAAACCAAAATCTGAGATTCAAAATTACAGAACAATCTCTTAGTGAATATAGATACAATAATCTTAAATAGAATACTAGCAAAATAATCTAGCAAGTTATCATAAGAATTATTTATTATGATCAGGTGGGATTTATACCTGGAATGCAAGGATGGTTTAACATTAGGAAAACCATCCATGTAATTGACCACATCAACAACGAAACCAACAGAAATCACATGAGTTTCTCAATAGTTATGAAGAAAAAGCCTTTGACAAAATACAACACTCATTCCTATTGAAAAAAATCATCACCAACTTTCATCTTTATTTGGGAAAAGTTAAAAGCCTTCCCAAATAAAGTAGGCAATGAGGAAATTAACTATCACTCTTTGAAGAACATATGATGGTGTCCTTAGAGAATCTGAGAAAATCAACTAAAAGGCTAGTAGGAATGATTAATAATTTTAACAGAGTTTCAGGATACAAAAAAACCCTACATAAATCATCAACATTTCTGTATATTTCCAACAAAACTCAACAGCAAGAGTTATAAAGATAAATCCCAGTTAAAATAACTCTATTCAATACAAAATATTTGCAAATCAGTCTCCCAAGACAAACTCAAGAATTATATAAACAAAATTACAGAAACTTTTCACACAAATAAAACTAGATCTAAGCAAATGGAAAAAAGATTAATTGTTTATGGGTAGGACAAGCTCATATAATAAGAATGGCAATCCTACCTAAACTAATTTACTTTTTCAGTGCTATACCTCTCAAACTACCAAAAATCTTTTTTTAAAATAGAATTAGAAAAAATATATAACAAAGTTCATCTGGAAGAACAAAGTATAAAGAATATCAAAGGAAACCAATGAAAAAAATGTGAAAAATGGAGGCCTCGCAGTAGCAGACCTTAAACTGTACTATAAAGCAATGACCATCAAAATAATATGGTACTAACTAAGAGACAGAAGGGTAGATGAATGTAATAGACTAGGGCAGTGTTAGGCAAACTATGGCCTTCAGGCCAGATCTGGCCCCCTGAAATATTCTATCTGGCCAGGTGACATTATTCTTAATCTGATGAATACAATGAGTAGGATACAATACAATGAAACTTCAAAAGAGTTGCCTTAGAAACAGACTGACAGATGAACATTTCCTTTCCTTTGGCCCCTTCTTTAAAAAGTTTGCCCATCACTGGACTAGGGATAAATGACCTCAGCAACCTAATGTTCAATAAACTGCAAAATCCCAGCTTTGGGGATAAGAACTCACTCTTTGACAAAAACTGCTATGAAAATAGGAAAATAGTATGGGAAAAATTGGGTTTAGAATATCTTATACCCTATAGCAAGATAAATTCAAATTAGGTAAATGACAGATATAAAGAAGGAAATTATAAGCAAATTAGGTGAACATAGAATATTATACCTGTCAAATTTATGGGAAAGGAAGGAATTTAAAACCAAACAAGATATAGAGCATTACAAAATGTAAAATGAATAACTTTGATTATATCAAATTAAAAGGTTTTTGTACAAACAAAATCAATGTAACCAATATTAGAAGGAAAGGAACAAACTGAGAGAACATTTTTATAACAAAACTCTCTGACAAAGGTTTAATGTCCCAAATATACAAGGAATTAAGTCAAATCTACCAAAAATCATGCCATTCCCTAATCAACAAATGTTCAAGGGACAGGAATAGGCAGTTTTCATATGATGAAATCAAAACTATCAATAAACCCATGAAAAAGTGTTCTAAATCTCTCACAATTGTTGAAATGCCAATCAAAACAACTCGGAGGGAGCACCTCACACTTAGGAGATTGACCAATATGACAGTAAAGGAAAATAATAAATGTTGGAGGGCATGTAAAAATATTGGGACACTAAAATACTGCTGGTGGAGTTGTGAATTGATCCAACCATTCTGGAGGACAATTTGGAATTCTACCCAACGGGTTTTAAAAGAATACATACCCTTGAATCTAGCAATACCACTCCTAGTTCTGTACACCAAAGAGATAATACTGAAACATGTTTGTACAAAAATATTCATAGCTGCACTTTTTGTGGTGGCAAAAAATTGGAAAATGAGTAGATGTACCTCCACTGGGGTATGGCTGAACAAATTGTGATATATGATGGTGATGGAATACTATTGTGCAATAAGGAAAACTGATTGCTTTCCATATAAGCTGAAACTCTATGAACTGATGCAGAGTAAAATGAGCTGAACCAGTAGAATATAGTATACAGAAACTAGGATATTATGGAATGATCATATGCAACTGACTTTGTTACTAATAGCAATGCAGTGATCCAGGACATTCCCTGGGGATTTATGAGAAAGAATGCTGGCCACATTGAGAGAAAGAACTGTAAGGATAGAAATGCATAAAGAAAACATTTGATTTATCACTTGTTTATATGGGTATATGATGTGGGGTTTTGGTTTTAAAAGTTTACTCTGTTACAAAAATGAATAAAATGGAAATAGGTATTGATTGATAATACATGTATAACCCAGTGGAATTGCTTGTCAGCTCTTTGAGAGGAGAGGTAAAATGGGAGGGAGAGAACATGAATTATATAACCATGGAAAAATACTTAAATTTAAAAATAAAATAAGATAAATAAATGCAGTGGGTCCTCTTTCCAGTCTCTGTCCACCAAAATGTGATAGTAAGAAGAAGAATTCAAGTAGCATTAGGAAAGGAACAAGAAATTATATTGACTCCTTACCAGATGAAAGCAATCTGTTCCTGAATAGTCTCAGCACTAGGATAGAGGGGGTAAATGAATTTACAAAAAGTTATATCTCAGCAACACTGACCCTAGGCCGACACTTCTTGATTTACAGCATTGATGAGAATACTGAAAGCTATTGACATAGGCTTGAGAAGTGTGTTCTGTTCCTTTTATTACCCTGTAAGATACCACTGATCATTGCATTCCCCACAGGAAAGATAGAGTCACTGCAAAGGGATCTGCTTGAAAGCTTCCTTCATCTCAGACACAAGAAAAGAAATATGTCCCTTTCTTCCCCTCTGCCTCCAACAGTGACCCAACTTGATATCATGTTAACTACACAGAAAGGTTCAACCTTTATAGCTTTTATATTTATCCCTGTTCACAGAAAATCATGCCTGGAGGTTGCTGAATGGTCATGCACAAATTCTTAACACTTAGCACCATTTCAATTAATGGACTGTCCTCTGTAGCCTACTGTGAATGACCAAATGAGATAGAGGCTTTGAAGTATAACTGAGGCTTGGATGGTGGTGAATGGGTCCCACTGCCCTGGAGAATATTTCCCATGGTTATGTGATTAATGTTCTTTCTCTCCCTTCTTCCCTACCCTCTCCCATAGCCAACAAGCAATTCCACTGACTTTTACATGTATCATTAATCAAAACCTATTTCCATATTATTAATATTTGCAACAGAGTTATTGTTTAGTCTGCAACCCCAATCATACCCTCATCAAACCATGTGATCAAGCACATGTTTTTCTTCTGTGTTTCTATTGCCACAGTTCTTTATTTGGATGTGGATAGCATTTTTTCTCATGATTCCCTCAGAATTGTCCTGGATCAGATCTTTGTATTGCTGCTAGTAGAGAAGTCCATTATGATCAATTGTGTTACAGTGTATCAGTCTCTGTGTACAATGTTCTCCTGCTTCTTCCCCTTTTGCTCTGCAACAAATCCAATTCACATAGAATTCCTTCAGTTCATTATTCCTTTTAGCAACATAGTATTCCATCACCAACAACTACCACAATTTTTCAGCCATTCCCCAATCGAAAGGCATCCCCTCATTTTCAAAATTTTTTTGCCACTACAAAGTGTGAAGCTATAAATATTTTTGCACAAATCTTTTTATTTATTATATCTTGGGGTCCAGGTCCTTATTCTTACTCCTATATAATATTAGTTTTCAGATCTAATTACCTCCATTATAGCCCTCTTATCTGTTTCCTGATCTATTAATATAGCAAACAACTTTGTTTCAGGCCTTGTCATATTCTGAAATGATTTTCCTAAAATGTAGAACTGACCATGGCACTCCACTCAATAAACTCGTTATTCACTATTACCTCTAGAAAATTGTTCCAGTCATATTTCATATTATTCCCTTCCCCACACATTGTTGTCTCACAAAGTGACATTCTCACATTTCTCTATACATCGCAACCAAAAGTGCCTTTTTTTTAATTTTAAACCCTTAACTTCTGTGTATTGATTTATAGGTGGAAGAGTGGTAAGGGTAGGCAACAGGGGTCAAGTGACTTGCCCAGGGTCACACAGCTGAGAAGTGTCTGAGGCCGGATTTGAACCTAGGACCTCCCGTCTCTAGGCCTGGCTCTCAATCCACTGAGCTACCCAGCTGCCCAACCAAAAGTGCTTTTAAAACAAACCTCCTTCTTTAACTCTGTCTCTCAGAATTTTTCATTTCCTTCAACTATAAGCTCAAGTATTATTCTATATATCAAGATTTTACTGATACTTATTGCTAATACCTTCCTTCAAAAGCATCTAGGGGTTTAATTCCATCCCCCATATATTATGTGTATATATAGATATATGATATAGACAGAGAGACAGAAAGAGTGAGAGACAGAGACAGAGACAAAGACACAGAGACAGAGATATAAGTTTTCTTCAAAAATATTATGAGCTTCTTGAGTTGAGATTGATTTTATTTTTTTGTCTTTGTATCTCTAGTGCTTAGCAAAATACTTGCCATATAAACGAAGTTCTTAAAGAACGTTTGATAGGTGAGTAATTGAGGGTTAGATCCACAATTTTCATTTTACAAAAGAGGATTCAAATATTTGCTCTAATATTGAATTTTGCCTTATTTTAACTATTTGTTGCAAAATGTAATTTTGCTCATTTTAATTTTAAATCAAATACAATGTAATCAATTGTATGTATACACATATATGCATGCATTAGTACATAAATTAACATTTGAATTAGAATTGAACTTTTGAGAACTATTATTTGAAAATATATTAATACAAATATAAATATAATATATAATATTACATTATATATTATATAAATGTATAATCTGTTATATAAATATAATATAAATAATATAAGACATATTAATGCAAATGAATTAACATTCAAGTAGAAGTAATTATGCATTTAATAATATGTTATATTTTAATTTAATTCCCACAGAATTTGTATTCAATTTTAAGAGCTAAATACTGAGGATTTGGGGCAAAATGCATATTAATAGTTTGAAATGTTGATCTAAGTCACAAGATAATATACTTTTATTGTTTTATTCAAACTATAAAATACATATTAGAGGTGTCCCTGTCACATTGCAACTTTCTTCTTTGAAGTGTCAATGTATTATGGGTCAGCATAAGAAATTAAATATAAATTTTAGAGAAGTTTAGTGAAAAACTTCAAGCAAAGGCCAACAAATGACAGAAAAAGTTTAGAAACTCAGAAATGCATTTATACCTGTTTGTGTGTCTGTTTAGTATTGTATATAAACAGCTTTTATCTTTGAATACCATAAATATACAGAGTAAAAAACCCAGAAAAAAAAAGAAAAAAGTTACAAAAAATATAGCTTCTTCTCTGGTTTGGAGGAATGACTTAAAGTTTTCAATGTATTTATCATATTGTTGGTACCTCACCCCTAACCCCCTAGAGATTGAGGAAGGGATATCTGCAATACATAATACATTTTAATGGTAGTGACAGCCTTGTTTTATGAAAACCATAAATACCCTTGGATCACCCTAGATCAGTGATGGGCAAACTACAACCCACAGGCCAGATGTGGCCCTTCTCCTTCATAATCTTTCAGTCATTAATAGGGCTTAGTATCACAAAAAATACAAGAATTTTGTAAAATATATCATTGTTATTTTTAAATAAATTATATTGCCCCATCTAAAGTTTTTTTTTTCCTTTCTTTTGGCCCCCTCTTTAAAAAGTTTGCCCATCACTGCCCTAGATGGTACTGGCAGGTAGAATTGAATCTTAAGTACTTAAGTACCCTTTTTGTCTTCTTAGTTTCTCTCATGGTATCAAGGCCATTCCCCAGTATTACTATCTTTGGTTCATTGTCTTCCCTTTCCTATACTCCATAAAATACATATAAGACCTTTAATATTTTCCTTCTATGGAAATTTCAATTCTTGATGTTTTATCCCAAGACAGCATTCCCAGAATGAGAGAGCTGAGTTGCTCTGTGTTGTGGCTCTGAGTGGGGGCTGGTCATAAAAGCATAATTTCCCTTGTTCTGACTAAAGATATGTTATTTTTTAAGATTAAAATATTTTATTTTTTTAGAAAAATTTTACATGATTCATGTTTTTACTTTCCTCTTCACCCCCCATTACCCCTCTACCCATAGCCAATGCTCATTTCTACTGGTTTTAAGATGTGTCATCAATCAAGACTTATTTACATATTATTAATAGTTGCATTGGTGTGGTTGTTTTGGGTCTACATCAGCAACCATAGCCTTATCAAAGCATGTGTTCAAGCGGCTGTTTTTCTTCTTTGTTTCCACTCCTGTAGTTCTTCCTCTGAATGTGGGTAGCATTCTTTTCCATAGATCCTTCAGAATTGTCCTGGGTCATTGGACTGCTGCCAGTACAGAAGTCCATTACATTCGATTTTACCACAGTGTATCAATCTCTGTGTACAATGTTCTTCTGGCTCTGCTCCTTTTACTCTGCATCAATTCCTGGAGGTCTTTTCAGTTCACATGGAATTCCTCCAGTTTATTATTCCTTTGAGTAAAATAGTATTCCATCACTCAACATACATCACAATTTGTTTAGCCATTCCCCAATTGAAGGGCATACCATCGTTTTCCAGTTTTTTGCCACCACAAAAAGCTCAGCTATAAATATTTTTGTACAAGTCTTTTTATCTATGATCTCTTTGACGTACAAAGCCAGCAATGCTATGGCTGGATTGAAGGGCAGGTACTCTTTTAGAGCTCTTTGGGCATAGTTCCAAATTGCCATCCAGAATGGTTGGATCAGTTCACAACTCCATCCGCAATGCATTAATATCCCAATTTTGCCACATCCCCTCCAACATTCATTACACATCCCTATTGTCATTTTAGCCAATCTGCTAAGAGTGAGGTAATACCTCAGAGTTGTTTTGCATTTCTATAATTATTAGATATTTATAACACTTTCTCCTGTGCTTATTCATAGTTTGGATTTATTTATCTGAAAATTGCCTATTCATGTACCTTGTCCATTTATCAATTGGGAATGGCTTGATTTTTCATACAATTGATTTAACTCCTTCTATATTTGAGTAATTAGACCTCTATCAGAGTTTTTTGATAAAAAAAGATTTTCCCCCAGTTTGTTGTTTCCCTTCTGATTTTTGTTGCATTATTTTTCTTTGTACAAAACCTTTTTAATTTAATATAATCAAAATTATTTATTTTACATTTTGTAATTTTTTCTAACTCTTTTTTTTTAAACCCTTGTACTTCGGTGTATTGTATCATAGGTGGAAGAGTGGTAAGGGTGGGCAATGGGGGTCAAGTGACTTGCCCAGGGTCACACAGCTGGGAAGTGGCTGAGGCCGGGTTTGAACCTAGGACCTCCTGTCTCTAGGCCTGACTTTCACTCCACTGAGCTACCCAGCTGCCCCATTTTTTCTAACTCTTGCTTGGTTTTAAATTTTCCCTTCACATAGATCTGACAAATATACTATTCTTTGTTGATTTAATTTACTTATAGTTTCCTGGCTTATATTCAGGTCATTCACCCATTCTGAATTTATCTTTTTGGGGTGGGGTGTGAGATGTTGATCCAAACCTAATATGTCCCATATTGTTTTTCAATTTTTCCAACAATATTTGTCAAATAGTGGTTTTTTTGTTCCAAATGTTGGGCCCTTTGGGTTTATCATACACTGTCTTGTTGACATCACTTACCCCAAGTCTATTCCACTGATGCTCCCTTCTGTCTCTTGTGCGTATTGTTTTGATGACTGCTGCTTTACAGGATAGTTTTAAATCTGGTACTGCTAGGCCCCCTTCCTTCATTTTTTTTCATTATTTCCTTTTATATTCTTGATCTTTTGTTCTTCCAAATGAACTTTGTTATAGTTTTTCAAATTCAGTAAAAATAATTTTTGGTAGTTTGATAGATATGGCACTAAATAATTAAATTAATTTGTGCAGGATAGTAATTTTTATGACGTTAGCTCATCCTACCCATGAGCACTTAATGTTTTTCTAATTGTAAAGAACTCATTTTAATTATTTGGAAAGTGTTTTGTAGTTGTGTTTGTATAATTCCAGTGTTTGTTTTGGTAGATAGATTCCCAAGTATTTTATATTGTCTAGGGTGATTTTAAATGGTGTTTCTCTTTCTACCTCTTGCTGCTATGATGTGTTGGAAATATATAGAAATGCTGATGATTTATGTGCATTTATTTTGTATCCTGCAGCTTTGCTAAAGTTTTTGATGATTTCTACCAGCTTTTTACTTGATTCTCTAACATTTTTAAGTAAACCATCATATCATCTGCAAAGAATGATAGCTTAGTCTCTTCATTGCCTATCTTAATACTTTCAATTTCTTTTTCTTCTCTAACTGCTACTGCTAGTGTTTCTAGTGCAATGTTAAATAATAGAAATGATAATGGGCATCTTTGTTTCATGCCTGATCTTATTGAGAAGTGTTCTAATTTATCCCCATTGCATACGACGATTGTTGATTGTTATAGATATATATTGTTTATTATTTTTTAGGAAATGTCCTTCTATTCCTATGCTTTCTGGTGTTTTCAATAGGAATGGGTGTTGAATTTTGTCAAACGTTTTTCAGCATGTATTGAGATAATCATTTGTTTTTTGTTGAATTGCTTGTTGATATGATTAATTATGTGAATGGTTTTCCTCATGTCGAACCATCTTTGCATTCCTGGTATAAATCCCACCTGAACATAATGAATAACCATCATGATCACTTGCTGGAATCCTTTTGCTTGTATTCCATTTAAGATTTTTGCATCTATGTTCATTAAGGAGATTAGTCTGTATTTTTTTCCTCTGTTTTTGATCTACCTGGCTTTGGGTTTAGTACCATATTCATATCATGAAAGGAGTTTGGTAGAACCCCTTCTTTGCTTATCATGTCAAATAGTTTGTATAGTATTGGAAATAGTTGTTCTTTGAAGTTTTGATAAAATTCACTTGTGAATCTATTTGGTCCTGGGGATTTTTTCTTAGGGAGTTATTTGATGGCTTTTTCAATTTCTTTTTCTGATATGGGTTCATTTAAGTATCCTATTTCTTCTACTCTTAACCTAAGCAATTTATATTTTTTGTAAATATTCATCCATCTCATCTAGATTGCTATATTTATTGCCTTACAATTGGGCAAAACAGTTTTTAATGATTACCTTAATTTCTTCTTCATTAGAGGTAAGGTCTCCCTTTTCATCTTTGATACTGATGATTTGTTTTTTATTCTTTCCTTTTTTAAATTAGATTGACCAGTACTTTGACAATTTTGTTTGTTTTTTCAAAGTTCCAGCTTCTGGTCTTATTTAATAATTCAATAGTTTTTTTACTTTCAATTTTTTTATTTCTCCTTTAATTTTTATAATCTCTAATTTGGTCTTTAGGTGGAGATTTTAAATTTGCTCCCTTTCTAATTTTTTAATTTACCCAGTTCATTGATCTATGCCCTCTCTAATTTGTTAATATCTGTACTCAAGTATATAAATATCCCCCTGAGTACTGCCTTAGCTGCATCCTACAGAGTTTGGTAGGATGTCTCATCATTGTTATTCTCTTCAATGAAATTATTGATTGTTTCTATGATTTCCTTTTTAACTAACTCATTTTTGAGAATCATATTATTTAATTTCCAATTAGTTTTTGATTTGCCTGTCCATGTGCCTTTATTAATTATTATTTTATTGCATTATGTTATGAAAAGGTTACATTTATTATTTCTGCTCTTTTTCATTTGTTTGCAATGTTTCTATGCCCTATTACATAGTAAATCTCTGTGAATGTACAATGTGCAGTTGAATGGGTGTATTCCTTTTTGTCCCTATTTATTTTTCTCCACATAGCTATTAAATCTAATTTTTCTAGGATTTCATTCATCTCTCTTATCTCTTTCCTATTTATTTTTTGGTTTGGTTTATCTAGATCTGAAAGAGGAATATTTAGATCTCCCACTAGTATGGTTTTACTATCTATTTCCTTCTTGAGCTCTGTCATTTTCTCCTTTAGGAATTTGGATGCTATAACATTTGGTGCATACATGTTGAGTATTGTTATTTCCTCATTGTCTATACTGCCTTTTATCAGGATGTAATTACCTTCCTTGTCTCTTTTCATCAAATCTATTTTTACTTTGGCTTTGTCAGAAAACATGATGGCCACTCCTGTCTTCTTTTTTTCATTTGAAGCCCAAAAGATTTTGCTCCAAACCTTGACCTTAACCCTGTGTATGTCCACCTGCCTCATATGTGTTTCTTGTAGACAACATATGGTAGGATTTTGCTTTCTAATCCAGTCTGCTATTTGCTTCCGTTTTATGAGTGAGTTCATCCCATTCCCATTCAAAGTTATAATTATAAATTTTGTATTCTTAAACATTTTGGTATCATCTTCTAGTTCTACCCTTTTTTCTTATGCTATTTCCTTTTAAACCATTGGTTTGTTTTAAACCAGTCCCCCTTGTCTCCTCCCTTGATTTACTTCCCTTTCCACCCACTCCTTTATTATTCCCCTCTTTTTTTAAGGCCTAATGAAGTCCCTCCTCCTCTCCACCCCTCCCTTTTTTGACTTTTCCACTCCCATGCTCCCCTTGGTTTATCCCTTCTGATTTTCTCAATAGGGTTAGATAGAATTCTATATCCCAATGGATATAGCTACTCTTCCCTCTCAGGGTTAATTCCACTGACAGTAAGGTTTAAATATTACCTCTTAATGCTCTCTTTGTCTTTTTATTATAATAGTATTCATCCCCTTCCCTTCCCATGCCCTCTTTGTGTGGTATAGAATATCCTATTTTTCTTATTTATTCATGTTTCTCTTGGTGCCATCTACTATTCACCTCCACTTCCCTCCCCCATATCATCTTAGACCATTTAGTGCTCCAACCTTTCCCTGTGACTAATTCTCCTAATTACTATAATATTGAATACAGTTTTTTAAAATTACACATAACAATTCTCCATAAAAGAATACAAATGATTTGATCTTATTCAAGCCTTTAAAGAGGAAATTTTAAAAATAAGAGTTTTCTTTCTTTCCTCTCTGTTTCTTATTTACGTTTTCATGTTTCTCTTGGTTTTTTTTTTTTGCTTTTTTTTGGTTTGTTTATTTTTTTGTGGTTGGAAATCACACTTTTCATTTAGTCCCGGTCTTTTCTGTACAAATACTTGGAAATCTTCTATCTGGTTGAATGTCCATACTTTCCCCTGGAAGTATATAGTCAGTTTTGATGGGTAGGTGATCCTTGGTTGTAGACCCACTTCTCTTGCCTTCCCAAATATATCATAATCCAAGCCTTGTGGTCTTGTAGTGTGGAGGCTGCCAAATCCTGTGTGATCCTTATTGGTGCTCCTTTTTATCTGAATTATCTCTTTCTGGTTTCTTGTAAAAATTTCTTCTTTTACTTGGAAGCTCTTGAATTTGGCTATTATATTCCTTGGTGTTCTCTTTTCAGGGTTTAGTGTAGAGGGTGATCTATGGATCCTTTCGAAGTTTATAATGCCGTCTTTTTGTAGAACTTCAGGGCAGTTTTGTTGGATAATTTCTTTTGTTATGGAGTACAAATTTCTATTAATTTCTGGTTTTTCAGGAAGACCAATGATTCTCAAATTGTCTCTTCTAGAGCTGTTTTCTTGATCTGTCAATTTCTCAGAGAGATATTTCATGTTTCCTTCTATTTTGTCAGTGTTTTGACTTTGTTTTATTGTTCTTGTTGTCTTGAGAGATCATTGGCTTCTACTTGCCCAATTCAGTTCTTTAGAGACTGGTTTTCTCTCATAATCTTGTGATTTTCCTTTTCACTCTGTTCTATCCTGTTTTCTAGCTGTTTAATTTTGGTTTCCAATTTCCTTACCATGTCGTTTGATTTTTGGGCATCTTTCTCCAATTGGGACTTTCTGTCTTTTAACCTGTTAATTTCCTTTTGAGCTAATTTCCACTTCCCTCCCCAAATCTCTTCCGTCTTTCTCATGATCATAAATTTGAACACTTCAAGAGCTTGTGACCAATTTTCATTTTTGGGGGAAGGTTTGGATGTGATTACTTTTTTGTTCTCCTCTGCTGTTTGCTCTGTTGTCTGAATTTTTTATGTGTAAAAGTTGTTGAGAGTTAAAGATTTCTTCTTGATCTTTCTCTTTTGAGGCTCTTGTAACTGGATTACATTATTATTATTTCTTTCTCAGTCAGAAGTCTGGGTGAGGCAGACAGGATTTCAGTCTATCCTATCAAACTGTGTAGCAGCCTTGGTATGAGTCACAGCATCGTGCACCCTCTCAGCTTTATCCTCATGCTCAGGGTTAGTCTGTGCTCTTCAGGCTCCTGAGATCTCAAGTCTCGTTGTTCTCAGGGTCAAGCCACCTGGTGGCCCACTTGCTTACTCTTCTGCCTGAAGCTCCTTTAGCAGTCTCAGGGAGCTGCTTCCACAGTCATGCACCCCTCTGCACTGGGTCCCCACCCAATGTCTGGGCCTGCATTCAAGGTCCACATCTGAGCCTGAGTTCAAAGTCAGAGCCTGTGCTCAAGGTCTGTGTTCAAAGTCTAGTTCTTTAGCTGCTTGGTGTCTTAAGTCTTGCTGGTCTCAGGAGCAGATCTTGGTGATCCGAGGTAGCTGCCAAGAACTTAATGAATGCCCAAACTTGGTCTAAATCTTGTGCACTGGCTTTGGCAATGTAGGTGGTGTTGGAGTGATGGGGTTGCTCATCGTGTGTTTTAGTGAGAGCTATTTCACCCCCTAATAGCATTTCCCACTTATATTGGGAAATGCCCCAATCCCACATGCCTTCAATGCTGCACCCTTTTGTGGGGTCCCTGCATTTGTCTGGTTTTGTTTCTATGTCTTCATGAGCAATCCTATATGTGTGTGTTAGGAGAGGTTAAGCAGCTGCTTTTACTCTGCTGCTGTCTTAACCCAGAATTGCAAGATAGGTTATTTTTTAATTACTTTGATGATTCCGTGTTTTCCAGGTTGACTAGCTTAGGGAGCAGCTAAGTGGCTCAGTGGATTGAGATTCAGGTCTAAATACAGGTAGTTATGGGTTCAAATCTAGTTACAGATACTTCCTACCTGTGTGACCCTGGGCAAATCACTTAACTCTCATTGTCCACTACTCTTCTGGTTCGAATCAGTATATAGCAAGTATTCTAAGAGAAAGTAAGATTTTTTAAAAATCATAGATTAGAGAGAAGTGATTGAACTGAGTTATACCAATATAGATCAAGTTTAATTGCTTCATTGATCCCTCTTCCAATCTTGCTAATTCTAAAGAATATGGATAGGGATTAGACTTGTAATTTCATTTATACAAGGAATTCCTAGATATGGTAATGCTATTTATTATATATTATATGAGATATGCAACTCATCCACCTTCATGATCAGGACTTAAATTCCGTAAATAATATATACCTGTGCTTCTCCCCTAGACATCAAGGCTCCTCAAATAAATTAGGTGAACATAGATTAGTAGCCTTGTCAGATCTGTGGGAAAGGAAGGAATTTAAGACCAAACAAGAGATAGAGAACATTACAAAATGTAAACTGAATGACTTTGATAATATCAAATTAAAAAGGTTTTTTACAAAAAAACTAATGCAACCAAAATTAGAAGGAAAGGACCAAACTGAAAGAATTTTTTATAACAAAACTCTCTGACAGAGGTTTAAACTCTCAAATATATAAAGAACTAAGTCAAATTTACAAAAAAAAGCCATTCCCCAAATGACAAATGGTCAAGGGACATCAATGGGCAGTTTTCATGGAATGAAATCAAAACTATCAATAAGCACATTAAAAAGTGTTCTAAATCTCTCATAATTAGATAAATACAAATCAAACAATTGTGAGGTACCTCCTTATCCATAGAAGATTGGCCAATGTGACAGTAAAGAAAAATAATAAATTTTGCAGGGAATGTCACAAAATTGGGACACTAATGCTTTGCTTATGGATTTGGGACCTGGTCCAATAATTCTGGAAGGCAATTTGGAACTATACCAAAAGGACTTTAAAAGACTGCCTGTGTTTTATCCAGCCATACCACTACTGGGGTTATGCTCCAAGAGATAATAGGGGAAAATACATGTACAAAAATATTGATATCTGTGCTCTTTGTAGTGGCAAAAATTGGAAAATGATTGGTGTGTCCATCTATAGAGGAATGCTTGAGCAAATAGTGGTATCTGATGGTGACAGAATATTATTGTTCTGAGAGGAATAATGAACTGGAGGAATTCCATGTGAATTGGAGTGACCTAAAGGAATCCATGCAGAGAGTAAGGAGCAGATCCAAGAGAACATTCTACACAGAGACTGATACATTGTAGCACAATTGAATCTAATAGACTTTGCTAATAGCAGTAATGCAATGATTAAGGACAGTTTTGAGGGACTTAAGAGAAAGAATGCTATCCACATTCCAAGAAAGAACTGTGAGAACAGAAACACAGAAGAACATATGATTGATCATGTAGTTCAGTAGAGATATGATTGGGTTTTTGATGTTAAAAGATCACTCTACTGCAAATATGAACTATTTGGAAATAGTTTTTGAATAATGATACATGTATAACCCAGTGGAGATGCTTGTCAACTCTGGGAGGAGGGATGGAAGAGGTAGAAGAATCATGAATCATGCAACCTTGGAAAAATATTCTAAAGAAAAAAAAGAAAAAGAAGATACAAGGCCAAATGGCAGAGGATGTGATACTAAATTGAACTGAGTCAATCATCACCATTGCTGAAAATCAGTATTCTACTATTGAATGCCCCAGACATCTGAGTGGTAATGTTGTAGAGTCCTTGGAAGGGTGTGATCATCCCTCTAAGCTTTGTTCACCTTTCTAATCATTGTTTCAGGTTTTTAGGACATGGAGAACAGAGACAATGGCAGTGGAAGCATTCCCAATACCCTGGCCATGCAACTCAACTCTGACCTCTCCAGGCCTATACCACTCAAAGTAATGCTATTCCACAGCTGTACCAGTTGACAACTGTCTCATTTCCCCATGATACATGGAAGCAAGTTTCAATGCAGGTTTGGCTGTATTTTTTCAGACTACTTTTCACTCACTCATTATTTCAGATGTCTCAGTGTGCTATACAACTGGGAGTCAAGGAGACAACATCAATGAAATTAACCAGATACCTTGGGTTCAGATCAAAATTGATCTTTTTTATCCTTTTTCTTCTCTTTAATTATTATTATCATTCTCATCCTCATCACCACCACCATCATCATTATCATATAGATGAACATCATTATCATTATCATGTAGATGAATAGGACTTCAGATTCTGTATGTGCAGCTCAAATTTAAACTAACCTTTAGCTTTACTTCCATCATTCATCACAATGCCTGGAACATAAAAAGGCTTTTAATAAAATTTATTTTCTATTGATATTGAAATGAATAAGATACATGAAATTATCCATAATAGTTAAATAAGTTTGTTTCCTTCACCAATTCTTGGAAAGGATATTTAACAACAATTTTCTGAAAGAGTAACATATTATTTCAACTAAACACAGCTTCTTGGATTCACTCATATTTTTCCTTAAAAGCCAGAGAGGAGAGAGAGCTACTTTATGGCTATTTGTACTCAGGCTATCAGAAAGATACATCAAAAAAAATCTGAATCAGTCCCTTAAGCAAATCAACTCTCAAAGAATTTAAACATCTTATTAGAAAAAGCATGAAGAAGGATCTTAGAAAAATTTAAACCCAACCTAGATAAAATAGTTTTAGGAAATGCTGCTCCTTTCCAAATGCATCATAACTGTATGACCTTGGTTGATTAACAAATCCATATTTTCCTAGTTCTTGCCCTTCTATCTTAAAATTACTACCAAGACAGAAAAGGTGTAAAAAACACAATGTAAATAATAGAAATAAATTTTATAGATGAATAATTTTTAAAATCTTGATTTGCACTTGAATTTTGAATTAAATGATTTTTATAACTTCTTTCCCCTGTCCTCCTGCTCCAAGAAAAACATTAATAAGAGCTTCTAAACTGATATTAATGGGGACAAAGGCAAATAAATCTTCAGAAAATGGGGTCTGTTTTCTTAGCCATCCCTTGTAAATAGAAAGTCTTCTTGGATGAATAGAAAAATAATGTGAAAGAGAGTGGGAAAAGACGGTCATTTTAAAATGTCTTAAGATTCCATTATTGTGTACTTTGGGTGAAACTAGTAATCAGTTACCAAAATAAAGAGAAAAGGGAAAAGAAGCATAACCTTTATAATTTACCATCAGTGATAAGGTGGAAAAAGGGTATAAAAGAAACATTAAAATAAAACTCATGGAAAGAGTTTCACACAGCATTGCCACTCAAACCAGTTAATTCATTAACCATCAAACTATTTCTAGAAGGCTATAATGTTGATAATAATGAGCACAAATCAAGCTATAGAGTCCAGAGCAGCATATATTATCAAAAATTGTCCAATAAAGGTCACTGGTTATTAACTTGCTAGAAGTTATCAAGTTAAGAATTTTTAATATATCTATTTTATCCAGTTTACCAAAAAAACCACAACATTTTAATATTGTGATGTAAGCTTGAGTCTTTATACATCAAGTTTTACTTTTCACTTCTTAAATTCAACAGATTGTGCTCTTTTGGAAATAGCATAGTGAATTATATAATCTTCCAAGAAAAGAAAATTATTTTGTGAAATGTTTATTTCACAAAATAAAATGTGATCAATCTATTAAACCAGTGATGGGCAAATTATTCCCTGTGGGCCAGATCCAGGCTGTAGTTTGTCCATCACTGCCATAAGCAATTCCCTAATCACTACATCTGGATGTGGGGGCCTGGTGATTAGAGAATTGCTTAAGGCAGTGATGGGCAAACTACAGCCTGGATCTGGACCACTGGGAACAATTTGCCCATCACTGTAATAAACTATTTGCCATGTACCTAAAAGACTATCCAATATACTATTAAATATCTCTCTATATATTTACATGCATGTGTGTATGCATATGCATACATATCTACACATATACATGTTAACATACACATATATATTTATATATATATATGTATACACAATATTTACAAACACACAATGAAATTAATTTAAAAACCAGGTCAAAATAAATGTCATGTTAATCTTTTATTTTATTGATGAGTATATTGTGGAATTAATTTTTATTTTTTTAATTTTTTCCATGGTTACATTATTCTTGTTGTATTCCTCCCCTGACCCCTCTTGAAGCTGACAAGCAATTACACTAGATTATAAATATCATTCAAAACCTATTTCCATATTATTCATTGTTGTAAACAAATAAAGTAAGCTTTTAAAACAGAAACCCCAAATCATGTACTCATATAAAGAAGTGGTAAATCATGTGTTTTCTTCTGGATTTCTACTTCCACATTTCATTTTCTAGATGTGTATACGAAACTTTCTCATAAGTCTCTCAGAATTGGATAATTGCATTACTTTTAGTAGCAAAGTCAATTATATTTGATCATCCCACAATGTTACTTTTTGTGTATAATGTTTTCTTGGTTTTCCTTATTTCACTCCACATCAGTTTATATAGATATTTCCAGTTCTTATAGAAATTGGGCAGTTCATCATTCCTTATAGCACAATAGTGTTCCATTACCATCATATAACATACAATTTGTTCAGCCATTCCCCAAACAAGGGACAACCCCTCAGCTATAAATACTTTTTTACAAATGGGTCATTTCCCATTAAAAATAATTTCTTTGGTATACAAACCTAGCAGTGGTATTGCTGGATCAAAGGTCATGCAGTCCTTTAAAGCCCATTGGGCATAATTTCAAACAGCTTTCCTGAATAGTTGGATCAATTCACAAGTCCATGAGTAATGCATTAGTGTCACAGTTTTGCCACATCCTCCATGGCATTAATTTATAAAAGTTACAGTAAAGTAAAGGAATCTCATTTCGGCAGCATTTCTGGGATATACCAATCTAGTAGTTCCATGAAAATTCCAAGTAAGGAAATATAGTTTATCTGATATAATCTGATATAAGGATATGGTTTCCCTTTTTACATGAATTTAAGACATCCTTTCAATTCAATTCAACTCAATTCATTTTCTAATATTGCATACACACCTTCATTGACCTTCTTTTCAGTAAATTACAAAATCCATAATTCTAATACCTGGTGAATATTTGACTGTCACGATTCCTCTCACTTTCCCAAAAATTCATCATAGATCAGAGAACACTGATACTTTTGTTTCTTTTCTAAGTAATTCAATTTACTTGGGTCAGGTCATTTTGTATTCCTTTCAGGAATTTTAAGTGTTGTCTTACTATCTCCTTATTATGAAATTTCAGTTCCTCTTAAAATGTTTTTTCCCCAAAAGAAACATGTAAAGTTAATAGGTAATTAAGAGTGGTATTAAATAATAGTGGTTTTAAATGTGATATGAAACTAAAAACAAACACAATAAATTGATTTGAACACAATAAATATCCTTTGTATTACAAAACAGAACTAAATATGACATAAGTAGCCCTTTTGTAATTTACTAATAACATTGTATATATAATTGTATAATTATTCCTTCATATTTCTCCTTGCTTGGACATCAAATATTTAACAATATTTTTAGAAATAATTGTTATTAAATATTTTTGTCATTTAAAATACTTATTGTGAGTCTTAACTCATAATCTTTTTTGATAGGATGTTTTCCAACATGTTTTTGCCACTCTTCAAACAATTTATTCTTATTTACATGTTCTTAATTTCTTTTTTTTTGTATATATCTCTTAAGTTGTCATAGGTGATGAGAGTCATCAGAGAGTCCCTTTTGCAGGTCCATTGGTGTCTTTAGAGGTCTTTTCATTGTTTTTCCAATCAATACCAAGTTCCAAATCATAATAGGTTTTCCATAAAAAAGAAATTGTTTCTGAAAATGTTAGGCATCAAGCTTCTGCCAAAAAGGAAGGACCATCAAGGCTAAATTTCCTAGATCAGCATTATTACTTTTCTGCAAATACAAATTTCTTCCTTTGAAATGTACAAAAATCACTCTTCCTTTGATTTATTCTTGGATTTAGCAAGGACTGACAACAGGATGCATATAAAGTTGAAGGAAAACAATTAAATAAGGATAAAACAGTTATTGTCTTTCTGTGAGGAGAATATTACTTACTCTGTTTGCTTCTTTCAAAATGGATTAGACTACTCTACCTCACTGTACTTAATTTTAAGTACAATAGTAAATAATACTGTCATTTAATAAACAACAACAAATATAACATTAAAGTAATAACAGAAGTGGCAAAAAAGTAAATGAACCTTTATTCAAATACCTACATCTTTTACCATCCTATGCTTCTTGTTTTTGTACTCTACCAGCTCTATTACATTCACGGTTAAGATCATTTTTAACTATTGTCTTCAGAAGTTATTTTTGTTTAGTCCTCTAGATCTTTTTAAGGTAATTTACATTTTAAAATGACAGTTTTAACTCTCTTATGTGAAGTTATTTTAATCTATCTTATAAAGGTCTGAGGTCCTCTATTACCTTTCTATCTAATCTATCTGTCTATCTGTCTATCGGGCTATCTATCTATCCATCTATCTACCTTTCTATCTAATTAATCACAAACGTTAATACATATGTGTATATACATAATTACTCTACATGCACACACTATTTTGGTTATCACAAAATTAAAAATTGTAAAATGATATTGGTACTTTTTTCTAAGTATTTCATCATTTGTATTTTATCTGATAATTGCCCTTCAGCCAGAATTAAATCCAGAATAATCTTTCTTATTGCTACTTCTGTCTTTAGAATTATGACTTGATCATTAAGAGAAGTCAAGAATTTATTGTATTTGTTTTTAGTTTCCTATCACAAGGACTCATCTTTTTTAATATCACTATGTTTAATACTACTCCTAAGTCCCTATAAATCATGGAAAAACACATAGATGATTTAAAACTGCAGGTGAAACAAAAGATATTGTATAGATTTTCCACTCCCCACCAAAAAAATTTTGTAGTTTGTTTTTCATTTTAACTTAGATATTTGAAACTCCTTAAAGGATGTCATTAAAGCCTGTTAAAATGGAAAAGAAAGTGGATCAGTTAGTTTACAAAGCAAGAGAATAAAAGAACCTAAGTTTTACACTTGCATATCATGTGAAAAAATTAAAAGCAGCCATAGATTTTACTAACTCTTGTAATGACAATTCATTAAAGTATATAAAAAATCAAAATTAGTATATTGGAATGTTAAAATGAATATTATATTTGGAATCAAAGAACCTAAGCTCAAAGTTTAACTACCTTTAATTTTTGGTTGTCATTTCATTTGCAGGGCTTCAGTTTCTTTAGGTATAAAATGAGTGTTTGACCAAATCATGTCTGAATACTCTCTTAATTATAAATCCAACAATAACACATAAAGTTGAATAAAATTATGTTTTATACTAGTGGATATAATAATCATAACAATGCATACATTTCTTTGAGATAATTCCAGTTTTATTTTTTTAGAGTAGTAATAATACAAGTGCTATTTCAAATGGAAAATTAGTCAACATTTCACATCACATCTTTACCTTACATTTTTGGTCCTATGAAAAAGGTATAGTTCATGTATTACAATATGAAAACATTTCTTTCTAACCTACTCTTCCCCTGACCTTTCTATCTATTTAATTCTATTAAATACTATCCTTTATTGTCATGTCTTTTGCTTCTTTTTCTTTTTAACTAATGTTCACTTTTTTTTGTCATACATAATATCCTCTCTACTGTCTTTTTATGAATATTTAGGCATTGTTTTCAATTCTCCATTTTCAGTTTAGAGTGCTCATTTTATTGAATTATCTTTTTTCAATTACATATGGAAACAATTTTTGACAAATTTGTTCTGACATTTTCAATGCCCTCCACATCCCTCCAATCCCATGAGATGGCAAATAGTCTGATATGTTATATAATTGCATTTCTATTATACATATTTCCATATTCCCCATGTCTCGACTAAAGATATATATCATATATATAATTCAGAACCTCATGAAAGAAATAAAGAATGGCATGCTTTGATTTTCAATCAGATTCCAACAGTTTCTTAAATGGCTCCAAAGGACTCATGATAAAAAGTGCTATCCACCACCATAAAAAGAACTGAAAGAGTCTGAATGCAGATTAAAGCATAGTATTTTCACTTAATTTCTTTCATGAGTATTTCTTTTATGAGCAATATGTGTTTTCTTTCATAACAGAATGGACATGAAAATATATATTGCAGGATAGTATAAGTACACATCATATCAAATCATTTGCTATCTTGGCTGGCAGGAAGAGAATTTGGATTAAAACTTGTCAGGAAGTAAAATGTTATGAATTAATATAAATTAATGTGAATTATTAATTAAATTAATTAAATTAAATAGTTATAAATAAATAAAATAAATGATATAAATAAATTCTCAATTATGAATAATTGGGAAAATAAAATAAAATATCCTGTGGAAACAAAACAAAAGATTCCAGTAGTTTTTTTTTTTTCCTTTAGCTATGAGTAGTGTTTTAGTTTCTTGTTGATTTTGTTTGTTTATTTGGTTTTCTCTCATAAGTCCCTTAGGATTATTTTTGTTCTTTGTTTTACATATTATAGTTTAGTCCTTTAAAATTGATCATGATAAAATATTTCTGTTAATATATACACTGTTTTAGTTCTGCTTACTTCATTTTACATCAGTTCATATATCTCTTTCAGTTTTTTTCCTAATAATTTTGTTCATTATTTCTTATGGTACAAAGTTTACAGTTATTTACATCTAGTCTTAATTGTGTGAAAAGTTTTAGTAGTTGTGTTTATATAATCCCTGTGTTTGTTTGGGTAGATAGATTCCTAAATATTTTATATTGTCTACAATGATTTTAAATGAAGTTCCTCTCGCTAACTCCTGCTGCTGAATTTTGTTGGAAATATATAAAAATGCTGATGATTTGTGTGGGTTTATTTTGTACCCTATAACTTTGCTGAAGTTGTTAATTATCTCTACCATATTTTCAGTTGATTTTCTAGGATTTTTTATGCATAACATATCATCTTCAAAGACTGATAATTTATGGGGCAGCTGGGTAGCTCAGTTGAGTGAGAGTCAGTCCTAGAGACAGGAGGTCCTGGGTTCAAACCCGGCCTCAGCCACTTCCCAGCTGTGTGACCCTGGGCAAGTCACTTGACCCCCATTGCCCACCCTTACCACTCTTCCACCTATGAGACAATACACCAAAGTACAAGGGTTTAAAAAAAAAGATTGATAATTTAGTTTCCTCATTCCCTACTTTAATCTCTTCAATTTCTTTTTCTTCTCTAATTGTTACTGCTATCATTTCTAGTACAGTATTAAATAATAGAGGTGATAATGGGTATCTTTGCTTCACTACTGATCTTATTGGGAGGGCTTCTAACTTGTCCCCATTGCAGATGATACTTGCTGATGGTTTTAAATATGTAGTATTTAGTATTTTGAGGTATTGCCCTTCTATTACTGTACTATCTAACATTTTCCATAGCAATGGGTATTGTATATTGTCAAAGGCCTTTTCTACATGTATTGAAATAATCATATGATTTCTGTTGCTTTGATTATTGATATGGTCAATTATGTGGATAGTTTTACTAATATTAAACCATCTTTGCATTCCTGGTATAAAACTCACCTGATCATAGTGAATAATTGTTGTGATAAATTGCTGGACTCTTTTTTGCTAGTATTATATTTAAGATTTTGCATCTATGTTCATTAAGACAATTGGTCTTTAGTTTTCTTTCTCTGCTTTGGTCTGCCTGGCTTTGAAATCAGTACCATATTTGTGTCAGAAAAAGAATTTGGTCAGACCCTTCTTTGCTTATTTTGTCAAATAATTTGTATAGTATTGTTGTTAGTTTTACTTTAAGTATTTAATAAAATTCACTTGCGAGTCCATCTGGGCCTGGGGATGTTTTTCTTAGGAAGTTTGTTAATGGCTTGTTCATTTTTTTTTTGAGATGGGATTACTTAAGCATTCTATTTCCTTTTTTGTTCATCTAGGCTATTTATTTTTTTGTAAGTGTACCTCTATTTCACCTAGATTGTCATATTTATTGCCATATAATTGGGCAAAATAGTTCTTAATAATTACCTTAATTTACTATTCATTAGAGTTGAGATCCCTCATTTCATCTTTGATACTATTAATTTCCTTCTCTTCTTTCTTTTTTTATTAAATTAATATTTATTTTATTTACTTCATTTTTTTAAGTGCCAGTTCCTAGTCTTATTTCTCAGTTCAACAGTTATTTTACTTTCAATTTTATTTGTTTCGCCTTTAATTTTTAGGATTTCCAATCTATGCCTAATTTCTTCTTTATTGTTTTCTGGTTTTCCTAGCAGTTTTTTTAATCAAACATTTGTTTCTTCTCCCCAAAACTTAGATCTATGATTTTATCAAACATTAGGTTTCTGTCTTCAATAACTACTCTGTGTTGATTTCCTAGTGATTCCATTGATCTACTGCTCTATTTCTTAGCCAATAGCAGATTGTTTTGATGATTACTGATTTATAGTAGAGTTTGAGATCTGTTATGCCTGGGCAGTCTTCCTTCATGTCCCTTAATATTCTTAGCCTCTTATTCTTCCAGATAAGTTTTCTGCTTCTAGGAAATAATTTTTGTGTAGTTTGATTAGTACAACATCGAATAGGTAGACAATTTATGTAAGATTGTCATTTTTATTATTATATTGTCTCAGTCTATACATTTCTTATTAATGTTATTTCAACTGTTTAATTCTGAATGTGAAAAGTTTTTGTAATTGTGTGCATTTCCTTGCTGAGTTTTTTTTTTTTTTTTGGTAAGCTTTATACCAGGAATTTTATATTTTTTGCAGGTATTTTGAATGAAATTTGTTTTTCTATTTCTTCCTATTGGGCTTTGTCATTGGTAAATAAAAATGCTAATGAAATATATGGTTTATTTTGTGTCCTGCAACTTTGTTAAAGTTGCTAATTATTTCCATAAGTATTTTTCCCTTTATCTTCTGGGATTCTTTACATATACTATTATATCTACATCAAATGATAACTTTATTTTCTCATTTTCTATTCTAATTTTTTTCAATTATGTTTTCTGGTCTTAGTGCTATAGCTTGTGTTTTTAATACAATATTAAAAAGCAGTGATATTAATAGTCATTTCTACTTTAGTCCTATTACAAATAATTCTTGCTGACAATTTTAGAAAGATATTTATTATTTTTAGGAAAGTTCCTATTAATCCAACATTTTCTAATGTTTGTAAGAAATCAGTTCTGAATTGTGACAAAAGTGTTTATTCCCCTGGATATATTGAAATAACAACATAATTTCTTTCGGTTGTGTTATTGAGATAGTCAATTATACTAATAGGTTTCCTAATATTGAACCATCCAGGCATTCTCATATAAAACACAGCTGGTCATGATTTATGACCTTGTAATATAACAGTGTTATCTCCATGAAAATATTTAATTTAAATTTTTGCATCATTTATCATTAAGGTGATTGGTGTATAGTTTTATTTCCCTATATTAGCTAGTTATGGTTTTGATATCAGTACCGTATTTATATAAAAAAAGAAGAAAATTTTATTTTTTACCTATTTTTCCAAGTAATTTATGTAGAATTGGAGTTAATTGTTCTTTGAATGTTTGGTAGAATTCAGTTCTGAATTCATCTGGCCATGCGACCTTTTTCTTAGGGAATTTTGTCTTGCTTTATTAAATTTATTTTTCCTTGATGAGGCTGTTTAAGTATTCTATTTCATTTTTTGTTAATCTGAGCAGTTTATATTTTTGTAAATATTCATCTATTTCACTAATTGTTAGGTTTATTGGCATATAATTGGGTGAAGTAAGTCTCAATAATTCCTCTAATTTCTTCTTTTTTAGTTGTGATTTCACCTTTTTTACCTTTTGATACTGGAAAATTTGCTTCTTTTTTTTTTAAATCAAATTAACCAATGGTTTAATCTATTTCTTCCATAAAACCAGCTCCTCATCTTATTAGGTAAATGATCTTCTGACTATAAATTTTATTCATCTCTCCTTTGATTTTTAGAATTTCAAATTTAGTGTTTAAGTGGGAGTTTTTAATTTGTCCTTTTTATTTAGTTGCATGAACTAAATAAATAAAAAGGACAAATTAAAAGAGAGAAAGAGCCCATCAATTAATTTTTTAAAAATCTTCTCTAGCTAATAGTTCAAACATTTAAATTTTTAATCCATGTCTCTGAGCCCCTAAAGGACCATGCTCATATCAGCCAGGTTCAATATTAAAGCATAGCCAAAAGGGAAGTTTATTTCTTAGGTTTATAACTGAATATATTTTTTGCATAGTCACATCTATGTCTCCCTAAAAACAATGAAGAGAGTTCATGATTCACCTAAAATCATTTGATTTACATTAGGTTTATCAGATATGGAGTAGTCTTTCTTTCACACTGGAAAAAATATATGGTGAAATGGACTTTATTGTACCTCTGAAAAAATATTGTTTTTGTTGTTCAATGATTTTGGTCATATCTAACACTTCATAACTCTATTTAGGGTTTTCTTGGTAAAGACTCTGAAATGGTTGTCCATTTGCTTTTCCAGTTCATTTTACAGATAAGAAAAATGAGGTACGTAGGATTAAATGACTTGCTCAGGATTACTTTTTTAGATTTGAATTTAGGGGAAGATGTCTTCCAGACTACATACCCAATACTCTATCCACTGCCATCACATGAACAAATACAAACATTTAAAGCACAAATAGCTCATTAAATCCATTGCAAATTCCCAAGAAGGTTAAGAAACTTTGAAAGAGTACTAAGCAAAATATTCTTCAAATATCCTTAATGATAAACATCCAAACACCTCAAAACAATATATGCAAGAAACACATCTGTTGATGTCTTCTGACATGGCTTTAGACCTCATCTACAATTTATTATGTTTTAAGGAAGTCTTCTGCCTCTGGGGAGTTGGTAACTGATTTTACATTTTGGAATTCTTAAGCACGCGATTACCAAAAAGGCATTCCCATATATGAGAAAAAATCAGTTCTCATAGTAAACTAGTCTCTGAATCCATTCTGAATACGAAAGAGAAATATGCAAAAATATAATCAGAAATTTGAAATTAGTAATTTCTTTCTGATTTTTAAGTAATATTATCTTATGCTTTTCCTACAAGTCCCCTATGTGGTAGAGTGGAGGGAACCCAAGGCCCTAGAACATAAATTGGGTGTCTCTTCTGACATTTCTATCTTTTTTGGAGAAAAACATATCCTTTTTAATTTTAAAAAACAAATAATGCTAACAGACTTCAAAAGTAGTTCTCACTTTAATATTACACAATTCTCAAAATATTCTCAAAACCAGTTTAAATTTCTAATAAAATTAGCATTTTTCATAAATCCAATTTTTTTTTGCCATGTTACATGATTTATAACTTTTTTACTCTAAGGAACTACACCACTACCAACATGGAGGATCTGAGTATTACACTCTTTGAACTGCTTACAATTGAAGTACTTGAAACAAAACTGGATCCCAATGATTGCTCACTCTCCAGTGTCATAAATTACCCCAGGATACATGTCATATGGTTATCAGTAGTGCTTATAGTTTACATACTTTTCTAGAAGACTGCTCTTTGTAGAACTGAATCTTCTTATGAAGGCCATCATAACTGGTGTTATAAATTAACTAAATGTTTTAAATAAAAATTAATGTTCATAGCATTTTCCAAAGTTAACTCTTAACTTTCAGGATGGTCATCATTCAGATGTGAGGTTCGTCTATGGTTTTTTAACTCTACAAGGGGAACCCAAGAAGGGTTCTTTGTATACTCTTGGACCCATCCTTTTTAGGCAAAGGTTCATATTCTAAAACTCATCAAGACATTTTGAGGGGTTATCAAGGTGATCAGGTATTTCATTTATAATTTTCTGCCATTGTCCTTATACATGCAGAAAAAAACAGGTTGAAGAGGGATAGATATGGAGTATGAAGTGCTGGGTTCAGATCCTAGTTCTGGTACTTGTTACCTGTGTAAAATTAGGTGAGTAATTTAATCTCTCTGTAATTATCACCTCATCTGAAAAAAATATGATTTAAATTTTGTAATATATAATGTTAACTCCAGATTTAAATTTATAATATAGATGAGGGATAATAAAAGAAATGAATTTCTTCCCTTTCCTTTGCTGTAAATCTAGTATCTTTCATGTTTTTTTATTTTTTTTTGTAATTCCTCTTTATTGACCTCTGTAAACTTGTATAACTAAATCTTTCATATCTGTATCAGTTTTCTATGCTTAATCCCCAAAGTCAAACGTCTTACTTTTACTGGCTACATTATTTTTATTTTCCATCTGTATTATATCAATTTTTTTTCTTCTTTTTAAAAACCTTACCTTCCATCTTGGAATGAATACTGTGTATTCGCTCCAAGAAGAGTGGTAAGGGTAAGCAATGGGAGTCAAGTGACTTCCCCAGGGTTACACAGCTGGGAAGTGTCTGAGGTCAGATTTTAACCTAAGACTTCCCATCTCTAGACCTAGCTCTCAATCCACTGAGATACCCAGCTGCCCCCTATATTAATCTTTTTCATCCCTTATTTAGAAAACATATAACAGATGAAGAAAACTGCTGCTATGTGTCATCTGTTGCAAAATTGCTAATATTCAGATGACAAATAATTAGTAGAAACCTATATATCTATAAGGTGAAGACTATCAGTAAAATGTCTTTTTTTCTTATTTCAAATTACTTTTAGAAGTCTTATCTCCTCTTAACCTTCTTTCTTATGTTATGATTAAAAATAGTATTTTTTTGTTAACTTACACATTGTACTCTTCCAGACTTATATCAATTAATCAGATAGTATTTATTAAGTTCAAAATTGTACCAGGAACTCTATTTACCATTAACTATAGTGTTTATACAATCCCTACATTCAAAATTTATCCATCCTTTCAGAACATTATGATTAAAATTATCTCAGGAGACAGATTTTTAGGTAAGAGTGTAAGTTTATTTATTATATTGGGTTTACTGGTTAGGTCATAATCAATAAAGTGATATAGATCCCCATTGCTCTCTCATGACCATTGGTGACCTGAGCTGGATCAGGCAACCTAATAAATAGATTTTTATGAGCTCATTATTCAGATCCTCCCATCAACATTCCAAGTACATTTCATAACTACATCATTGGGAACACATACATAGGAAAAGAACTCTTGTCCTCTTCCTTTATTAACCAAATTGTTTTTTAAAAAAAGGAAGAATTTTCTTGGAATTGCTAAGGACAAAGAAAATGTAAAAAAGCAGTCCACTAGATGGAATCTCTTACCCATATATAAGACACAGGAATAAACCGTTAATTCTCCTTGTAATGCAAGGTGGTTAACAGAAACTTTTTGCTTCTGTAATTTCTAATGGACACAAAAAGTCAGTTAAACATCTTAGAATCTTCAGAAAGTCAGTTAGGACCTGAAGCTATAAATAGAGGTGAAGTTCCAACTGATGATGCTTTTGCCTCTTGGCTTTCTGCTGTGGCTGGAGGCTTTTGGCTTGGCTTTGCTTCAGCCTTGGTCTGTGCTTATCTTGTCTTAGGGAAATTTAAACCTATCTCATTTCTCTGGACCTCTCCATGATCTCTCCATCTACATTCCCTTCCCTTCCCCTGAATTTCTTTTGGGCCTTGGGTGGAAGGAAGGGTTTGATGATTGAACATTGTGGGTTTTAGTTTCTATAGACAAGTAGAGTATCCTCAAATAAGTTACCCCTAGTTTTAGTGATTTGATAAGGACTTTACTTAAAAGGCAGACAAATCTTCCTGACTTGGAGAGCAGGCTCTCTCAGGCTAAACCTCACTGTGACCCATCCCCCACCATCACCCCTCTCCCTAGCAGCAGTTAGAAAATCCTAAACACCTCTCCCCTTCTGACTGACCCTGGTATTAATAAATCCCCTTGTTACCTACTCAAGTCTCTGGTGAATCATTATATAAAAAATTGAGGCAAGGGCTAAAGAGGGAAGGAATCATTTTCTTTTATTCCTTGAGAGAAACTGGGGGCATCCATCTTGGAATTCCTTCCTACCTACCCAAGACTTTCTCCAGCCATCAGTTTAACTGGCAGGGAGGGGCCCTCTTGACTCCTACCTCAAGAGACTTTAGAAACTAACAAGAGAAACCCTCCAGCCAAACCTAAGCATTTCTTACTGGCCCTAGTTTCTTCTCTGTATTCTCTGTCTCAAGCCTCTGGGAATAAACCTGTTTGAGCTGCCCGTTCCTATATACCCCATTTCCTTTATCTCCTACATACCTTCCCATACTTTCTTTGCTCCTCCAATCACCTTATAATTACCTATATCCCCTTTATCCTTCCTCACACCCAAATTGCCTTCGTTGACCCACTCAGATTATTTACTTTTAATAACATCCTTAATATATAGGAATTAATAGCATGAATGAAAAATGAATTCTCACAAAAAACCTTAACACATTTCTTTCTATATATCCACAAACATGTATACAGTTATATATTGTTATAAAAATTGGGAGTCTCTTGATATATTTGAGGTTCAATATAACAAAATCTGTAGTTATAATTCTACTCTTCTAAGATTGATATTCCATTTTTATTTTGTAAAATGTTATTTGCAAACAAAATAAGAAATAAAAGCCTATCACATTTATTCTCATCCCAAGGTCAAATGGCTAACTAATTAATGGTAGATCCAAACTAATTCCCATTTCTATTTATTACATAAAACACTTTTCTAATAACAAAGGTTTGTGGTTATGTATTTACAACTTTCCTAATAGGGACAGAAAAATATAAATCCATGAATTATTGCCTAAATCAAATTCAAATAAGAAAGCTAATTGGTTCTTTACTTAACATATTGAGTCTGTATTTCAGGCTATCATGAATCATTAATAAAGAAACTGTATTGGACTTGACATGGTAATTTTTTATTTCAAAAACAGAGGTTTTACACTACAAAGTGCTCAATCTAAACCTTGTCATTTAAACATGTCTAGTCAGAACATAGCTCATGACTGAAACAGTGTGGGTTAAGTAGCTGACATAGTGGATAGATGTCAGGCCTGAAGAAAAAAGAATCTCTCTTCTTGAATTCAAATCTTTTTTCAGACACTTAGTAGCTATGTGCCCTCAGGGAAATCACTTAATCATGTTTGCCTCAATATCTTTGCCAAGAAAACTCCAAAAGGGGTCCAACAAAAAGCTGTACTTGATTGAATAATAGCAACAGAAATATTAATAGTACTGAACCATTTTAATCTCTGTATACCTTTTTTTGCCTACAATAAAAATATTTCTCAAATTATTCACAGAAGACATTATGATATGAAGTCTTTTTTATTTAGTGTTTTATTTTCATTAGAATATATACATTTTATTGTGTTTAGTGTTTCTAACATTGTTCATTTACAATATTTCAGAGAGTGGATATATGTATTATGACTGTGATTATATGCATTTTGATCATGTAAAAATATGGAAGATATTTTGGTCAATTTCTGTTCTATTTATGTTTGTAAAAGAAAATTTCCTTGACATCTCATCAAGAAGAGGTGACTGATTAAAACAAATGATCTTTTTGATTGACACTAATAGTAATCATCCTCAGTGACATAAGAGAAAATATTATGGAAAAATAGCAAACACCAAACACCATTATTCTAGTTCATCATCCATTCCCCACAGATTCTATAATATAGTCATAGAGGAAAGAGTAGGGCAGATGCCATTATGCTTATTCTTTAGGTTCAGTTACAGAAAATACATGATCAGTTTTGATCAATGAGTTTTCATCATGTCATGATGTGATGAGGTATAAAACATTATGATCTTAAAACATTTCTATTTTAGAAGAAAAAAATTAGGTAATATTTTCCATCATTAGAAAAATAATTTCCATTGTGTCATGGAATAAGGATTACACTAGGAATCAGAAAACCTAGGTCCTAGTCTTGACCCTGCCACTAATGTGCTGTGTAGTCATATAATTACTTTATGTGTTGTTTGCCTTTGTGAAAGTGTCTCAATTACTCTTGGCTTCATGCTATTTAGAATTACTTCTGTTTCTAGATCTTGATTAAGAAAAAAGCAGAATTAATTGACAAAACAATGGTATATGCCCTGAAAGTAACCCTGAAAATATCCCTGCATTTGGATTGAAAACAGCTCAATCCAACCCTGAGTGGTCCCTATTTCCTTGCAGATAACACTAAGACTGTTTTATTCCACATTATTAAAGTGCATGTCTGCATTCCAAGCTATTGATGAGCATCTCCTGTTGCTAGACAGAAGTCTGTCCCTTATTGCCCAATCTCAGTGACACCCAACCCACTTTCTTAGAATATTATATAACCTGTAACCTCCTCATCTTCCCCAGGCTTGGTTCTATCCCAAACCTCCATATGAATATATTTTTATCTTAAAAGTAATTAAAAAATGTGTTGCACACACTGAGGCTCTCTGGTTGTATACAGTCTTAGTTTTACAATGTAAAATAAGTTAATTGGACTAAATAGTCTGTGAGGCATTTTTCTACTCTAATTTTTTATGTCTATAAAATATATCGTAGTTCACTCTGATCATGAGAAAAGTTTTAAACTTTTATGTGATTTTAAGATGCACTATAAATTCAAGATATAACACATCCATTTTTAATTATTGAGTGTAAATTAATTAATTCAAATCAACAAAGATTTAAAAACCTTCTTTGTGACTTGAACACTTTGCTCAGACCTGGAATTTGAAAACAAATATAAACCAGCTTTGTACCATATGCTCTTCTATATGCTTAAGATGGAGTTATTTCCATTTTCCTTCAGCAGTCCATCTTATTTTCCAACCCAGAATACCCTGTATTTCCCAACATAAGCTAATGACCTGAAATCTCATTCTGATTGAGATTTTATTACTCAATTCTTCATTTCCTCCAGTTGACCCTCTTTTCTGTTGGATTGTTAAAAGGTAAATTGATGGGTTTGCTTATAAAGAGCTTATATATAATGTAATTTTGATTTTAATTTTCCAACAGCAGTTATGGTTGTTTCCAAATCCAGAGAACACATTGCTGTGGAGAGAAAAAAATGAAGTAACAAAGGAAAGAAAACTTTGATTTCTGACCATGTTGATTTGTTATTCAATGCATGCCAATTGCATAACAAATCAGGACCAACCCCCTTCCACAAATTAGAGATGGATTCCCAATATAGGAGACAGACTTTTAAACATAAAAATGACAGGAAATTATTAAAGGAAACAATACAATATTAGGTAGTCTAATTTCTAATTGAATGAAATATTAGAGACTCTCCAAGTTGAGAGAGGGAGAATGAATAGATATAATTCCCTGAATTAAAAAAAAGGTGCCCCACTCCTTACAATTTTCTGTATACAATCAAATAAACATGGGAAAAACTGATTGATAATTTGGCAGTTCATAACACATAAGAGTTGTTTGAGATATATAAAATGAGAAAATTCATTTCATCAGTTAACATATCTAGTTATGTTTTTGGTCAATTTAAACTGACTTTTTCATTAAGGATCTCTAAACAGGAAGTAATAAGAAGCCCAGTTTTATAGCCATGCAAGGTTATGTTTAAACAATACAAAAATAATTTTTTCCCAATTCCCACAATTTAATGAACTTTTCTCATAGGAAAGAAGTTGGACACTACCCAAAACTGAATGGGAGGAAAATCAAGATAAGATCCCAATTGACACACAAGATAGAGTAAATATGGTTCACCTAAATGCTTCAGTTTTCAAATACTCTCCTAATTCCCTCAATTCTCTCAATTTTCTCAGTGTCCTCCCTCTCTCACCCTGACTTTTGAGCTTTTCTTTTTTTTTTTTTTGTCTTTCTCTCAGAGTCTAAACTCTTTGAGGAAAAAGGGACTGATTTTCTTTTTCTTATTTATATCAATGTTTGTTGGATTTTATTGAATTTAAAATTATAAATAATGGAATATTCTTTAAAAAAAACATGGAGAGACAGGTGAAGTGATGAAAAGTGAATTGAACAGAATCAGGAGAACACTGTACACTGTAATTGCAGTAAAGTATGATGAACAACTGTGAATGACTTAACTGTTATCAGGAATGCAAGGATGTAGGACAACCTGAAGGCACTCATAACAAAAAACAAACAAAACCCCCCACAATCTGTAACCATAGAAGAAACTTCCAGAATTTGAACACAGATTGAAGCATACCGTTTTCATTTTATTTCCTCCATGGATTTTTCTTTAGTGTAAGCTGTATTTGTCTTCTTTAAAAGAAAATAAATACTGAGATTTTTTTTTCCTGAGCTCATACTGACATTTTATTGTAGTAGCCATAAATCACAAACATTAGAGTTAGAGACATGCTCAGTACAGTCTAAAACTCTGAAAAGTGGAATTGGTCAAAAAGTCTATTTAAAAGAGTCAGATTACATAAATTTACCAAGATAGGTGGAGTTTGATAGCTACTTCTATCTTTCAAATTTTAATACATCTCCTTAAAAAGTTTAGGTTTTTATCTTATCTGGAGACCAGTTATGTTACTTCTGTTCCATACATGGTAAACGGTCAAGATCATTCTATAACTGAGATGTCTTAAGTCCTTGGGAGCATCTGCACAAATTCCAGGACACTGAAGGCATTAATACAACTCCCCTTGACAAGAATATCCTGTCAATGGACTGTAAGGAATTTTCCATGTTATTTTACTTCCAACATAATTACTGATTCTCATATACAATTATTCAATCTATTAATAATTGAGATTATTGTTTATAAGTTATCACTAAAATAATAATTATCTAATGGGATTACCTGCAGAAGATATTTAGCTCTGATAAGACATTAAACGATGATTATAAACTGAAATTGCTTAATTAAATTATCCTTTAAAATTCTTTTATAATATTAAATCTATGGAAATATGTATTGTATGATAATAACCTATGCCACATTACCTGCTGTCTTGGGGAGGATGGATGAATGGTAGAAATGGAGATAGCATAGGTCACAAAATGCCAGAAAATGCTTATTGAAAATTGTATAAACATGTAATTTGGAAAAAATGAATTAAAAAATCCTGTATGTCAAAGAGTTTATATTCTGTAAGAGTCACCAAAAGAACATATATCCATATTTTAAGAATTATTATAAAGACAATTTAAGGAAACAAATTTCTACTTAAGGCACAAGAAGAACACAAATGAACTAATACAAATTATATGAAAAGTAATACAAAGAAGAGGCAAAGAAATAGATACTGACCTATAGAGCAAGTAACAACTGGTAAAATGAGAATCAGGAAAGGCTTCATATAAGATTTTGATTATTATTTGAACAAAGCTGGGTATCATTAAAGGGGAGTTCCATTGAACAGTGAATAGAGTACTAGGCCTGGAGTAAAATCCGATTTCAGATACTAATTGAATGATCTGGGTAAGTAACTTAATCCTATTTGCTTCAGTTTCATCATTTGTTAAATGATCTCGAGAAGGAAATGACAAACTGCATCACTATCTTTATCAAAATAACCTAAAATAGGGGCAGCTGGGTAGCTCAGTGGAGTAAGAGTCGGGCCTAGAGACAGGAGGTCCTAGGTTCAAACCCGGCCTCAGCCACTTCCCAGCTGTGTGACCCTGGGCAAGTCACTTGACCCCCATTGCCCACCCTTACCACTCTTCCACCTATGAGACAATACACCGAAGTACAAGGGTTAAAAAAATAATCTAAAATGAGTTACAAAAATAGTTGTACATAACTGAAAAGTAGTAACAGCAATAGGCAATCTAAAATGCTGATGGGATTAAAGAGTGTATTCCAGACAAATGAAATATGTGTAGAAAGGCAAGGAAGACGAAGGTACTGTGCTATGCAAAGGGACCACTAATCATAAATAACCCCTCAAAGGTCTGCAACATCATTTTTGCACCTAAGTTATATGGTGGATAAACTGCTAGGTTTGAATCAAGACCTAAGTTTAAATGTATCCTCAATTTTATCTCAAGGGTTCTATTTATTAAATTCATGAATCAGAAAGGGCTTCTTTCACTCACATTGAACCCATGATTAAAGCACATCTTATGAGGTTTTTGGAAATTTATCACTGCTTGACACTGATTTGATAAGACTTTTATTAATTCTATCCCATCACTTTCCTTTCAGTTACAACTACGTGCTGTGGTTGTCTGGCCACTATTCAAGAGATTTGGAAGCTATCAATTGCAATTCAGTTGCTTACTGAGAAAGAGAAGAAAAAATAGGGGGAAAATCCCTCATATCCTGGACCTACTACATACTCATTTGGAACCCATTCTTTAACCAGATTCAGTTAGAATACTCTCTTGTCAGTTAGAGGTTCTAATCTACATAACCACATAGATTCCACTGGAACACTCTGGTCAGGGTTCAGTTAGATGTTCTATTTTGCTTATTCACTCATAATGCAGATAGATATATGGCACATGGAGTGAAGTTTACAGAAACTGGAAGAAAGGATAAACATTAACATTTTAAAGTAAAAACTTAAAAGACTCATCCTGAAATACTTTGTATAGTAGAGACCTTGGTTGATTCTGATAATAAAGAAGTGAGTTGTTTCTGTCTTACTCCCCTTGTATTATGAATGGGTGAGACAATCCTAGGAAAGACTAATTTTTTTTTACTCTGAAAATTGAATTTATTATGTACTTAACATCACATATACAATATGATATTACATACTTTTAAAAAGAAAGTTCTATGTAACAGATTCACAACTTCATATATACAGTCCTCTCTTTCTGTTCTACTTTATATATTGCTGTTCATTCATGTCCAAATCTTTGTGACTCCATAGCACACCAGGTCCTTCAATCCTCTCATTTTCTTGTTTCTATGATACTATCTATCCATCTCATCCTCTGGCATCCCCACTTCCTTTTGCCTTCAACCTTTCCCAACATCAGTCTTTTCCAAATGAGTCTTGTCTTCTCATGATGTGGCCAAAGTTTTTAAGTTTCTATATCAGTATTTGTTCTTCCAATGAATTATTTGAATTCATTTCAAAGTATTGACTGATCTGATCTCCTTGCTGTTCAAGGAACTAGTCTTCTCCAGTACCACAATTCAAAAGCATCTGTTCTGCAGCACTCAACTTCCCATGGAGTCCAACTCTCATAGTCATGCATTACTCCTGGAAAAAACATATCTTTGACTCTATGGACCATTGTTGGCAAGGTGATGTCTCTGCTTTTTAGTATGCTTCCCAGATTTGCCCTAGCTTTCCTACCAAGAAACATGCATCCTTTAACTTCAAGATTACAGTCACCATCTACAGAGTTCTTTTGGCCCACGAATATAAAATTTGACATTTCTTCCACATCTTCTCTCTCTATTTTCTAGGAAGTGAAAGGATCAGTTGCCATGATACTAGTTGGTTTTGTTTTTTTTTAGGTTAAACTTCAATCAGGCTTTTACATTCTCTTCTTTCACCTGAAGCAAGAGGCTTCTTAATTCTTCTCTTTCTAATATTAGAGTGGTATCATCTGCAAATCTAACATTGGTGATATTTCTCCCAGCAACTGGCTTTTAATTCATCCATCCTAGCATTTCACATGATATACTCTCATGCAGAGAAGAGAGAAAGCACTCCCATTGAGCTGCTGGGTGGAGGGGTGGGTGAAGTCTGAAGAAATCTATGGAATCCTCCTCCAAAAGCAGTATAATGTCAATCATCTTTCCCAGCCCCTGGATCTTCCCAAAAGGTATATAAGCTCCCCAATTTCCTTTGTTCCTTGGAGTCCTCATCTAGCGCAGTGGCACTCCCAGGGGGGTCAGGGAGCAGAGTGAAGCAGTGTTCAATTCTTGGATTCTGCACAAGGCGCAGCTTCTGCAACACTTAGTCTTCGATTCCAGTAACACTGGCCTGGTGGACTGTTCCATGAACAAGACTCTCCATCTCTTTGCGCTGTAACTGTCTGCCAGGCCTGGAATGTTCCTCCTCCATTGTCAGGAAAGAGTAATTTTGCTGGGGTCCCAGGTGTATTCATTTTTGAGATATCAATAACTATTAACTAGAGAATAACATGCTAATTTCCACTTCACACACCAATTAACTAAATCTAGAGCCTTTGATTTCACTAAATATTAGTTGCTCCTCCCCATTGCTGCCCTCTATGATCTCTCTAACCCACTGAAGTTTATTTTAACAGTCTTTCTGCCTCATATTTGGTGCTCTGATACTCTCCAATACCCCTGATTATAGTTGCTCTGATCCAATGAATGATCCTTGCTTCTATGTTGCTATTCCACTATATTTTCACGTTGATACATTGCATGGGTTTCCTTTCCTTTACCCACAGCTCCTTTCTTGTTGTTTCCCTTCATCCTTAAAGAAGATCAAAATGACATCAGAATATAAAGATAAATGTATAGTGGATCTGATTGTGGTTGATCAGACCAATACAATCTCAGAAGTTTCTACCATAGGTTGGATTTAAATAGTTATATGATCCTTTGAGAGTGAGAGATATCTCTACATTTGCATATCTTACATTTATTTGCAGTTAAAGTAATTCTGCTTTGCTTATAGAGCACAGTCCTCTTTGATACAGGTACACCATTTCTGGATGGTCCTGCAATCTAAATCCTGGATGGTCTTACAATCTAAACACATAGCAGCTAGAAACTTCTTTCTAAGATTTCCTGCTAACTGCTCAGCTTCTAAATATATTAATATTATCTTGACCATTCGAATGTGAGCTTCTTTAGGGCAGGAGTTGTTTCTACCTTACTTTAAATACCTACATACTGATAGGGATTAAGGTTGTGGGAGTTACATTGTAATAAATGCATATAAACATTATCTCTTCTATATTTTTACTTTCTGAGGAACTTTTCTCTTAAATACAATCATTTTTTCCAATAAAATGATATCTTGACACTAAAAGCTCAGAGTATAAAAGCTACTTAAAGGTTGTTTATAAGTATAACAGACAGTTTTATATGTAACATACTTTTAAAGATTATTGTTGCCTTCTCCTTGCTGTTGCCTAATTTATACTAGAAAATTAGGGCCACAGTAATTACCTAATAAATTTGAAAAATAATAACAAGTAACTCTGGCCTAAAATACTTTTAATGGAAGAAATTATTTTAAACTGTTGTTAATTTCATTTTGTTATATTTAAAATTAATCTTGGAAACATATTGAATTATAATTAGTTATAGTAAAAGAGAAAAAGGAAAATATTATCAGGTCACCCTAAATACCAAAATCTCTTGCAGTGTTTATATGTTTTTAGTTACCAGGATTCTGCCTATTTTATAAGTGGCTGAAAAGGGGCCCAGCAAGCCATATGGCTAGAAAAGAGTGAGAGAGAAGAGATTTCAGTCAGCATGATACCCTCACCAAGAAAAAGACCTTTGCTAATGCTTGGCCCCATCTTTTATTTCCAATAGGAGAGTTGGCATCATGAGTTCTGTCCGCCTGGCATATCTTCTGCCAGACCATTCAGGAAGTCAGGACTTCATTTCGCCATGAGGCCACTTTATGTGACTTGATATTCTTTCTTTCTTTTTTTTTATTTTTAATCATTTATTAATATTCATTTTTAACATGGTTACATGATTCAAGCTCCTACTTTCCCCTTCAACCCCCAGTCTCCCCCCAATAGCCGATGTACATTTCCAATAGTTTTATCATGTGTCCTTGTTCAAGACCTATTTCCAAATTCTTGGTAGTTGCATTGTTGTGGTAGTTTCGAGTCCACATCCCCAATCATGTCCTCCTCAGCCCACTTGTTCAAGCATTTGTTTTTCTTATATGTTTCCTCTCCTGTAGTCCTTCCTCTGAATGTGGGTAGCGTTCTTTAACATAAATCCCTCATAATTGTCCTGGGTTATTGCTTTCTGCTGGTACAGAAGTCCATTACATTCGATTTTACCATAGTATATCAGTCTCCGTGTACAGTGTTCTTCTGGCTCTGCTCCTTTCTCTCTGCATCAGTTCCTGGAGGTATTTCCAGTTCACCTGGAACTCCTCTAGTCTATTATTCCTTTTAGCACAATAGTATTCCATCACCAGCATATACCATAGTTTGTTCAGGCATTCCCCAATTGAAGGACATACCCTCCTTTTCCAGGTTTTTGCCACCAGAAAAAGCGCGGCTATAAATATTTTCATACAAGTCTGTTTATCTATGATCTCTTTGGGGTACAAACCCAACAATGGTATGGCTGGATCAAAGGGTAGGCATTCTTTTATAGCCCTTTGAGCATAGTTCCAAATTGCCAGCCAGAATGGTTGGATCAGTTCACAACTCCACCAGCAATGCATTAATGTCCCAATTTTGCCACATCCCCTCCAGCATTCATTACTCTCCCCTTCTTTCATTTTAGGGAATCTGCTAGGTGTGCGGTGGTACCTCAGAGTTGTTTTGATTTGCATTTCTCTAATTATTAGAGATTTAGAACACTTTCTCATGTGCTTATTGATACTTTTGATTTCTTTACCTAAAAATTGCCTATTCATGTCTCTTGCCCATTTATCAATTGGGGAATGGCTTGATTTTTTATACAATTGACTTAACTCTTTGTATATTTGAGTAATTAGACCCCTGTCAGAGTTTCTTGTTATGAAGATTTTTTCCCAATTTGTTGTTTCCCTTCTGATTTTGACTACATTGTTTTTGTTTATACTAAAGCTTTTTACTTAATATAATCAAAACCGTGTAATTTACATTTTGTAATTTTCTCTAACTCTTGCTTGTTTTAAAATCTTTTCTTTCCCAGAGATCTGGCAGGTATACTATTTTGTGTTCACTTAACTTATTTATAGTTTCCCTCTTTATATTCAAGTCATTCACCCATTCTGAATTTATCTTAATGTAGGGTGTGAGAAGTTGATCTAAACCTAATCTCTCCCAAATTGTTTTCCAAATTTCCCAGCAGTTTTTGTCAAATAGTGGATTCATGTTCCAAAAGTTGGTCTCTTTGGGTTTATATACACTGTCTTGCTGATGTCATTTACCCCAAGTCTATTCCATTGATCCTCCTCTCTGTCTCTTAGCCAGTACCATATTGTTTTGATGACTGCTGCTTTATAGTATAGTTTAATATCTGGTACTGCTAGGCCCCCTTCCTTCACATTTTTTTTCATTATTTCCCTTGATATTCTTGATCTTTTGTTATTCCAAATGAAATTTGTTATAGTTTTTTCTAATTCAGTAAAGAAGTTTTTTGGTAGCTTGATAGGTATGGTGCTAAATAGGTATATTAATTTCGGTAGGATGTTCATTTTTATTATGTTAGCTCGTCCTACCCATGAACAATTAATGGTTTTCCAATTATTGAGATCCAGTTTTATTTGTTTGGAAAGTGTTTTGTAGTTGTTTTTGTATAATTGCTGTGTTTGTTTTGGTAGATAGATTCCCAAGTATTTTATATTGTCTAGGGTGATTTTAAATGGTGTTTCTCCTTCTACCTATTGCTGCTGTGATGTGTTGGAAATATATAGAAATGCTGATGATTTATGTGCATTTATTTTGTATCCTGCAACTTTGCTAAAGTTGCTGATTACTTCTACCAGCTTCTTAGTTGATTCTCTAGGATTTTTTAAGTAGACCATCATATCATCTGCAAAGAGTGATAGCTTAGTCTCCTCTTTTCCTATTTTAATACCTTCAATTTCTTTTTCTTTTCTAATTGCTATTGCTAGTGTTTCTAATACTATGTTGAATAATAGAGGTGATAATGGGCATCCTTGTTTCACTCCTGATCTTATTGGGAAGTCTTCTAATTTATCCCCATTGCACATAATGCTTGTTGATAGTTTAGGTATATACTGTTTATTATTTTTCGGAAGGGTCCTTCTATTCCTATACTTTTCAGTGTTTTCAATAGGAATGGATGCTGTATTTTGTCAAAGGCTTTTTCAGCATCTATTGAGATAATCATGTGATTTTTGTTGGTTAGACTGTTGATATGGTCAATTATGTGGATGGTTTTCCTAATGTTGAACCAACCTTGCATTCCTGGTATAAATCCCACCTGATCATGGTGAATGATCTTCTTAATTACTTGCTGGAGTCTCTTTGCTAATATTCTATTTAAGATTTTTGTATCTATGTTCATTAGGGAGATTGGTCTATAGTTCTCTTTCTCTGTTTTTGGTCTACTGGCATTGGAATCAGTACCATATTTGTGTCATAAAAGGAATTTGGTAGGACTCCTACTTTGCTTATCATATCAAATAATTTGTATAGTATTGGGATTAGTTGCTCTTTGAATGTCTGATAGAATTCACTTGTGAATCCATCAGGTCCTGGTGATTTTTTCTTAGGGAATTCTTTGATAGCTTGTTCAATTTCTTTTTCTGATATGGGATTATTTAGGTATTCTATTTCTTCTGCTGTTAATCTAGGCAATTTATATCTTTGTAAATATTCATCCATATCTCCTAAATTGTTATATTTATTGGCATATAATTGGGCGAAATAGTTTTTAATGATTGCCTTAGTTTCCCCTTCATTAGAGGTAAGGTCTCCCTTTTCATCTTTAATACTGTCAATTTGGTTTTCTTCTTTCCTTTTTCTTATTAGATTGACCAGTCCATTGTCTATTTTATCTGTTTTTACAAAATACCAGCTTCTAGTCTTATTTATTAAATTCAATAGTTCTTTTACTTTCGATTTTATTAATTTCTCCCTTAATTTTTAGTATTTGTAATTTAATTTTCATCTTGTGGTTTTTAATTTGCTCACTTTCTAATTTTTTTGAGTTGCATGCCCAATTCATTAATCTCTGCCCTCCTTAATTTGTTAATATATGCACTCAAGGATATAAATTTCCCCCGGAGTACTGCCCTGGCTGCATCCCACAGAATTTGGTAGGATGTCTCATCATTGTCATTCTCTTCAATGAAATTATTGATTGTTTTTATGATTTCTTCTTTGACAAATTGGTTTTGGAGAATCATATTGTTTAATTTCCAATTAGTTTTTGATTTGCCTGTCCAGGTGCCCTTACTAATTATTATTTTTATTGTATTATGATCTAAGAAGGTTACATTTATTATTTCTGCTCTTTTGCATTTGTTTGCAATGATTCTATGCCCTATTACAGGGTCAATCTTTGTGAATGTACCATGTGCAGCTGAAATGAAGGTGTATTCCTTTTTGTCTCTATTTATTTTTCTCCACATATCAATTAAATCTAATTTTTATAGGACTTGATTCACCTCTGTTACCTCTTTCTTATTTATTTTTTTGGTTTGATTTATCTAGACCTGAAAGAGGAATATTTAGATCTCCCACTATTATGGTTTTACTATCTATTTCCTTCTTGAGCTCTGCCAGTTTCTCCTTTATGAATTTGGATGCTATACCACTTGGTTCATATATATTGAGCAGTGTTATTTCCTCATTGTTTATACTGCCTTTAATCAGGATGTAATGACCTTCCCTGTCTTTTTAAATCATTTCTATTTTTACTTTGGCTTTGTCATTAATCATAATAGCCACTCCTGCCTTCTTTTTCTCATTTGATGCCCAAAAGATTTTGCTCAAGCCCTTAACCTTAAACTTGTGTATGTCTACCTGCCTCATATGTGTTTCTTGTAGACAACATATGGTAGGATTTTGGTTTCTGATCCAGTCTGCTATTTGCTTTCGTTTTATGAGTGAGTTCATCCCATTCACATTCAGAATTATAATTATCAGTTGTGCATTTATTGACATTTTTGTATCCTCCCCTAGACCCACCCCTTTTTATTACACTATTTTCTTTTAAACTAGTGGTTTGCTTTGAGCCGGTATCCCTTATCCCCTCCCTTGATTGACTTCTTTTTCTGCCCCCTCCCTTGTTATTCCCCTCTTTTTTTTAAAGGCCTAATGAATTCCCTCACCTTTCTTCTCCCCTCCCTTTTTTGTCCTCCCCACTCCCCTGCTCCCTTTGGTTTATCCCTTCTCACTTTCTCAGTAGGGTTAGATAGAGTTTTTTATCCCAATGGATAATATAGCTACTCTTCCCTCTCTGGATTGATTACACTGATTGTAAGGTTTAAATATTACCTCTTAATGCTCTCTTCCTCTCCTTCTTATACTAATATTTGTCCCCTCTCCTTCCCATGCCCTCTTTGTGTGTAATAGAATATCCTATTTTTCTCATTTACTCAGATTTCTCTTGGTGTCCCCTACTATTCCCCCCCTTCTTTCCCACCCCCCATGTCATCTTAGACCATTTAGTATCCTGTCCTCTCCCTATGAATTATTCTTCTGTTTGCTATAATAGTGAATCTTATAATAGTGAATAGAGTTCACTATAGAGAATTATACATAGCATTTCTCAACATGGGAATACAGATAATTAGATATTATTTAAGCCCTTTAAGAGTCAAATTTAAAAAATTATGAGTTTTCTTCCTTTTCCCTCTGTTTCTTATTTACCTTTTCATGTTTCTCTTGATTTTTGTGGTTGGATATCAAACTTTCCATTTAGTCCTAGTCTCTTTTGTGCAAAAACTTGGAAATCTTCAATTTTGTTGAATGCCCATACTTTCCCCTGGAAGTATATAATCAGTTTCGATGGGTAGTTGATCTGTGGCTGAAGGCCCAGCTCTCTTGCCTTTCTGAATATCATATTACAAGCCTTGCAGTCTTTTAGCATTGAGACTGCCAAATCCTATGTGATCCTGATTGGTGCTCCTTGATATTTGAATTGTCTTTTTCTGGCTTCTTGTAAGATTTTTTTTCTTTTACTTGATAGATCTTGAATTTGGCTATTATATTCTTAGGTGTTGACTTTTCTGGGTCCAGTGTAGAGGGTTATCTATGGATCCTTTCAATGTCTATATTGCCCTCTTGTTGTAGAACTTCAGGACAATTTTGATGAATAATTTCTTTAAGTATGGAGTCCAAGTTTCTATTAATTTCTGATTTTTCTGGAAGACCAATAATTCTCAATTTGTCTCTTCTAGACTGGTTTTCTTGGTCTGTCACTTTCTCATTGAGATATTTCATGTTTCCTTCTATTTTATCAGTCTTTTGACTTTGTTTTATTTGTTCTTGTTGTCTTGAGAGATCATTGGCTTCTAATTGCTCAATTCTAGTCTTAAGGGACTGGTTTTTGGCTATAATCTTTTGGTTTTCCTTTTCAATCTGGTCATTTCTGGTGTTCAATTTGCTTATCAGTTCATTTGATTTCTGAACCTCACTTTCCAATTGCAAACTTCTGCCTTTTAAACTGTTATTTTCTTGCCAGATCTCTTCCATCTTCCTCAACATCTCATTTTTGAACTCTTCCATAGCTTGTAACCAGTTTTCATTGTTTTGCAAAGGATTGGATACTTGTTTATCCTCCTCTGTTGTCTGGATTTTCTCTGTATAAAAGTTGACGAGTGTTCCAGAGTTTTTCTTGATAATCTTTTTCTTCTGGGGTTCTCAGCTTGCCATTGTTAGCCCTGCCCCTTCTCAGCTTTGACTTCACACTCAGGGTCTGTCTGTGCTTTCTATGCTCCCAAGGAGGGCTCCAGTCTCCTTGTCCTCAGGGTCGAGCCTCCTGGTCTTCCACCTGTCTGCCCCTCTGCCCGAGGCTCCTTCAGCAATCTCAGGGGCTGCTTCTACAGCCTCGCTCCCCTCTACACAGGGTCCCCATTTAAGTTCCAAGCCTGAGCTTGAGATCTTTGTCGGTGCCTAGGGCACTGCCTTCACCCGTGCAGATGCTTGGGAAAGTCCATGCACGTTCTTTAGCCACTTGGGATTCTACGTCTTGCAGCTCTCAGGTACAAGCCCTGGAGCTGCCAGTGACTTACTGTGTGCCCCAATCCTGCTTTCACTCTTGTGCATTGGCCTTGGTGCTGTGAGTGGTGTGGGGGGAGGGGGAGGGGCTTCTTCCTCTCGTGTTTTAATGAGAGCTATTTCACCCCTTTATAACATTGAAATGCCCAGATTCCGCATACCTTCAATGCTGCGCCCTGTTGTGGGGTCCCTTCTTTCGTCTGGATTCATTTTTATGTCCCCTTGAGGAGTCCTGTATGCTGCGGTTAGGAGAGATCAAGCAGCTGCTCCTTACTCTGCTGCCATCTTAACCAGAAGTCCCTTGATATTCTTTCTTAATGCGTATGTGCTGAGTAAGGGGCTATATTTTTATATTAATTTTACTCAATTTGTGTCACACTTTTCATGATCTCATTTGAAGTTTTCTTGTGTTATAAGAAAAGTTAAGTTTGCAAAGGGCAGACACATGGGCCATCAGAGTGCAGGATTCTGGAATTCTGCTGGGGAGAGCTGGAGTGTTCTAAGGGACAGTTGGGCCTTGTGGTGGGTCTTTGCTCTGGGTTTGGGCCTGGAGAGAGACTAGCGACTTTCCCTTGACTTTTTATACCTTGCTGCTCTGTTATCCTGCTTCTTTGCTACCTAATTGTTATCTACATAGTTCCTAGTGTGATCCTGAATTCATCTGGTCCATCTGTTAGTAAAATTTGTTCTGGGTTCCTTTTGCACCTTTTTCCTGAGCCCTGTCCTGTCTAACTGCCAAAATCCACTACCGTCTATTACCAACAAAAAGGGGAGTTTTTTGAGTCAGTGTAGGTTTATTTATATTAGGGTCTAGGTCTTTAGACAGATAGGCAAGTTCAGTATAGTTTGAATCCAAGAAGACTCCTGGTGACAGGACATTTGGATCTGGAGGGATTTGGTTAGAAGACATTAGATTAGAATAATCCAAATCCCCTTTTCACCTTCCCTTGATTAATAAATCCATCATCTATTCTTTGTTTTATACTTTTCTGTGTTGTTACCTCAGGACAGGCTTTGCCTGGACTGGGCCTATCTGCCCACAACTGGCTTTCCCAAATCATTATTCTGATACTGGCCTTTAATTAAATATTCTAAATACCATCCTCCCATTACACTTGGCAATGATACTGGAGTGCACCCTTTCCTTTATCAGTCATTTTATTTTATTTTCAATGCTAATACAATCAATACTTTTATTTTTATATGTCACAATACAAATATAAGCTGTATTTCTGCCCCTACTCTTCCTTTTTAAATTTTCTTTGACAGGAAGTGGGAAGTCTTCTTACATGTTTGGAAACCACCTCTGGGGCAAGAGGAAAATGGTCAGTGTTGGAGGGACTATAGAAAGATGGGCACACTGATGCACTTTTGGTGGAGCTATGAATTTATCTGACAGTTCTGAAAAATGATTTGGAATTACTCTAAAAAGTCACTAAAACATATATCTTTGACTCAGTGCTACTATTGTTGGTAACCAAGAAGGGCAAAGATAGCGGGAAAGGTCCCATATATACAAAAATATCAATAGCAGCACATTTTGTAGTAGCAAAGAACTGAAAGGCAACAATACCCACCAATTGAGAAACACCAAACATTTGAGATATATGAAAGTTATGGGATATTGTTGTGCTGTAAGAAATGAACATGGATTAGAGAAATACATAAAGGCTTCTATGTACTAATGGTAGAGTGAAAGTAAGTAGAAACAGGAAAAACAATTTACACAACCACAATATTAAGGAACACAACACTCATAGACTTCAAAGCTCTGATCAATGAATATATTATGCAACTGTGACTTCAGAGGACTGGTAAAGGATGTTTCCTTTCTTTTCCTTTGGCAGAGAGGTGTTAAAACTACATATGTACAGAAAAAGAGAGAATTTTTAGACATGACCAATATGCTTATTTTTTCTTCATTGTGCTTATTTATCACAGGGGAGGGAAATACTGAATGGCATGGGAAGGGGTACCACTGCAAAGTTAAAACTATAGGTGCAGAAAAAGGGAGAATTTTTAGATATGCCCAATATGCTTCTTTTTTTCTTCACTGTGCTTATTTATCACAAGGGAGGGAAATACTGAAGGATAAGGGAAAGGGTCAGACTACTGAAAGTGAATGATGTAAAAGAGTGTCAGTGTTTTAAAAGGGGAAGGGGGGAAAATGAAAAAAAACAAAAAACAAATATATCTGAGGCCCAGTACCATGATGTTCTGGTGAAATAGAACAAAGAATTGAAAACTGAGAAATGGGCTTCCTTGTATTTTCTTTTCTTTTATCTGTCTGGTCTGGGAATTGCTGGGCAAGTGGGGACCATCATGAGATGGGGAAGGGGTCTCATCATTGGGGGACAAGGCTTCATAGGCATGTGACCTCCCATAGGCATCCTCATGCCAGGAGGAGGCCCCATCATGCTAGGGTGAGGAGGTGGGATCATAGGCCCTCCTAGTGGAGGAGCAGAGAAAAGATTGGGAGGAATTCTTCCTTGCTGAAATGCCATGGTTGTTTTATCAATCAGGCTCTGGGCTTTCTCTTCCATCCATTTTTGATAATAGTCTCTCACATTCTCTTTGTGCTTCCTTCCACTACAGTGGGTCTTCCTCATAGATGGAGAATCATGAGTGAGATAGGTATCACAGTAATCACAGTAAAACTTGGGCATGATGTTCATGAGTGCCTTATTCTTTTCCAAGAACCTTCAGAATAGCCTGGCTGTTTTCCCCACACTCTTCCACATAGACGGTTAACTTCAGGATGCTCTTATTGAACAGCTAAAATGGGACCCAGCTCTTCAGACAGACACTCAGCAGGGACCCTAAAGATGGACTGCACCCCAGCAACAAAGAGAAGAGGAGACGCTGCCGCCAAATGCTAGAAGATCCTGGCCAACTGGTGGAGGGAGAAAGAAAAGGAGAGAGAGAGAGAGAGAGAGAGAGAGAGAGAGAGAGAGAGAGAGATAGAGAGAGAGTGGGAGAAGGGGAAAGAGAGCCTTTATCAATCATTTTAAAGATGAGGACCTGGAGCAAACAGGATTAAGTAACTTGCCTAGGGTCACACATATAGTAAGTGGCTGAGGAGCCAATTTGAATTCAGCAATAAGACTTTATGACTTCGGGGTCTACATTCTTATCCAATATGCCATCTAACTGTCCAAGTATTTCTTATACTTATTGTTCAATTTTATTTTGCTGGGTCATTAGAAGGATAAGTTCAAAGAGATCTAATCACAAAACCTTAACAGGACACATGTAGTTATTTTCATAGAATCATTACATTTAGAAATGGAAGGAAGCTCAGTAATCCAGTCCAAACTATTGGCAAATGCAATCCCCACTATAATACACTTTACAAGTGAACATCCTTACTTTTCCCTTTATTTTTACCTCTCTACACATAGGCTTTCTACTTCATTTTCAAATGAAACTGTTCTCATGGAAGTTACTAATGAACTCTTAAGTGCCAAATCTAAAGGCCTTTTATTTTCTCTCATACTTCTTGGCCACTCTGTAGCCATTGTTGTTCATCTTTTTCTCCTTAATACTCTCTTCTCTCTAGGTTTTCATGTTTCTCTGACTGCATATCTGAGAACTCCTTCTCATTTTCCTTTGCTGGATATCTATCCATGCTATGCCCATTAACCATGGATGTCACACAGGGTTCTATTGTAAGGATACTCTCTTCTTTTTGACCTTTATACTATTTCTCTTGGTAGTCTCATTAGCTCCTATAAACTCAAATATCATTTCCATGAAAATGATTCCCATATATACTTATCCAACACTAATGTGTCTGTTGTGTATCACAATTACAACTGAATATTACATATCTCAGACTCAGTATCTTATAAATATATACCATCTTCCCAATCATAGGCTAACAACTTTTATGTCATTGTTGGCACTTCACTCTACCACATCTCACAAATATAATTTGTTTTTAATGTGTATTAATTTTTAACTTGAGATATTTCTAGAATTTAGCCCTCTTCTTGCTTCTGAAGTTTATACACCCTGCTGTAGACCTTTTTCATATTATAATGGGATTATTCAATAACCAGTTATTTCTTCTCCCCCAAACAAGTCTATTATGCACTACAACCCATCTTCTACCTGGTTATCAAAGTGGCCTTCCTAAAGTATAGACCTTATCATATCAACAACAGTTTAATAAACATCAGTGGTCTATTATAACCTCAAATTTGGAATATAAAAAACTTTTTTTGGTCTTCAGATTCCTTCAACCTGACCCAATCCTATCTTTCTGGTCTTATTATGCCTTTCTTCTCAATCCAATCTAGTTAGTGTCCTCCTTACTGTCTCAAAGACAAATTTTATCACCCAAATATGGACAGTTTTATCATTTTCCTCCATGCTTGGAAGATTCTCCCTACTCATTCCAACCTATGCAATTCCCCACATTCCTTAAAGTTGCATATAAAATTACACCTTCTGCAACAAGTCTCTTAATTTTAGTGGTTTCTCTGTATTGAGTGTTCCCATTTTATTCTATGTATATGTAGCTTGTCTACATATAGTTGTTTACTTGTTGTCCCCCTCATTAGATAGCAAATTCTTGAGGATGGACTTTTGGCTTTCAGTGGATCCCTAGAAGACTTCTCACTATTCCTATTTTATATAATTATTCTACAAGTCTTAGTGCATCATGAATTACTACTTTCCTTTATTTATTCTTTCCTTTTCCAGAAATCTGACAATTATACTATTCTATATTCACCAAATTTACTTATAGTTTCCTTCTTTATATTTAAGTCATTTACTCAATCTGAATTTATTTTGGTAAAGGGTGTGAGATGTTGATCTAAACCTAATCTCTCACATACTATTTTCCAATTTTCCCAGCATTTTTTGTCAAATAGTAGGTTCTAGATCCAAAAGTTGGGATTTTTGGGTTTATTGCATACTATCTTGTGGAGGACATTGACCTCAAGACTATTTCTTTCATCCTCCCTTCTGTCTCTTATCCAGAACCATATTGTTTTGATGACCACTGATTTATAGTACAGTTTAAGATCTAGTACTGCTAGGCCCTCATTGTTCAATTTTTAAAAATCATTTCCCTTGTTAGTCTGGATCTTTTGTTCTTCCAAATGAACTTTATTATATTTTTTTAATTCAATAAAAATGTTTTTTTTTGTTTTATAGGTAGAACACCGAATAAGTAAATTAATTTGGGCAGGATTGTCATTTTGATTATATTAACTCATACTACTTATGAGCAATTAAGGTTTTTCCAATTATTTTGAACTTGTTTTAAGTGTGTGGAAAGTTTTTATGCAGCTGTGTTCATGTAATTCCTGTGTTTGTTTTGGCAAATAGATTCCTAAATATTTTATATTGTCTGGAGTGATTTTAAATGGAATTTATCTTTCTAACTTAATTGATTAATTTAAAAAGTTTGAAACATTTCACTTATAATTTTAGCTTCACTGATATGAAATTTAATATACATTTAGTATACACATAATGATGGCTTCATAGGTGATGCATTTCAATTTAAAATTTTTGATATAAAAATTTCTTTTTAAAATTAAATTTTAAATCTATTGTATTGTTCTCATGAATCCAATGACATTTTATTTTACAAAAACTGTTGGGAAAGTTGGAAAACAATATGGGAGAGATTAGGTTTAGATCAACATCTCATACAAGATAAACTCAGAATGGGTGTATTACTTGAATATAAAGAAGGAAACTATAAGCAAATTAGGTGAACACAAAATAGTATATTTGTCAGATGTTTGGGAAAGGAAAGATTTTAAGACCAAGCAAGAGTTAGAAAAAATTATAAAATGTAAAATAAAGAATTTTGGTTATATTAAATTAAAAAAGGTTTTGTACAAGCAAAAACAATGAAACCAAAATCAGAAGGGAAACAACAAACTGGGAAAATATGTATAACAAAAAACTCTGACAGAGGTCTAGTTACTCAAATATACAAAGAGCTAAATCAATTGTATAAAAAATCAAGTCATTCCCCAATTGATAAATGGGAAAGGGACATGAATAGGCAATTTTCACATAAAGATATGAACACTATCAATAAGCACGTGAGAAAGTGTTCTAAATCTCTAATAATTAGAGAAATGCAAATCAAAATAACTCTGAGGTACCATGTCACACCTAGCAGATTGGCTACTAATATGATAGCAGGGGAGAGTAATGAATAATGGAGGGGATGTGGCAAAATTGGTACATTAATGCATTGCTGGTGGAGTTGTGAACTGATCCAACCATTCTTGATGGCGATTTGAAACTATGCCCAAAGAGCTTTAAAAGACTGCCTGCCCTTTGATTCAGCCATATATTGCTGGGTTTGTACCCCAAAGAGATCATAGATAGAAAGACCTGTACAAAAATATTTATAGCCATGCTTTTTGTGGTGGCAAAAAAATAAAAAAAAAAACTGGAAAACAAGGATATGCCCTTCAGTTGGAGAATGGCTGAACAAATTGTGATATATGCTGGTGATGGAATACTATTGCACTCAAAGGAATAATAAACTGGAGGAATTCCATGTGAACTGGAAAGACATCCAGGAATTGATGCAGAGTGAAAGGAGCAGAGCCAGAAGAACATTGTACCCAGAGACTCATATATTGTGGTAAAATCAAATGTAATGGATTTCTGTGCTAGCGGCAATGCAATGACCCAGGACAATTCTGAGGGATTTATGGAAAAGAATGCTACCCACATTCAGAGGAAGAACTACAGGAGTGGAAACACAGAAGAAAAACAATGACTTGAAAACATGGGATGATGAGGACATGGCTGGGTATGTAGACTAGAAATGAAGGCACAAATATGTAATATGTAATAATATGTAAATAAGTCTTGATTGATGACACAGGTAAAAACCAGTGGAAATATACATTGGATATGGGGATGTGAAGGGGGCTAAAGAGGAAAGTAAAAACATGAACCATGTAACCATGAAATTTTTTCTAAAAAATAAAATATTTAAATCATAAAAAAAGTATATTAGAGGATAATACTGTGAAGATGGCAGCTTATACAGAACAAATCCTAAAACCTCTGTACTCTTTCCACACAGAGACAGAAAACAAAGTGGTTCAAGAAGAAAAACGACCAAATCTAAAAACACAACAGAGAAGGGGGAAACTAGTGCTTGACAGCCCAAGAGGTATGCCAAGAAAAAAGATTGAATTCTTGAACTGTTGTGTCTAAGGGTATAGAAGGAGAACCCCAGGAATCCTCCCCCACGGGCTGTGTGAAGTCTCCAGCAGCCCCTGAAATGTCTGGGTGGATGGGGGCACACCAGGCAGAGAGAGGGTCTTGCTGGTGCCCGACTCAGGGAATTGAACACAGGCACCTGCGAGGTGGCTAGAGGAGAAAGCCAGAGAAATACAGCAAAAACGCTTGGAAGATGGAGGCTTAGATGGAGCAAAACTTCAGACCTTTGGGCCTTACCATACTGAGATAGAGAACAAAAGACTTCAAGAGGAAAGAAAACCAGGTCTAACAACAGGACAGATTAGGGGGATCCTACTGCTGGACAGCTCAGTGAAAATACTCCATCTTGCCTCCCCACTTTTCTCTTCTTTTTTTTTCACACAAGGTTTAGGTTCAGGGCACATTAAGAAATGTAGACTAATCCAGTCCAGGCTTAATCCCATCAATTGGACAGACAAGAAGTCTTCAGAGGGAAGGGAAACTCCAACACCCCATAGACTGCAGAGAATGTAACTACAAACCTCCATTGCCAGTAGTGGAAAGATCTTTCATCAAAGCTCATTAAATCTATATGCTTAAATTAGCAGAAAAAAGAAGGAAAAAATATGAGCAAACAACGTACAAGAGTAAAGAAATTACAATTGACAGCTTCTTTCCAGGATGTGAAAAAAGAGCAAATGAAATAGAAGATCAGGAAGCTCCAGCGAATTGAACACAGGCTTTGGAAGATCTCAAAATTCAATTAACTTAAGAACTTCGAGAACTCAAAAAGCCATCAAGAGAGGCTCAAGACAATTTGAAAAAGGAAATACATGAAGTAAAACAAGAAAATAAAGTCTTAAAAGCCAAAATCGATTAGCTCAAAAACAAAGCAAAGAAGGCAAAAGATGCTATATAAAGAGAATCAGACCAGAAGAAGAAAGATGATCAAAAAGCCAAGGATTAAATTCAGTCTTTAAAAAATAGAACTCAATAACCAGAAGCAAATTACTTCACAAGACAGCAAGAATGTATAAAACAAAAATTTTAAAAATGAAGAATTTGAGGAGAATAGGAAACACCTTATTGATACAAAGATCTGGAGAACAAATCTCAAAGAGACAATTTAAGAATTATTGGTCTACAAGAACATGACAAAAGAAAAAGTCTGGACATAATCCTACTAGAAATTAGCTAAGAAAACTTCCCATATATTCTCGAATAAGAGGGAAAAGTGGAAATTGAAAGAATCCACAGGTCACCTCCTACATTTAATCTACAACTGACAACTTCCAGGAATATCATATCCAAATTCAAAAACTACCAGACCAAGGAAAAAACATTACAATGTGCTAAGAAGAAGTCATTCAGATACCAAGGAACCACAGTTAGGATAACACAGGATCTGGCTGCATCTACATTGAAGGACCTGAAGGCATGGAATACAATATTCCAGAAAGCAAGAGGACTGGGTCTACAACCAAGAATCAACTATCCAGAAAAACTGACTATATTTTTGCAGGGAAAAGTGTGGTCATTCACTAAAATAGAAGACTTCCAATCATTCATAAAGAAAAAAACCTGACTTAAATAGAGAGTTTGCTGTCCAAATACAGAACTCAAGAGAATCACCATGAGGCAATTAAGAGAGTGGGAAAGAAAAAAATATTTTCTTTAAGGGACCCAATAAGTTCAATCAATTTTTATCCCTAGAAGAAAAGAAGATATTGGTAAATATTAAAAATTGTTATTATCAACAAGGCAACTAGAAATCTACTTAGAGGGAACAGTGACAAACCACATAGGAATAAATGTGAAGATATATATATATATATATATATGCATATATATATGTATATGTATATGTATGTATATATAACTAGAGAGAAAAAAGAAGATAATATTAAGAAAAATGGGAAAACAGCAGACAAATTGGAGTAAATTTATATTCCATAAAGAAGCACTTAGGGCAAACAGGGGAGAAGATCAATACACTGGAGGGGTAAAGCGTTTGGAGAAACCAAATACTTAATACTTAAGGACATTGAAATTAAATTAAAGAGGGAAGACTAACCAGATCCATTGGTGCAGAGAATTCATTGATGCCCTATAGAGAAGTAGAAGGGTAACAAAAGGACTGGTAATGAGGGAAGCCACACTAGGGAAGGAGAGAGCATGGGGGGAGGGTAGCTTAAAAAGACCATAAAGAAGAATAAGAGTGGAATAAGAAGGGAGAGGGGAGAAGGGAAATTCAATAAGGGAGGGGATCAAGGGAATGGATTAAAAACAAAACATTAGTATAGAAGGAAATAGTGGAAGAAGAAAGGACAGGACAAGGAAAGGAAATCAAAATGTCTGGGAATACATAGTTGATAATTATAACTCTGAATATGCATGGGATGTGCTTGCCCATAAAACAGAAGCAAATAGAAGAGTCTGTTAGAAACCAAAATCCTACCATCTGTTGTCTATAAGAAACACTGATGAGATAGGCAAACATAAATTGAGTAAAAATGAAAGGCTGGAGCAAAATTTATGGGGCTTCAACTGAGAAAAAGAAGGCAGGAGTTTCAATCATAATTTCTGACAGAGCCAAAGTAAAAATAGATCTGGTTAAAAGAGATAGGGAATGTAATTTCATCCTGATAAAAGGCAGTATAAACAATGAAGAAATATCAGTACTCAACATATATGCACCAAATGGCATAGTATCCAAATTTCTAGAGGAGGAGCTAGTGGAGCTCAGGGATGAAATAGATAGCAAAAGTATACTACTGAGTGACCTCAACCTTCCCCTTTCAGATCTAGATAAATCAAACCAAAAATATAAATAAGAAAGAGATAAGAGTGGTGAATGAAATCCTAGAAAAATTAGAGTTAATAGATATATGGAGAAAAACAAATAGGGACAAAAAAGAATGCACCTTCTTTTCAGCAGCACATGGAACATTCACATAGATTGACCATGTACTAGGACATAGAAACATGAAAAACAAATGCAAAAAAGGAGAAATAATAAGTGCAAACTTTTCAGATCATAATGCAATAAAAAGTCATTAGCAAGGATACATAGAAAGGCAAACCAAAAACTAATTAGAAATTAAATAATAATTCTCCAAAATAAGTTAATTAAAGAACAAATAATAGAAACAATTAATAATTTCATTGAAGAGAATGACAATAATGAGCCTTCTTACCAAAACCTATGGAATGAAGCCAAAGTAGTTGTAAGGGGAACATTTATATAACTGAGTGCATATATTAATAAATTAGGGAGGGCAGAGGTTAATGAATTCAGCAGGCAACTTAAAAATATAGAAAATGAAAAAAATTAAAATCCCTAGATGAAAACTAAATTAGAAATACTAACAATCAAAGTAGAAATTAATAAAATCGAAAGTAATGAACTACTGAATTAATAAAAAGACTAGAACCTGGTATTTTGAAAAAAAGATAAAATAGACAAAGTACTGATAAATCTAATAAAAAAAAGGAAAGGAGAAAACCAAATTTGCTACTGCTAGTGTTTCTAGTACAATGATAAATAATAGAGGTGATAATGTTGAATAGGGAGAACTCACCTCTAATGAAGAGGAAATTAAGGGAAATATTAAAAACTATTTTGCCCAATTATATGGCAATAAATATAGCAATCTAGATGGTATGGATGAATATTTACAAAAAAAAATAAATTGCCTAGATTAACAGCAGAAGAAATAGAATACTTAAATAATCCCATGTAAGAAAAAAAATTGAACAAATCATCAAAGAACTCCCTAAGAAAAAAATCACCTGGGCTTGATGGATTCACAAGTAAATTCTATTAGACATTCAAAGAACAAGAAATCCCAATAATATACAAATTATTTGACATAATATGCAAAGGAAGCTTACCAAATTCCTTTCATGACACTAATATGGTACTGATTCCAAAGCCAGGCATACAAAAAACAGAGAAAGAAAACTATATACCAATCTCCCTAAGGAACACAGATGCAAATATCTTTGATAGAATTCTAGCAAAAAGACTCCAGCAAGTGATCATGAGGTTTATCTGCCATGATCAGGTGGGATTTATACCAAGAATGCAAGAATGTTTCAACCTTAGGAAAACCATCTATATAATTAACCATATCAACAAGCTAACCAAAAAAAATCACATGATTATCTCAATAGATGCTGAAAAAGCTTTTGACAAAATACAACACTCATTCCTATTGAAAACACTAGAAAGTATAGGAATAGAAGGACCTTTCCTAAAAATAATAAACAGTATATATCTAAAACTATCAACAAGCATCGTATGCAATGGGGATAAATTAGAAGCTTTCCCAATAAGATCAGGAGTGAAACAAGGATGCCCATTATCACCTCTATTATTTATCATTGTACTAGAAACACTAGCAGTAGCAATTAGAGAAGAAAAATAAATTGAAAATATTAAAATAGGCAATGAGGAGACTAAGCTATCACTCTTTGCAGATGATATGATGGTCTACTTAAAAAATCCTAGAGAAGCTATTAAAAAGCTAGTGGAAATAGTCAACAACTTTAGCTAAGTTGCAGGATACAAAATAAATGCACATAAATCATCAACATATCTATATATTTCCAACGCATTGCAGCAGCAAGAGTTAGAAAGAGAAATTCAATTTAAAATTGCCCTAGACAATACAAAATACTTAGGAATCTAAATACCAAAACAAACATAGGAATTCTACTAACACATCTACAGATCGCTTGCCAAACAATTAAAACTGGATCTAAACCATTGGAAAAACACTGCTCATGAGTAGGATGAACTAACATAATAAAAATGACCATTCTACCCAAATTAATTTACTTATTTCATGCCATAACTAACAAACTACCAAGAAACTATTTTACAGAATTAGAAAAAAACTATAACAAAGTTCATTTGGAAGAACAAAAGATTAAGAATATCAAGGGAAATGGTAAAAAAAACGTGAAGGAAATTGTCCTAGCAGTACTAGATTTTAAACTAAGCTATAAAGCAGTGGTCATTAAAATAATATGGTACTGGCTAAGAGACAGAAGGGAGGATCAGTGGAATAGATTTTGGGTAAGTGATGTCAGCAAGACAGTCTATGAAACCCCAAAGAGCCCAACTTTGTGACAAAAACCCATTATTTTACAAAAACTGCTGGGAAAATTGGAAAAACAATACGGGAGCCATTAGATTAAGATCAATATCTCACACCCTACACGAAGACAAATTCAGAATGGGTGAATTAGTTAAGTTTAATGAAGGAAACTATAAGTAAATTAAGCGAACACAGAATAGTATACTTGTCAGATCTATGGGAAAGGAAAGAATTTAAAACCAAGGAAGATTTAGAAAAAAATTACAAAATGTAAAATAAATAATTTTGATTAAATTAAATTAAAAAGTTTTTGTACAAACAAAAACAATGCAAACAAAATCAGACAGGTAACAACAAACTGGGAAAAAATATAACAAAAAACTCTGTCAAAGGTCTAATTATTCAAACATACAAGTAGCTAAATCAATTGTACAAAAAATCAAGCCATGAATAGGCAATTTCAGATAAAGACATCAAAACTATCAATAAGCACATGAGAAAGTGTTCTAAATCTCTAATAATTAGAGAAATGCAAATCAAAACAACTGTGAGGTATCAGCTAACATCTAGCAGATTGGCTAAAATGACAGCAGGGAGGAGTAATGAATGTTGGAGGGAATATGGAAAAATTTGGACATTAATGCACTGCTGGTGGAGTTGTGCAATTTGGAACTATGCCCAAAGAGTGCTAAAATATTGTCTGCCCTTTGATCCAACTATACCTTTGTTGTGTTTGTACCCCAAAGAAATCATAGTGAAAAAGACATGTACAAAATTATTTATAATTGTGCTCTTTGTGGTGGCAAAAAAACTGGAAAATCAGGGAATCCCTGTCAGTTGGGGAATGGCTGAACAAATTGTGTTGTCTGTTATTGATGGAATACTACTGTAGTCAAAGGAATAATAAACTGGAGGAATTCCATGTGAACTGTTATGACCTCCAGCAATTGATGCAGAGTTAAAGGAGCAGAACCAGGAGAACATTGTGCATAGAGACTGATACAATGTGGTAAAATTGAATGTAATGGACTTCTGTACTAGTGGTAATGCAATGACCCAGGACAATTGGGAGGGATTTATGGAAATGAATGCTACTCATATTCAAAGGAAGAACTACAATAGTGGAAACACAGAAGAAAAACAATTGCTTGAACATTGGGTTGATGCAGACATGGTTTAGGAAGTAAACTATAAATGACCACGCTAGTATAACTATCAATAACATAGAAATAGGTCATGATTGATGACACATAAAAAACCAGTGGAAATGCACATTGGCTGGGGGGGTGGGGAGTTTTTTGGGGGAGAGAATAAGAACATGAGTCATGTATCCATGGAAAGTTTTTTCTAAAATATAAAATTATAATCTCTCTAGGTTATTAAAAAAAGAAATTTAGAACACCTTGTACTAATAGGAACATTAAAAACTATTCCAAAGACAGCCTTAAAGACAGAAAAAAGGCACAGTAGTATTTGCTTTTCTTTCACCTTTCTGACTTTGAAAGCATTTCTTGCTTGTTGATCTCATTGATGTTTCAGGAAGTTTTAGTTTCTCCATTATTTTCTTCAACTATGCAAATGTAATTAAGTATTTTAACATCATAAAATTGTACAGTAAGTGTTTGAAATACAAAGAATGGGTATGTCTTTATAACATTTTTCTTCAAATCCTACATGCTCTACAAACTATGTATAACATGAACTAAATTCAGCTCTCACTGATGAATAACTTTAAATAATTCCACTTCATCAGGCTTTTGTTTTAGTTAGATATAATTGACTATTTAATTTAATGAGTTCTGAGGCTTACAGTACATTTATTGTATGAACAAAGCAGATTGAGCATGAATAAATTACATGATTGCAAGCACACATTGAAATTGTTTTCACAAAATCTGAAGAAGAATTGAATTTCATAACCTCATGCTCTGATGTTATTAATGTAAATTTTAACTTAAAGAAAGACGTTTCCTAAATAGTTAATTCTAAATATTTTGATGTTTTTATAAGTATTTCTTAAAAGCATTCCACAGTGTTTATGAAGATTTTATTCAAAAAATTTTAAGATATTTGAGTTTGGGATAGGGAGAGGGATATAATAATAGAGTATTTTTGTTTCCCAAGAAAATTCATTTTGAGAATAAGGCATGAATTCAAATTAAGTATGTATACACAAGAGAGTGGATCTATAAATTCACAAACAATGTCCAATTAATAATACTTTTATGAGTCTGACTCTACTTCAGAGGTTGTATTTCCCTTGTTTATCTCTACAATCATACGTGTTACTGATATTCTCTAGATTTCAGTGTTTTTGCAAGTAAAATAGATAGGATGAATTAAAGCAATACTTATCACACTTTTTGTCCTAAGGAATTCTTTACTCTTAAAAATTAAGACGTCTCAAAGAGTTTTTTGTTAAATGGGTTGTGTCTATCAATATTTAGCAATTTTGATACATTTTATTCCTTCAACTACTCATTCCCCACCCGTTTTGGTTCTCATATAAGGACTTTAGAAATTTTCTTCCTGGCAGGGGTACAAAACAAAGGAGACATAATCTAAAAAAATGTGGAAGAAGAAAATTCTCCTGTCTTATTGTGATCTTTTATTAGTCTGGCATCAAGCATATTTAGATAATATTGGAAGCTATTTGTGTTGAAAGGAATAATAGCCAAGTTCTCCATAATTCTTATAGATCCTCAGGATCCCTGCTTTGTTGTGTAAAGATACAGAATAATGACAAGTGAAATGAAAATTGTAGTAAACACAATATATATATACAAGAAAAATCATTCAAAAATTTTTAGTCTTTTTTTAAATCTAATTCATTATATGGGGGGTTGTTCACATTTTTAGCTCAAAAAAACTAAACCTGCCTTCTGGGGCTAAAAGATAAAAATAAAATAATGAATCATTTCTTTTATAGGGAAGAGGCTATAGAGTAACTAAAGACCAAGAAAAGATGGAAAAGAGCAACAATATTAACAGAAACCACCAAAACAGATGAATAAAAAAGCATCCCAGTGGTAAAGCCTAGCAAAAGGCCACTTATGTTAAGAGGGAAAAAGAGCCACAAATGATAGTTGGTTATTAGGGGGGAAACCATCATTGCCTAATGACACCTTCAAAAAAGTTCAGTACCTGGTGACATCAACAGAAATTTTCTGAACAATGATACTTTATAAAATAGATACTTGAATCTCATAATCAACAGGGGAAGAAATTGGGATTCAGAGACAACCCTAAACTTTTAATATACCTACAATCCACGTGTACACATAAATACATGTGTACATATATGCACATGTGTGCCTATACATATTACATATGTGTATATGTTTATGTATGTGTGTATACATGCATATAGAAGTGTTCTGGCAAACCCAGAGGAGTTCAGAAGACTTTTGGTCTAGAGAGTTTTCATAACTATTACATAGATATGTATTTTGTTAGAATAAACTCAGGGTATGAATTAATGTTATGCTTTAACTTGCAAATGATTTTCCCTTAAGTAATATATTGGAAATGTTGCCAAAATAGCTTAATGCCCAATAAAACATACAAAAGCTGGATAATAATTAATGTGATGAAGAATTCTTAGGAGAATTCAGTAGAAAATGGGAAGCAATGTAATTATACTTGGCAAAGAATGCTAACTATACATAATCAAATAGGTATCACTCGTACAAAGAAAGTGCATTCCAGTAAAAAAAAAATATTATTCTAAATGATTCAAACCCATTCAAATGGTTCCATGTTTAGAAGAGTCATATAAAATACACAAGGCCACACAAGCTTACAAGTCATCTGTAAATCTCTATTACATTAAGACAAATAAACTACAGACACTCTTATCTTTCCCTAAAAGAATTATGGAATTTTCCAATTCTTTCTAAGGAAATTTTAAATCATAAAATAAAACGTGTATATATGAATATGCAGTCATTCCTTCTATACAGTCACAATCTTATATCTTATTACTTTAAGGAAGTGATTAAAGTTCATGTCAATGAAGCAGAAACAAGACCTATCACTTTGTATTTAATAATATAAAAATAGATATTTGCCTTTCTTTATTTTCTAAGCTTCCAAGGCCCCCACAAAATAACTTTTATTCAATTTGAGTTTGCTTTCTCCTTATATTGTTCCCCAACGTGGTGTGTGAAATATTGTTGGCATCTAATATAAGGCCTAGGCAATCTTTTAACAACAATAATAATAACTCAGTCAAAAGATGCTTTCTATCCCAGAAATTGGGCCATATTGTTGGGGACTGTAGATTCAAGTCACAAAAAAATTTCAACAAGAATAATTACAAACATAGCAATAGAAGAAACACCTATTATAATTCTAGGTACAATAGTAACAACAACAGGGACAATAACACCAAATACAGTGACAAAGTAAAAGCTAGATATTGTGATCATACCTCTGCTAGCTTTAGTAATTCCCCTAGTTTGTCCAAGATGGAGAAATATGTGTCCCAAGGAGTAAGACCACATATTAATTTATGAATCAAGGATGCAACATTAGTTGTTGCAGTAACAGAAAAGGGCTATGGCAGCAATAAGACAGAGAAAAGTGAGAAAGAAAACTGGAAGAAGTCATAAATTATGGGCTGATGGATGTAATACAAAGTTACAAGGGAAAGACTGAGGAAGAGTTGCAGATCAAGTATGATATATTAGAAATGAAAGAGAAGATTTATTTGAAGGAAAACAGTAATTTGGGGAGTGACAGAAGAAAACCATGTACATCTACACAAAATCTTGATTGAACCTTGAAGGAAGTAGCATTCATTAATTCTCACTGTATTGGAAAAGCAACATCATTATGTAGTAAATCTGTGGATCATTTACATCAATTAGTAGTGCAGCAAGTCAAAATAAACAAGGGCAATGATTTTGAATGGCTGTTCTAATGGGGATTTCTTAGAGATAGACATTGTCAACAAGGGAGATAAGCTCTTGCAGACCATTGAGAAGGAAAGTAGAAAACTCTCAGACACCAGCACAATCTCTTCTCTATCACCAGCTGGAGAAGCTGAAAGAGAAAGTGAAAAGTCTAGTTGCTGCAATGATAAAGAGACTCTACAGCTGGATCCTAATGCTAAAGAATTTTTACCAAGCCTAGCTCAGGGACAGTTGCATGAAGATATAGCACACTTTCAAGACTGTGAAACTCCAAAGAGAGTTGCCTTTGGAATAAATTCTAAATTAATGCATTTAAAGGAATTCAATTCCAGAAATGTCAGTACCCAATAGAGAAACAATATAACACCAATAGGAACAGAGAAAGAATCCACAACTCTGACTTTGTTTCCTATGCAAAGTACACATGATGTTAATTTTCCTACTACTGACATGGAATCTAGGGGTCAAGTACAAGGAAAAGACATAGAATAACAGGGTTGGGATATAACTATGAAACAACAACACATTCCCAATTCTGAAGAACTTCCTTTAATTCAAAGAATTACCTCTTCTGAATCTAACTTTGCACAAACCAGGCAAAGCATGTTCAGTGAAGAGGAAGACACTCTACCTTACTCATGGTCTGAGACAAAAGAGATACAATTTGACACTAGAAGGCCCATAAATAATTCAGAAATTTAGAATTATACATAATATTTCTCCATGTAGGGATACAAATAATTTGATCTTATCGTAGCCCTTGATAAAGGCAATTTAAAGATAAGAGTTTTCTTCTTTCTTCTTTACTTTTTCATGTTTCTCTTGATTTTTGTGGTTGGATATTAAACTTTCCATTTGGTCCTGGTGTTTTCTGTGCAAAAACTTGGAAATCTTCTGTCTTGTTGAATGCCCATACTTTCCCCTGGAAGTATATAGTCAGTTTTGATGGGTAGGTGATCCTTGGTTGTAGATCCAATTCTCTTGCCTTTTTGAATATCATGTTGCAAGCCTTGCAGTCTTGTAGTGTGGAGGCTTCCAGATGCTGTGTAATCCTGATTGGTGTTCCTTGATATCTGAATTGTCTCTTTCTGGCTTCTTGTAATATTTTCTCCTTAACTTGGAAGATTTTGAATTTGGCTATTATATTCCTGGGGGTTGTCTTCTGAGGATTTAGTGTAGAGGGTGTTTTATGGGCTCTTTCAATGTCTATTTTGCCCTCTGGTTCAAGGACATTGGGGCAGTTTTCTTGGAAAATTTCTTATAGTATGATATCTAGATTTCTATTTGTGTCTGATTTTTCCAGAAGACCAATAATTCTCAAGTTGTCTCTTCAAGACATGTTTCTTGATTTATTATCTTCTCATTGAGATATTTCATGTTTCCTTCTATTTTGTCAGTCTTTTGACTTTGCTTTATTAATTCTTGCTGTCTTGTGAGATCATTGGCTTCTACTTGCCCAATTCTAGCCTTTAAAGACTGTTTTTTGGCTAGAATTTTTTGGTTTTCCTTTTCAGTCTGGTCTATCTGGCTCTTCATGGCTTCCAGCTGGTCATATATGGTCTTCAATTTGCTTATCATTTCATTTGATTTCTGAAATTCAATTTCAAATTGTGAAATTCTGCCTTTTAAACTGTTATTTTCTGGCCAGATCTCTTCTATCTTTCTCATGATCTCAGATTTGAACTTTTCAAGAGCTTATGACCAAATTTTATTTTTGGGGGGATGTTTGGATATCTTTAATTGTTTGTCATCCTCTGTTTTCTGGATTTTTTTCTGTGCAGAATTTATCAAGTCTTAGAGCTTTTTTCTTGGTCTTTTTGGTGGTTATTTCTTGGGCTTTGCTTGGCATAATTATGCTTTCTCAGCCAGAAGTCTGAGTAAGGCAGGCAAATTCTCTTTGTAAAGAGCTAAGGAGCAGTTTTTGCCTGAGGCTACTTTGCGAGCCTCCTGGCTTCCACTGTCTGCTAGGGATCTGCTGTCTGAGGCCCCTCTCTGCCTCACTCCTGTGCTCCCCAACTTCCTGAGATCTCAAGTCTTGCTGTTCTCAGGGACAAGCTCCTAGTGGTGCTAGTTAGCTGCCAAGGAGCTAGATTGTGTGCCCCCCACTTGCTCTAACTCTGGTGCACAGCCTCTGACTCTGTTACTGTGGTTGGGGAGGAGGAGGGTTGATCAGCTCATGTTTTATGGGATCTCTTCCTCCCCCCTCATAGCGTGGAAGTGCCCAAATCCCATGTATCTTCAATACTGATCCCTATTGTGGGGTCCCTTCTTTCATCTGGATTTGGTTTTTCTGTCCTATATGGGTCGATGAGGAGAACAAAGCACCCTGCTTCTACTCTGCAGCCATCTTAACCTGGAAGTTGGTTACCTGAATTTTACTTTGAAGAAAACAAGGGAGTCTGTGAGGTGAAGGCAATTATGTGATGCATTAGTCACAGGCTGTTCAAAGGTTTGAAATCAGGGGATCTTTGAACATGAAAAAGAGGAAGGAAGTGAGCTTGGTTAGACCACAGAGTGAGAGGAATTGTAAATATATATTAAGAAACATTAAAAGTTAAGGGAAACAGGATATATGATCTACAAATATCAATTACAGTAGTTTATATTTGATCCTAGAAGCAATAGGGAGCCTAGGAACTAATATGATATGACTTTAGGAAAGGCAATTGAATAACTATACGAAATTAAAATTGGAATGGGGAGGATATGTTGCACCTTAAGATAGCACTACAATAATTCAGTTCAGAGATTATGAGACATGAAATAAGGTGTTGGTAGAGTAATGGGAAAAAAGGGAAATGTAGAGATGTGAAGTTAGAGTCAGTAAGAACTGATAGCTAATAGAATATGTGGGATGAAGCATTGATGATAATGTCAAATTTGATAATTTGAGTTATTGGAAAGATGGTACTTTTTTGGACAAAAACAAGTAAATGAGGAAAAGTGAAATAATATAGGGTAAGGGTTGTAGAAAAATAGGGACACTAATACACTTTTGGTGAAGTTGTGAACTGATCAATCAGTTCTAGAGAACAACTTACAATTACATCTAAAGGGATATAAACTTGTACATACTTTTTGATCCACCAATGCCACTGTTAGAAAAGGAAAGGAAAATATTTATAACAAGTTTTTGTTGTTATTATTGTTTTGGGGTTTAAAGAATTGGAAATTAAAGGCATGTCCATCAATTGGGGAATAAACAAGTTGTGGTATATCATGTTCGAATATTATTGAGCTATATGTTAAAGAGGCACAATTTCAGAAAAAAATGAATGAAACCTACATGGATTGGTACAAAGTAAGGTGAACATAACTAAGAGAACATTGTACACAGTGATAGCAAAACTGTAATGATGATCATCTATGAAATACTTAGCTACTCTGATAAATAAAATGACAATTTTAAAGGACTTACAAAAAATAAGAACATATCCACCTTTAGAGACAGAACTGATGAAGTAAGTGTAAAATGACCTATTTTTATGATTTTTTGGAGTAACATGGCCTATATAGAATTATGTTTGGTATGTTTCCTAATTTAAAATAGATATCATATTGCTTAGACTCTCAATAGGTAAAGGAGGGGCTAGAGATAGGGAGAGAATTTGGAAATTAATTATTAGTTGTTAAAATTTGTTATTAAAATAAATAAAATCAACCTCTTCCTCCCCATCCCAACAAAATCTGCTTTTAGCCTCAATAGTTTATTTCTTTCAAGGATGTCATCATCATCATCCTTTTATTTTATGTAGACCTTCAACTTTAAATTACCTATACACATGTCCTATTTTGTCAACTTTACTTAACACAATATAGTACAAATTGCAAAAATAAAACACTGGAAAACCCCTCTGAGTAAAGATCTGTCTTTGTTGTGGCAGAGAAATCACATGGCCAGGATTTGCAAGTTTCCCCCCAGTTCAAAACATCAGACCCTGTTTTATAAAACCTCCCCACTTTTATTGTTCTTATTTCTCCCCTACCATCCTTCTGCCATTCAATAACCCTCCTATTTCCATTAGTTCCAGATGGAGTGACAAATACAGTTAAGATTTCTGGAGTGCTATCTGAAGCTAGGGTTTCTAGAGTGACATCTGGAACTGAGGGTCTCAGTACAATATTTCTGGAGTGATAATCAAAAACTCTGATGCCTCTGGATGACCTCCTCTTTCCTGTGTAAGCTAGCTGTTCAGAGTACATTTTTGAATGGAGAAATCACCCTTGAAAGTCAACATAGTAACTCACTTAGGATTGATATAACTCCCTTATGATTAAGCTGATTAACAAGATAACATACTCATAATTAACCTGATAACACATTTATGATTATTCTAGCAATACACACATTTTAATTTATAACTCAGGTATCAAATATCGGACTATATTCTTATTCTAGCTACATACCTATACCTTTTCCTGTGACTAAATTTTTATTATGAAATCACAGTTGTATTTTTAAAAATCATATTCTTAGCATTCATTAATCTACTAATGATTAATTTTCTGGTAACAAAATCTAGATGTAATCCAAACATAATAATTTAGGTCCATATGCCATATTTTTACTTCTACTGTTACAACATACTTGTAATTTGTATTGCTTCAATTAATTTATTCACTTTCCAAAAATTTTTCTATAATATTTCTCTATTTTTGCTTTATTGCAATTGATTTATTAACATTGTAATGGTTATGTGTTTCTCTTATCAAAAAGGAATGAAACAGCAAAATAAAGAAAAGAAAATCAAAATTAAAGTTACTTAAGTAATCATGTTACCTAGAAAATAAAAAAAAAAGGTTTCCATTGAATCAACATTTCATTTTCTAAATCTAACCTACTTGTCTAATTTTGTCTCCTAATAGTATGATATATTTTTAATCAATGAGTTAATAAACATTTGTTAAATGCCTACTATGTTTCATGCACTGTAATAAGCAATGAGTATACAAATAGAGGTAAAACGTAATCTCTGAACTCAAGAAGCTCACAATATAATGGAGAGAGAACAAATAAACATGTAAGTTAAGTAATAATAGGAAATGTGCAAAAATGAAAGACTGAAGGCACTAGGATTAAAAGGGGTTGATAAAGACCTCCTTGATGGAAAGATGGAATATTAGTTTGCACTTGAAGGAAGCAATGGGATGTATAAGTCAGAGAAAAGGAGAGAGGGCATTACAGCCATGGAAGGCATCCAGACAATATCAGGAGCCAAGAAATGGAATGGATAAGAATAGAAAAAATCTGGTCCACTATCCTGAGTTGAAGATTTATTTTTCATTGTGGGAAATTAGAGTTAGAGGTCTCACCAAACACAGCCTAAGGCAAAGACTTTGTTTGGATATACAACAGTCTGTTTAACAGAGTTTTGACATCCAGTTAACATAAGTGATTAATAAAACCAAATGTACAGAATATGTAGCTAAAGTTAAGGAAATACTTGCTAAGAGAGATAGTAAATTACAATAAATGTTTAAGACAAACAGCCCCCATTTCCTCCTGTTCTTCTGGTGATTTAGCACCAGTTAAGACTTCTTGTTTGGAAATCAGAATTATTTACAAAGTTCAAGCCTCTCTTAAAAGTCTCAATCTTCAGAGTACATGAGTCACAGCATGTCACAAGCACCATTCATCAATGCATTTTGAAAATAAAAGTAACGGAAAACATGTGAATGAATCTAATCAGGATACAATTTTCAGTTATCTATTATTGACACTACAAATAATATATTGACATAATCAAACAATTTATTTTATTAATTCTGATAGTAAACTTGGAGAAAAACCAAAAAGTACTTCTCTGGGATAGAAACTCTGAGGAACATGTAGTGAATATAAATTATTTATATAAGCAAATACAATTTTGTGCCTGTAAAAAATTCTTAATTTCTACTACTGCCTCAATGATTGTTTCTGTTATCTTTGTCAAGAATCATGATTCCATCAAGCTGAACACATAATAGTCTAAAGTTGATAACAGAAGCTCTTATTTTTATTGGTATTCTTAATATTCTAATACCACACATAATGTTTTCTACTACTCTAATATAATATTATTATAATTGATATATTATACAGTTTGCTAATTGAGTTTAACTCTTTCTAAAATTGTAGATGCAGTTACCTAAAGGATTATAAGAGACTTTGTTTTATAATCACTGATACAAAAGTAAGAGCCAATTTCCTTTCCAATGTCTTGCTTGTGAAAAAAACTAAGTCTAGTATCACTTGATCAAAAACTATATGTTGGTATAGAAAGAGAAGAGGACAAGGGTAACTATCTTCAGTCTCTACACCTTTACCTACACCTGCAGTTTCTGCTGGTAGCTGGAGAAGATATGGCCTCAGGGCTAATTAATACAACAGGTCAGCTCCATCAGCCTAATCCAGTTAATCACCAGAGCAGAGAAGAAGCCCCTTCAGGACAGAACAGCACAAACCCACAGATCCTGCAAATAAACAGAGGAACAAGAATACAGCCAATGACAGGGGTGAGAGGCTGGGGGGATAGGAGGAAAAATATGAGTAAACAAAATAAAAGAGAAATTACAATAGACAACTTCTGTCCAGGTAATGAGCAAAGAACAAGTGGAACAAAGGAGGACAAAGGGACACTAAGCAAAAATTCAGAAATCCCAGAAAATTGGACACAGGCTTTGGAATAACTCTAAACACAATTCAAAAAACAATTAAGAGAGGCTGAAGACAATTGGAAAAAGAACTTTAAAAGGAAAATAGGTCATCTGGAAAGAGAGGCACATGAACTAAAACAAGAAAAAAGTGTTTTAAAACCAAAATTGACCAGTTTGAAAACATGGCAAAGAAAGTAAAAGATGATCTACAAAGACAAACATACCAAAAGGAGAAGGATGATCAAGAAGCCCGGGAGGGAATTCAGTCTCTAAAAATTAGAATTCAATTAAGAATTGCTGGACTACTGGAAAATCATGAGAAAAGAAAAATCCTGGACAACATTCTACAGGAAATTATCCAAGAAAACTACCCTGACACTCTTGAACCAGTGGGTAAATCTGATATGGAAGGAAAAGACAGATCATCTCCTGTATAAAATCCCCAATTGACAATGCCCAGAAATGTTATAGCCAAGTTCAAGAACTTCCAGACCAAGGGAATGACTACAAGCTGCTAAAAAGAACAGAAATTATGGAATCACAGTGAGGATAACACAGGGCCTGGCTACATCCACACTGAAGGTCCAGATGGCATGAAATATAATATTCCTGAAATCAAGGGAGCTGGGTTTACAACCAAGAAACAACTACCCAGCAAAATTGACTATATTCTTGCAGAGGGAAAGAATGGTCATTTAATAAAATGGAAGATTTCCAAGCATTCCCACGGGGAAAAAAAAAAAAAAAGATCTGGCTTGAATAGAAAATCTGGTGCCCAAACACAGAACTCAAGAGAATCACCAAAATAAAATTAAAAAAGGAAAAAACAACTTTTAAGGGACCCAATAAGTTCAAAGAGAGAGTGAAACAACATTCATAAAAAGAAAAACCCAAAAGGTAGGCAGAGATCATCTGAGGAACTGAGGTGAGAGGGGAGCAGAGTTAGCAGGAAGCACAGAAGTGAGTGAAGAGCAATTAAGAGCAAACCACAACCCTTAACCCCACCCCCAAACCACATCTGCTCTCACAATTCGCAAACTTAGCCCAAATTAAATCAGACCCTGAGTTCCAATAAGGTCAAATAATGGTCCATGTCAACTCACATCCTGTGAAATTTCAAATCTTTGGAAAACTTCCAACCCCAGGCAATCTTGCCTGAAGGGGGATAATCTGGGTGGGCCCAGAGCTAAGCCAGGAATCCCAGTCTGGTTTGGGATGAGGACATAATACATGGTTTAGGGTGAGGACATAGTTCTCGGGGGAGCCACTCCAAGATCTTTTTGCCCAAAACTAAAGGCAGAGCTTCAGGACAGAGCAATCAAATGTGTGCCTGGTTGAATCAAGAATACCTTGAGACCAAAAACTTGAGCCTAAGCCTGGGACTAGAATTTGATCAGCCTCTAATATGATCAAGTTCAGACTGAGATCAAAAACTTATACCCAAGACTGAGGAAAGTCTTTAAGCTATCAGCATCTCAAGGGTTAATTGAATAAGCATGAAGATGGGGCTATCAGAGCTATCAGCCCTCAGACCATCTGGTAAATTAGTAAGAACCCAGGAAATGAGTCAAAAATAGTATTAAGGAAGGGCTGAAGTTTAAGAGGTTACCTCAACTTCCCAGAAAACAGAGCCAACCTATAATTAGATAGGAAAAATGAGCAAATAACAACAAAAAAGCTCAAATTGTATACACAAAATACATTTGAGGCAGGTAGAGATACACAGGGTAAAGGTAATAGGGTGGAGTAGAATTTGTTGGGCTGTAACTGAGACAAAGAAGGCAGGAGTAGTAATTTTGATCTGACAAAGGTAAAGCAAAAAATGTATCTTTAAAAGAGATGAAGAAGGTAATTAAATTTTGATGAAAGACAGTATAAATAATGAGGAAATATTAGTACTCAACATATAAGCACCAAATGGTACAGCATTCAGATTTCTAAAGGAAAAACTAAAGAAGCTTAAGGAGGAAACAGGTAGTAAAACCATAATAGTGGGGGACCTCAATCTTCCTCTATCAAAATTTGATAAGTTGGACCAAAAAGTAAATAAGACAGAAGTAAGGGAAGTGAATTAAATGTTAGAAAAATTAGAGCTAATATATATCTGGAGAAAAATAAATAGGGATAAAATAAATGTACCTTCTTTTCAGTAGCACATGGCACATATACAAAGATTGACCATGATTGATCATGCATTAGGACATAAAGACATTGCAAACAATTGTAGGAAAGCAGAAATAATAAATGCAATTTTTCAGACTTTAATGAAATAAAAATCATAATCAATAAGGGCTTATGGAAAGGCATATTTAAAAATAATTGGGTACTAAATTATTTAATTCTTCAAAACTGGCGGGTCAAAGAACAAATTAAAGAAACAATTACTGATTTCATTGAAAAGAATGAGAATGAGGAAACAATTTATCAAAATCTATGGGAAGCATTGTACTCAGGGCAAAATTTATATCCCTGAGTGCATATGTCAACAAATCAGACAAAGAAGAGTTCAGTGAATTGGGTTTGAAACTTAAAAAAACTAGAATGAGAACAAATTAAAAATTCCCAAAGAAAAACTGAATTGGAAATCATAAAAATCAAAGGAGAAATTAATAAAATTGAAAGTAAAACAACTTTGAACTAATAAAACTAGGAGCTGGTACCTTGAAAAAACAAATAGAATAAAGTACTGGTTAGTCTAATTAAAAAAAGAAAGGAGAAAATCAAATTAACAGTATTGTCATAAGGAAAGAGGATATGAGCAGGATCTGGAAAAGATACAGAGGCAGGAAAGGTTCTGGAATTCTGGTGAAGTGACAAGGCTGTTTTCTAACAGACTGTTAAGCCTGGAGGTTGAGTTTTGTCTTGTCTCCTGCGGTGGACCTAGTAAGCTGGGTTATTCTCTCCTGTGACTGTCCTTCTGCTACATCTTATCATCAGCCTGTTCCTGTGCTTATCCTGTTCCTGCTGGCTGAGAGAAATATCAACAGAGCTGCTTGAATCATCTAAGCATATGTCAGTGAGAACTTTTTTCCTGAGCCCTGTTCCTGCTTAGGTTCCAATCTAATTACCTCTATTACAATCCAAGGGGGGGATTTGGGTTAGTGGAGTGTATCTATAGTAGGGTCTGGGACTTCAGGTAGAGAGGTAAAGGACAGAGCAGGTAACATCTCTATGAAGGCTTCCTGTGAGGGAACAACTATAGATTTTGTTTAGGAGGGTTAGTTAGATGAATGAGATAAGATTATCCAAATTCCCTTCCCTACCTTGCCTTCTCTTAAATAAACCAAACCATCCCTGTGTTTATTACCCCTGTGTGAACTGCATTTATTATCCTGTTCAACTATATCCTGCTGCCTTCCCAAACCCTATGTATCTTCTGATACTAGCCCTGAATAATCATTTCTTGAACCTACAAATGTCCTATTACTACTCAGGTATATTCCAGTTACTTATTTCAGCATCAAAGATGAAAAGGGTGATCTAACCTCTAATGAAGGGCAAATCAAGGTAATTATTAAGAACTATTTAGCCCAGTTATATGATAATAAATGTGTCAATCTAGGTGAAATGAGTTACTTAATATTTACAAAAAATGAATTACCTAGATCAGTGATGGGCAAACTTTTAAAGAGGTGGGCAAAGGAAAGGAAATGCTCATCTGTCAGTCTGTTTCAAAGCAACTCTTTCAAAGGAAACTCTTTTGAAGCTTCATTGTGTTGTATCCTACTCATTGTATTTGTCAGATTAGGAATAATGTCCTGTGGTCTGATAGAATATTTCAGGGGGCCTTGTCTGGCCCATGGGTCATAGTTTGCCCATCACTGGCCTAGATTTACAAAAGAGGAAATTAAATATCTAAATAATCTCATCTCAGAAAAGGAAATTGAACAAGCCATCAGGGAATTTCTTAAGAAAAAAAATCTTCAGGGCCAGATGTATTCACAAGTGAATTCTATCAAACATTTAAAGAACTAATCCTAATACTATAGAAACTATTTGAAAAAATAAGCAAAGTTTTACCAAATTTCTTTTATGACACAAATATGATACTGATTCCAAAGTCAGGCACATCAAAAGCAGAAAGAAATCTACAGGCCAATTTTCTTAATGAACACAGATGCAAAAATCTTAACTAGAATACTAGCAAATAGACTCCGGCAAGTGATCATGAGAATTATTTACTATGATAAGAGGGGGTTTATACTAGGAATGCAAGGATGGTTTAATAATAGAAAATAATTCCATATAATTGACCATATCAGCAAAAAAAAAAACAACAGAAATCACATAATTATTTCAATAGATGCAGAAAAAGCCCTTTATAAAATATAACACTTATTCCTATTGAAAACACTAGAAAGTATAGGAATAGATGAGCTTTTCCTAAAAATAATAGACAGTATATATTTGAAACCATCAGCAAGCATCATCTGCAATGGGGATAAACTAGAAGTCTTCCCAATAATATCAAGAGTGAAACAAGGATGCCCATTGTCACTCCTGTTATTTAACATTGCACCAGAAATGCTAGTGCTAACAGAGAAGAAAAAGAAAGAGACAGAATTAATGTAGGTAATGAGGAGATAAACTTTCACTCTTTGGAGATGATGTGATGGTACACTTAAAGAATCCTAGAAAATCAACTAAAAAGCTAGCAAAAATAATTAACAACTTCAGCAAAGTTGTAGGATACAAAATAAATACACATAAATCATCAGCATTTCCATATTTTTCCAACACAATTTAGCAGCAAGAGTTAGAATGAGAAATTACATTTAAAATCATCCTAGACAATATATAATATTTCAGAATCCATTCGGGAAGACAAACACAAGAATTATATAAAAACAAGTACAAAACACTTTCTGCACAATTAAAACTAGATATAAATAATTAGAAAAACACTAATTCCTGATGTTTAGGATGAGTTAATATAATAAAATTTACAATCCTACCCAAATTAATTTACTTATTCAGTGACATACCAATAAAACTACAAAGAAACTTTTTATCGATTTAGAAAAAAAGTTATAACAAAATTCATTTGGAGGAACAAAAGATCAAGATTATCAAAGGAACTAATGAAAAATAAAATATGAAGAATGGGGGTTGACCAGTACCAGATATTAACTCGTACTATAAAGCAGTGGTCATCAAACAATACGGTAATGGCTAAGAGACATTAGGGAGGACCAATGGAATACACTTCGGGCAAAAGATACTGTTCAATAAACCCAAAGATACCAGCTTTTGAGACAAGAACCCACTATTTGACTAAAACTGTGGGCAAAATTGCTAAACACTATGGGAGAGATTAGGTTTAGATCAACATCTCACACCTGATACCAAAATAAATTCAGAATGGATAAATGAGTAAAATATAAAGAAGGAAATTATATGTAAATTAAATGAACATAGAATAAAATACCTATCGGGTCTATGGGAAAGTAAATAATTTAAGACCCAGCAAAAGATAGAGAATATCACAAAACATGAAATGAATAATTTTGATTACATTCAATTAAAAGTTTTTGTACAAACAAAACCAATGCAAACAAAATAAGAAGGTAAGCAACAAATTAGGGAAAAAACAACTTCATAACAAATACTTCTGGGGTAAGGTGGAGCCAAGATGAAAGAGTAAGTAGGGAAGCACCTTGTCATTTCACCATGAAAATCCTCTCTGACCAAGAGTAAAATATCACCACAAAATGAATACAGGAGTCAAAGAATCAACAGAGACAGACAGAAACAAACTTCAACAAAAGAAAAACCCAAAATGTAGGCATAGATAATCTGGGAAACTAAGTTGAGAGGTGAGTGGAGCTAGGCTGGGGCATAGCAGTGAGAGAAGAGCAAACCAAGAGAAAACCACCTGCCCCACACATCTACTCTCACAGGTTCCAATTAAGCCTAAAATAAGTCAGATCCTGAGATCCTGCTTTGCAAAAGGAGGTCCAAGACAACTAATAGACCATGAAATCCAGAGTCCAAGTCCAAGATAATCTGGGCCAAAGAGGCCTGATCCACTGTGCCCAGTGCGAAGCCAGGAATCCCAGACTGGACTTGCAATGAGGACATAATCCACAATTTGGGGTGAGGACCCACTTCTCAGGGTGAGCCTCCCTGGGATCTTTTTTCCCAAAAATAAACATGGAGCTTCAAGACAGGGCAATCAAAAACACCTTGAGACAAAAAATGAACAAAAAAACACATAAGCCAAAGATTGGAGCTAAAAGCTAATAAGTACCTGACCTAATCAAGTTCAGACTAAGATGAAAAACTTACACCCAAGCCTAAAGAAATTAAGAAACTCTTTAAGCTATTGGCATCTCAAGGGTCAATTTATTTTTTAAAAACATTTATTAATATTAATTTTTTAGAAAAGTTAACATGGTTACATAATTCATGCTCTTACTTTCCCCTTCAACTCCTGAGCTCCACCCCCCGCCCCATGGCTGATGCGTATTTCCACTGGTTTTAACATGAGTCATTGATCAAGACCTATTTCCAAATTGTTGATAGTTGCATTGGTGTGGTAGTTTCCCCAGTCATGTCCACCTCAAACCATGCATTCAAGGAGTTGTTTTTCTTCTGTTTCCACTCCTGCAGTTCTTCCTCTGAATGTGGGTAGCATTCTTTTCCATAAATTGCTCAGAATTCTCCTGGGTCATTGCACTGCTGCTAGTACAGAAGTCCATTACATTCTATTTTACCACAGTATATTGACCTCTATGTACAATGTTCTTCTGGCTCTGCTCCTTTTGCTCTGCATCAATTCTTGGAGGTCTTTCCAGTTCACATGGAATTCCTCCAGTTTATTATTCCTTTGAGCACAATAGTATTTCAACACCAACATATAACACAATTTGTTTAACCATTGCCCAATTGAAGGACATACCCTCATTTTCTAGGTTTTTGCCATCACAAAAAGCATGGCTATAAATATTTTTGTACAAGTCTGTTTATCTATGATCTCTTTGGGGTACAAACTCAACAGTGGTATGGCTGGGTCAAAGGGCAGGCATTCTTTTATAGCCCTTTGAGCATAGTTCCAAATTGCCATCCGGAATGGTTGGATCAGTTCACAAATCCACCAGCAATGCTTTAATGCCCCAGTTTTGCCACATCCCCTACAAGACTCATTATTCTACCATTCTGTCATTTTATCCAATCTGCTAGGTGTGAGGTGATACCTCAGAGTTATTTTGATTTGCATTTCTCTAATTATTAGAGATTTGGAATACTTTCTCATGTGCTTATTGATAGTTTTGATTTCTTTATCTGAAAATTTCCTATTCATGTCTCTTGCCCATTTATCAATTGGGGAATGGCTTGATTTTTTTATACAATTGGTTTAACTCCTTGTATATTTGAATAATTAGACCCCTTTCAGAGTTTTTTTATTATAAAGATTTCTTCCCAATTTGTTGTTTCACTTCTAAATTTGGCTACATTGTTTTTGTTTGTACAAAAGCTTTTTAGTTTGATATAATCAAAACAATTTATTTTACATTTTGTAATTTTCTCTAACTCTTGCTTGGTTTTAAAATCTTTCCTTTCCCAGAGATCTGACAAGTAAAATATTCTATGTTCACTTAACTTATTTATAGTTTCCTGCTTTATATTCAAGTCATAAACACATTCTGAGTTTATCTTGGTGTAGTGTGTGAGATGTTGATCTAAACCTAATCTCTTCCATATTGTTTTCCAAATTTCCCAACAGTTTTTGTCAAATAGTGGATATTTGTCCCAAAACTTGTGCTTTTTAGGTTTATCATACAATGTCTTGCTGAGGTCACTTACCCTAAGTCTATTCCACTGATCCTCCCTTCTTTCTCTTAGCCAGTACCATACTGTTTTGATGACTGCTGCTTTATAGTACAGTTTCATATCTGGTACTGCTAGGCCCCTTCCTTCACATTTTTTTTCATTATTTCCCTTGATATTCTTGATCTTTTGTTATTCCAGATGAACTTTGCTATAGTTTTTACTAATTCAGTAAAAAAAGTTTTTTAGTTTGGTATGTATAGCACTAAATAGGTAAATTAATTTGGGTAGAATGGTCATTTTTGTTATGTTAGCTCATTCTACCCATGAGCAATCAATGTTTTTCCAATTGTTTAGATCTAGTTTTAATTGTTTGGAAAGTGTTTTGTAGTTGTTTTTGTATAATTCCTGTGTTTGTTTTGGTAGATAGATTCCTAAGTATTTTATATTTTCTAGGGTGATTTTAATGGTGTTTCTCTTTCTACCTCTTGCTGCTCTGTTGTGTTGGAAATATGTAGAAATGCTGATGATTTATGTGCATTTGTTTTGTATCCTGCTACTTTGCTAAAGTTGTTGGTTATTTCTAAAAGTTACTTAGTTGATTCTCTAGGATTTTTTAAGTAGACCAACATATCATCTGCAAAGAGTGATGGCTTAGTCTCCTCATTGCCTATTTTGCTACCTTCAATTTCTTTTTCTTCTCTAATTGTTACTGCTAGTGTTTCTAGTACAATCTTAAATAATAGAGGTGGTAATGGGCATCCTTGTTTCATGCCTGATCTTATTGGAAATTCTTCTAATTTATTCCCATTGCATATGATGCTTGTTGATGGTTTTAGGTATATACTGTTTATTATTTTAGGAAGGGTCCTTCTATTCCTATATTTTTCAGAGTTTTCAATAGGAATGGATGCTGTATTTTATCAAAGGCTTTTTCAGCATCTATTGAGATAATCATGTTATTTTTGTTTTTTGGATTGTTGATATGGTCAATTATGTGGATGGTTTTCCTAATGTTGAACCATCCTTGCATTCCTGGAATAAATCCCACTTGATCATGGTGGATGATCCTCTTGATCACTTGCTGGAGTCTCTTTGTTAGTATTCTATTTAAGATTTTTGCATCTATGTTCATTAGGGAGATTGGTCTGTAGTTTTCTTTCTCTGTTTTTGATCTCCCTGGCTTTGGACTCAGTACCATATTTGTGTCATAAAAGAATTTGGTAGGACTCTTTCGTTGCTTATTATATCAAATAATTTGTATAGTATTGGGATTAGTTGCTCTTTGAATATCTGATAGAATTCACTTGTGAATCCATCAGGCCCTGGTGATTTTTTCTTAGGGAGTTCTTTGATGGCTTGTTCAATTTCTTTTTCTGATATGGGTTTATTTAGGTACTCTATTTCTTCTGCTGTTAATCTAGGCAATTTATATTTTTGTAAATATTCATTCATATCTCCTAGATTGCTATATTTATTGCCATATAATTGGGCAAAAGAGTTTTTAATGATTGCCTTAATTTTCCCTTCATTAGAGGTGAGGTCTCCCTTTTCATCTTTGATACTGTCAATTTGGTTTTCTTCTTTCCTTTTTTTATTATATCGACCAGTACTTTGTCTATTTTATCTGTTTTTTTTCAAAATGCCAGCTTCTAGTCTTATTTATAATTCAATAGTTCTTTTACTTTTGATTTCATTAATTTCTCCCTTGATTTTAGTATTTTTAATTTAGATTTCATGTGGGGATTTTTAATTTGCTCACTTTCTAATTTTTTAAGTTGCATGTCCAATTCATTAATCTCTGCCCTACCTAATTTGTTAATATGTGTACGCAAGGATATAAATTTTCCCCTGAGTACTGCCTTGGCTGCATCCCACAGAGTTTGGTAGGATGTCTTATCATTGTCATTCTCTTAAATTAAATTGCTGATTTTTTTCTATGATTTCTTCTTTGACTAGCTGGTTTTTGGAGAATCAGATTATTTAATTTACAATTAGTTTTTGATTTGCCTTTCCAGGTGCCCTTACTATTTATTATTTTTATTGCTTTATGATCTGAGAAGGTTACATTTATTATTTCTGCTTTTTTGCATTTGTTTGCAATGTTTCTATGCCCGATAAGATGGTCAATCTTTGTGTATGTACCATGTACAGCTGAAAAGAAGGTGTATTTTTTTGTTCCTATTTATTTGTCTCCACATATCTTATTGAATCTAATTTTCCTAGCTCTTCATTCATCTCTCTTATCTCTTTATAGTTTATTTTTTGGTTTGATTTATCTCAATCTGAAAGAGAGATATTTAGATCTCCCACTAGTATGTTTTTACTATCTATTTCCTGCTTGAGATCTGCCAGTTTCTCCTTTACAAATCTGGTTGCTATGCCAGTTAGTGCATATATATATATATATATATATATTGAGCACTGTTATTTCCTCATTGTCTGTACTGCCTTTTCTCAGGATGCAATTACCTTCCCTGTCTTTTTTAATCATATTTATTTTTACTTTGGCTTTGTCAGAAATCATAATTGGCACTCCTGCCTTCTTTTTCTCATTTGAGGACCAAAGGATTTTGCTGAAATCCTTTACCTTAAACCTGTGTATGTCCACCCTCCCCATATGTGTTTCTTATAGACAACATATGGTAGGATCTTGGTTTCTAATCCACTCTTCTATTTCCATCCTTTTTATGGGCAAATTCATCCCATTCACATTCAGAGTTATAATTATCAGTTGTGTTTTCTCCAACATTTTGGTATCCTCTCCTGGTTCTACTCCTTCTTCTTACATGATTTCCTTTTAAACCAATGTTTTTGCTTCATGCCAGTAACCCTTGTCCCCTCCCTTGATTTACTTCCCTTTCTACCCCCTCCATTATTATTCCCCACTTTTTATTTTTAAGGCCTACTGAATTTCCTCCCCCTTCTTCTCCCCTCCCTTTTTTGACCTCCCCACTTTCCTACTCCTCTTGGTTTATCCCTTCTGACCTTCTCAGTAGGGTTAGATAGAGTTCTATATCCCAATGGATGAAACTACTCTTCCCTCTCAGGATGAATTACACTGAGAGTAAGGTTTAAATATTACATCTTAGTTCTCTCTTCGTCTCCTTCTTATAATAGTATTCATCCTTTCCCCTTCACATGCCCTCTTTGGGTATAAGTCCTATTTTTCTTATTCATTCAAGTTTCTCTTGGTGTCCTCTACTATTCACTTCCCTCTTTACCACCCCCATATCATCTTAGACCATTTAGTATTACAACCTCTCCCTTTGAATGATTCTTCTAATTACTCTAATAGTGAATACTATAATAGTGATTAGGGTTCACTATTCAGAATTACACATAATATTTCTACACATAGGAATACAAATAATTAGATCATATTGAAGCCTTTAAAGAGGCAAATTTAAAAAAATACAACTTTTCTTTCTTTCTCCTCTCTTTCTTATTTAACTTTTCATGTTTCTCTTGATTTTTTTGGTTGGATATCAAACTTTCCATTTAGTCCTGGGCTTTTCTGTGCAAATACTTGGAAATCCTCTATTTTGTTGAATGCCTAAACTTTCCCCTGGAAGTATATATTTAATTTTGATGGGTAGTTGATCCTTGGTTGTAGACCCAGTTTTCTTGCCTTTCTGAATATCACATTCCAAGCCTTGTGGTATTTTAGCATGGAGGCTACCAGATTCTGTGTGATCCTGATTGTTGCTCCTTGATATCTGAATTATCTCTTTCTGCCTTCTTGTAAAATCTCTTCTTTTACTTGGAAGCTCTTGAATTTGGCTATTATATTCCTGGGGGTTGTCTTTTCAGGGTCTAGTGTAGTGGGTGATCTATGAGTCCTTTCAATGTCTATATTGCCCTCTCGTAGTAGAACTTCAGGGAAGTTTTGTTGGATAATTTTTTTTGTAGAATGGAGTCCAATTTCTATTAATTTCTGCTTTTTCAGGAAGACCTATGATTCTCAGATTGTCTCTTTTAGACCTGTTTTCTTGGTCTGTCACTTTCTCATTGAGATATTTCATGTTTCTTTCTATTTTATCAGTCTTTTGACTTTGTTTTATTTGTTGTTTCTGTCTTGTGAGATCATTAGCTTCTAATTGCTCAATTCTAGCCTTAAGGGACTGGTTTTTGGCTCTAATCTTTTGGATTTCCTTTTCAATCTGGTCATTTCAGGTCTTCAATGTACTTGCTTCACTTTACAATTGTGAAATTCTGCTTTTTAAATTGTTATTTTCTTGCCAGATTTTGGTTTCCAATTTCCTTACCATTTCGTTTGATTTTGGGGCATCTTTCTCCAATTGGGATTTTCTGTCTTCTAACCTGTTAATTTCCTTTTAATCTATTTCCCACTTCTCTCACCAAATCTCTTCCATCTTTCTCATCATCTCAGATTTGAACTCTTCAATAGCTTGTGGCCAGTTTTCATTATTTTGGGAAGGTTTGGATATGATTACTTGTTTTTCTCCTCTACTGTTTGCTTTGTAGTCTGCATTTTATCTGTGTAAAAGTTATCGAGTGTTATAGATTTCTTCTTGATGATCTTTCTCTTTTGGGGTTTTTGTCTCTGGCTTTCCATTGTTAGCTCTGCGCCATCTCAGGTTCTGTCTGAGCTCTTTAGGCTCCTGGGGTCTCAGGTCTAGTTGTTCTCAGGGTCAAGCCTCTTGGAGGTCCCCTTGCTTGTTCCTCTGCCCAAGGCTCCTTTATCAGTCTCAGGGAGCTGCTTCCACAGTTGTGAACCTTCTGCACTGGGTCCCCACTCAAGGTCCACACCTGTGCTCAGGATCTGAATCCTTGCCTGTGTTCAGGATCTGAGTCTGCACTTGAGTCTGTGCCTGCAGTTGTGCCTGCTCTCAGCATCTGTGTTCAAAGTCCATGTGTTCTTTAGACTCTTGGGGTCTTAAGTCTTGCTGTTCTCAGTGGCAGGCCCTGGTAATCCCAGGTAGCTGCCAAAGACTTAATGCGTGCCCCAAACTTGCTCTAACTTTTGTGAGCTGACTTTGGCACTGTAGGTGGTGTGGGGTGGGGGAGGGGGTTGCTCAGCTGACTTTACTGAGAGCTGTTTCACCCCTTTATAGTATTGAAATGCCTTGATTCCACGTAGCTCCAATGCTGTGCCCTGTTGTGGGGTCCCTTCTTTCCTCTGGGTTTGTTTTTATGTTTTCTTGAGGAGTCCTATATGATTCAGTTAGGAGAGGTTAAGCAGCTGCTTTTTACTCTGCCGCCATCTTAAGCAAGAAGTTTCAATTGATTATTCTCAATTGATTTTTTTTTGTTTTTAATTTTTATTTTTAGAAATTTTTTCTATGGCTGTATGATTCATGTTCTTACTATCTCCTCCACCCACCTCACCCCTGCATCCCTCATTTCTGACACACATTTCCACTGGTTTTGACATGTGTCAATCAAGACCTATTTCCATATTACTGATAATTGCACTGGGGTGGTCGTTTATAGTCTGTATCCCAAATTATATCTGCATCAAGCCATGTGTTCAAGCAGTTGTTTTTCTTCTGTGTTTCTACTGCCATAATTCTTCCTCTGAATGTGGATAGCGTTCTTTTTTCATATGTCCCTAAGAATTTTCCTGGATCGTTGCATTGCTGCTAGTACAGGAGTCCATTACATTCAATTTTAGCACAGTTTATCAGTCTCTTGGTACAATGTTCTCCTTTCACTCTGTATCAATTCCTGGGGGTCATTCCAGTTCATGTGGAATTCCTCCAGTTCGTTATTCATTTGAGCATAATAGTATTACATCATCAGCATATATCACAATTTGTTTAACCATTCTTCAATTGAAGAGCATACCCTCGTTTTCCAGGTTTTTGCCACTACAAAGAGTGCTGCTATAAATATTTTTGTACATATCTTTTCCCTTATGATCTCTTTGGCGTATAAACCCAGCAGTGGTATGGTTGGGTCAAAGGTCAGACAGTCTTTTAAAGCCCTTTGGACATAGCTCCAAATTACCATCCAGAATGGTTGGATCAATTCACAACTCCACCAACAGAGCATCAGTGTCCCGATTTTGCCACATCCCCTCCAACATTCACTATTTACCTTTGCCTTCATACTAGTCAATCTGCTAGGTGTGAGGTGGTACCTCAGAGTTGTTTTGATTTGCATTTCTCTTATTATAAGATTTAGAAATTTTTCTCTTGTCCTTATTGATAGTTTTGATTTCTTTATTTGAATGTTGCCTATTCTTGTCCCTTGCCCATTGATCAATTGGGGAATGGCTTGATGTTTTTTACAACTGATTTAGCTCCTTTATATATTTAAGTAATTAGACCTTTGTCAGACTTTTTGTTTAAAAGATTTTCTCCCAATTTGTTGATTCCCTTCTAATTTTGGTTGCATTGGTTTTGTTTGTACAAAACCTTTTTAATTTAATATAACAAAAACTATTCATTTTTTATTTTGTAATATTTTCTAACTTTTGCTTGGCTTAAAATCTTTCCTTTCCCAAAGATATGACAAGTATACTATTCTGTATTCTCCTAATTTACTTATAGTTTCCTTCTTTATATTCAATTCATTCAGCCATTTGGAATTTATCTTGGTGTAGGGTGTGAGATGTTGATCTAAGCTTTTGCTGATTCTTTTGAGTTCTGTGTTAGGGCAGCAAATTCTCTGATTAAGTCTAGTTTTTTTTTCTTCATGAATGCTTAGATGTCTTCAATTTTATTAAATGACCATGCTTTCCCCTGCAAAAATATAATCAGTTTGCTGGATAGTTGATTCTTGATTGTAGACCCAGTTACCTTGTTTCCAGAATATTATTTTTCATGCCTTCCAGTCCTACAATGTAGATGCAGCTAGGTCCTATGTTATGTTAACTGTGGTTCCCTTGTATCTGAATGACTTCTTCACAGCTTGTAATATTTTTTCCTTCGTTTGGTAATTTTTTAATTTGTCTATAGTATACCTGTGAGTTGTCAGCTGTGGATTAAATGTAGGAGGTGATCTGTGGATTCTTTCAATTTCTACTTTTTCCTCTTATTTGAGAATATTGGGGCAGTTGTTTTGGATAATTTCCTGTAGGATGATGTCCAGTTTTTTCTTTTGTCATGATATTCTGGTAGACCAATAATTCTTAAATTGTTTCTCTAGGATCTATTTTCCAGAACTGAAATTCAGCCAATGAGGTGTTTCATATTTTCCTCATATTTTTCATTCTTTTGATTTTGTTTTATAGGTAATTGCTGCCTTGTGAATCATTTGCTTCTAGTTGTTGAATTCTAATTTTTAAAGACTGAATTTCATCTCTGGGTTTTTGGTCATCCTTTTCCTTCTGGTCTGATTTTCTTTGCATGTCATTTTTCACCTTCTTTGCTTCATTTTCAAGCTGGTCAATTTTGGTTTTCAACACACTATTTTCTTATATTAGTTCATGAATTTTCTTTTACCAATTGTCAAAGGTCATTTTGGTACACAAGCTGTTGTGGATTCCATCAAGAGACAATGGGTTGCTCCTGGAATAAGTACTGTTGCAAATAAGATCTGTAATAGTTGTTCAGTCTGCCAAAAGTTCAATCAAACTGCATTCAGAAAGAAAGGTTTTGCTGGTAGGTCTTTAGCATATTGTCCATTTGAAAGTTTACAGCTCGATTATATCTGTATGCCTAAAGCTGGAAGGTACAAGTATTGTCTTATGATAGTTGATAGACTAACTAAATGGCCTGAAGCTTTTCCATCAAATACCAATACAGTTAGTTTTATGGTGAAAGTGTTACTCAAGGAAATTCTACCTAAATTTAGTATACCTTTAACCATAGATTCAGATAAGGGATCTCATTTCACTCAGGATATCCTTAGAAGAGTCTATGAGTTATATAGAACTATATAGAAAGTCTATGTTATTCCTATATCTAGGAATAACACCTAAATATCATGTTCCTTATCACTCACAAAGTTCAGGTCAGGTGGAGCGTATGAATAAGGAACTCAAGACTATGGTTGGAAAACTCTGTGCCAAAACTCATCTTAAATGGCCAAAGATTCTTCCCATAGCTTTGTTTTACCTACATAACAGGCCAAGAGCAGATCTACATGTATTATTGTATGAGATATTCTTTGGACTTGCTCCACTGCAAGCAAAAACTTGTAAGGTTCTTTATGCATCACTCTTAGGAAGTGATTGCTGAATTGCTTCTTATTTAAGTGCTTCATATCAGAGGCTAAGATAATTACTATATATGGGAGTATTAATTCAATCTGGTCCATTGGATTACTCTCTTTATAATTTTCAACCAGGTCATATGTTCTATGTGAAAAATTTTGCCAAAACATTGGCAACAGAACAATATTGGGTAGGTCCTCATACAATTGTATTAGTTTCACCATCGTCTGAGAACGTTTTAGGTAGAGATTCATGGTATCATTGTTCACATATTAAATTAGCACATGGTATAGATACTAGAAATGTAGAGATTATTAATAATAAAGAAGAAGAAGAAGAAGAAGAAGAAGAAGAAGAAGAAGAGAAGAAGAAGAAGAAGAAGAAGAAGAAGAAGAAGAAGAAGAAGAAGAAGA
>NC_058133.1:305076621-305127974 GCF_016433145.1 Gracilinanus agilis
GGAAGAGGAGGAGGAGGAGGAGGAGGAGGAGGAGGAGGAGGAGGAGGAGGAGGAGGAGGAGGAAGAGATTGTGTAATTTGAGATCATAAGTCAATAAGAGTCTGCAGTCAGAAAGTTCAGTAAGGAGAGGATCATTCTAGCAGAAGAGGATGTTCAGATGGAAGAGGACATGGCTGAAGAGGCTTCAGGATACAGGATTTATGCACTTTGTATTAAGATGGATGAACTTATGAATTGAACTGATGAAACTTCATTTTCAAGGATTTTCTTAAAGAAGAGGATTAATCATGGACAATTTGGATCAATGGTTTGGAAGTATTTTGGGTAATGTAAATAGTATCACTACATACTTATATGCATCCAACATCACACATAAAACTATCAAGAACTTTGATGGAGAAGGGGAGAAAAGGAGTGAAGAGAAGATTTCTTTGAGGAATGGAATATCATAAGAAAATAGGAGATCTGAAGGAGATCTGGAGTTTTGGTAGACATCCATCAGTAACATGTTGCAACACAATATAGCAAAGAAACAACATAACAAATCAGATACATACGACACAAATATGTTAGGAAGCATCATGTTCCTAATGGAATGAAACAATGTATAAATACTAACAAAATTAGACTTAGTTATAGGATAAGTAAGTACTAACAAAAGATAGTTACTAACAAAGATTAGCAAGTTATTTAAGTAGATGTAGCTACACTATAATACTAATATCATAGGGGTAGTTTTGAATAGTTTAGGAATAGTGTTAGATTTAGATTAGAGGATAAGATAAGGTACTAATGTACATTACAATGCAGATACAAAAAACATAACAAAATTACATTACATGAAGAACATATAACATACTACAGATCACATATCACAAAATAATGTAAATAGTTGTGTAAATAGTATGTGTATATTGTAAAGTGTATTATAGTGTAAGTATTGTATATATGTAAAGGGTGTACACATGTATATTTGATATGCATATATTATATGTACATATATGTACATATGTATGTGTGTATGTTATGTATATATTGTATGTATGTATCATAGGTACATATGTGCATAATTATAAATTCTGTGAATACTTTGATATAATTGAGTTGCAGACATTTAGATGTAATTTTCATAAGTGGGTTTGATGTTTTGTTTTAATTTTGATGTAAAGACTTATGCAATGTTGTGTTAAAATGTATTTTTCAAAATTGTTTGCATTTATTATTTGGTAGGATATTTCTGTATTAGAATAAGAGTTATTTTTGGTGTTTGTTTTGACTTTTGTGTTGATATTATATATTTGCTGTTGATTTTGTTGGAAATTTTGCATTGGTACTTGTTGATTTATGCTTTGAACTATGTACCTGTTCAATGTATTTATCCCTTTACCTTTCTTTGTTAAAATCCCTAGTGTAGAGTAGAGTAGGATAGTGTTAGATAGAATAGAGTTAGTGTAGGTTGTTTGTTATTTTGGGTTAGAATTTTAGTTTAGTTTGTAGTGCAGAAATACCAAAATGTTATTAATTTTGGCTTTGTGCAAAGGGGGGAACTGTTGTTAGGATTACTTAGTTATTAGTTTATGGATAGTTTATGTGGACCTAGCAGGAAGGGCTGGAGAATTCCAAGATGGAATGAAGAAGCAGAAACTGTGTTTCTTGCTCACTGAGAGAGACTCCATGGTGGTTGGGGCAAGCTGCAACTGACCCTAGGAGACACCAGTGATCCTATGGAAAGACCGTCAACTACTTGTAAGAGATTTTGGTAAAGACTACTAATCCAAACCTGAGTTGCAGGTCAACTTGGGCTGGGTCAGCTCCCAGAATCTACCCACCTGGAAGAATACAGCAGGTGGTCCTGGAGGAGCAGAAACACCACTGGAGTGAGGCTGGACACTACTGTGATTATATCTACTTCAATCTTTGCTAGTCTCTGGGCCCTGTCTTGCTTAGGTCTCAGTTAGTGTAGATAAGTCCCTTCCCTGACCCTGGGTTTGCCCTTAGTCTAAAGAATGTAGTTGCCCCTTTTCCCATCCTTTATCTTAGTTATCCCTGATTAAAAGTATTATAAAACTCTTGCCTTTACTTGCTGGTTTCCATAGGCCTAGTCTAGATACTGCAGAGTGGCAGTTGGACCTAACTGCCATTTCAGTAACAGACACCTCCTTAGCTGTTAAAACCTAGTCTCCCTACTTGTTTGGTCCTGCATTCAGACACTCCTGTCACCCTCACACCCTTCTGGACCCACATTTTAGTATTTAAGTCTACTTCCCTGGTTATTCCCCATTATAGTTGAAATGGGTGAATATTGACAAAAATATAAATTTCCTAGATTAACAAAATAATAAATAGAATTCTTAAATAATCCCATCTCAAAAAAAAGAAATTGAACAAGCCATTAAGGACCTCCTTAGAAAAAATCTTCAGGGTCAGATGGATTCACTAGTGCATTCTATCAAACATTTAAAGAACAAATAATCCAAATACTATACAAATTATTTGACAAAATAAGCAAAGAACAAATTTTACCAAATAACTTTTAAGACACAAATATAGTACTTATTCCAAAGCCAGGAAGACCAAAAATGGAGAAAGAAAACTATATACAATCTCCTTAATGAATGTGGATGCAATAATCTTAATTAGAACACTAGCAAATATACTTGAGCAAGTGTTCACAAGGATTATCCACTATGATCACATGGGATTTACACAAAGAATTCAAGGATGGTTTTATATTATGACAACCATCCACATAATTGACCATATCAACAAGCTAACTAACGAAAATCACATGATTATCTCAATAGATACAGAAAAAGCCTTTGACAAAATACAACACTCATTTCTATTGAAAACACTAGAAAGTATGATAATACAAGTACCATTTCTCAAAACAATAAATATTATATATTTGTAACCATCAGCAAGTATCATCTGCAATGCGGACAAGTTAGTAGCCCTCCATATAATATCATGAGTGAAGTAATGATGCCTATTATCACCTCTTTAATTCAATATTGTACTAGAAATAAAAGCAGTAGCATTTAGAGAAAATAAACAAATTTAAGAGATTAAAGCAGGCAATGAAGAGACTAAACTATTACTCTTTGGAGATGATATGATGGCATATGTAAAGAGTCCCATAAAATCAACTAAAAGGCTAGTGGAAATAATTAACAACTTTAATAAAGTTGCATGGTACAAAATTAACCCATATATATCATCAGCATTTCTAGATATTTCCAAGAAAACTTAGCAGGAATTAGAACAAGAAGTTCCATTTAATATCAATCTACACAGTATAAAATATTTAGGAATAGATCTGCCAAGACAAACACAGGAATTATATGAACACAATGACAAAACACTTTTTACACTATTAAAATGGGATCTAAACAATTTGAAAACCATTAATTACTTTGGGTAAGATAAGCTAACATAAGAAAATGACAATTCTATGAAAATTAACCTACTTATTCAGTGCCACACCTATTAAACTATCAAAAGCTTTTTTATAGAATTTGAAAAAATATAACAACATTCATCTGGAAGAACAAATGATGAAGAATATCAAGGGAAATAATGACAAAAAAAGTGAGGAATGGGGGCCTAGTAGGACCAAATCTTAAACTGTACTATAAAGCAGTAGTAATCCAAACAATATGGTACTGGCTAAGAGACAGAAGGATGGATCAATGGAATAGATTAGGGATAAATAACCTGAGTAAGCTAGTGTTTGATAAACCCCCAAATCCCAGCTTTTAAAATAAGAATTCAACATCTCCTGGAAAAATAGGAAAACATTTTGGGAGGCATTGGTTTAAATCAGCATCTTAAACCCTATACCAAGTTAAATTCTAAATGGGTAAATGATTTAAATAATAGATATGAGGCAAATGACCTCAGTAAGCTTGTGAATGTTTTTGATTATATTAAATTAAAATTTTTCTGTTTAAACAAAAACATTGCAACTGAAATTTGAAGGGAAGAAACAAATTTTGGGGAAAACAAAAACCTCTGACAACGTTCCAATTTCTCAAATGTATGAGGATTTAAATCAATTTTACCTGAAATCAAGCCATTCCCTAATCAACAAATGGGCAAGAAACATGAATAGGCAGTTTTCACATGATGAAATCAAAATTATCAATAAGCATATGAAAAAGTGGTCTAAATCTCTCATAATTAGAAATATGCACATGAAAAGTACACTGAGGTACCACCTCACACCTAGCAGATTGGCCAATATGACAGTAAAGGGAAATAATAAATGTCAGAGGGGTTGTGGCAAAATTGGGAAACTAATGCATTGCTGGTAGAGCTGTAAATTAATTGAGCGATTCTGGAACACACTTTGGAATTATGTTCTTTGAAAGAAACAAGGTAAATTGATGATTTATTGGTTAACTTAAGAAAAGGAAAGAAAAAAATTAAATCAATAGTATCAGAAATAAAATGGTAATTTCACCTCTAAAAAAAGAGAAAATTAAGGTAATTATTAAGATGTATTTTGCCTTATTATATGACAATTAAATATGGCAATCTATGTGAAGTGGACAAATATTTGCAAAAAAAATATAAATTGCCCAGATTAACAAAGGAAGAAATTGAATACTTAAATAACCAAATATCAGAAAATGAAATTGAACAAGACATTAAGTAATTTCCCTAAGGAAAAAATCTTCAGAACCAGATAGATTCAAAAGAAAATTCTATCAAACACTTAATAAACAATGAATCCCCATACTCTAGAAACTATTTGACAAAATAAACAATGAAGGTGTCTTAGCAAAAAAAATATTTATGATATCAATACGGTTCCGAGTCCCAAGTCAGGAAGACCAAAAACAGAGAAGGAAAACTATAGACCAATATCCTTAATAAACAAAGAAGCCTAATTCTTAAATAAAATACTAACAAAGAGACTGTAGCAATTTATCACGAAAATTATATACTATGACCAGGTGAGATTTATACCAAGAATGAAAGGATGGTTTAATATTATAAAAAACATCCCTATAATTGGTCATATCAACAGCCAAAATAACAGAAATTACAATAGATGCAGAAAAAGCCTCTGACAAAATACAATATTCATTCTCATTGAAAACACTAGAAAGTATAAGAATAAAAGGGTGTTTCCTCAAAATAATAAGAATTAATCAAAACCATCAGCAAGTATCATCTGCAATGGGGTACTTAGAAACTTTTCCAACAAGATCAGGAGTGAAGCAAGAATGCCCATTTTCATCATTATTATTAATCTTTTTTTTTAATTTTTGTACTAGAAATGCTAATAGTAGCAATTCAAAAAGAAAAAGAAATTGAAGGGTTTAAAGTAGGGAATAAGGTGCTCGCTTCAGCAGCACATATACTAAAATTGGAATGATACAGAGAAGATCAGCATCGCCCCTGTGCAAGAATGACATGCAAATTCGTGAAGTATTCCATATTTTAAAAGAATAAAGTAAGGAATAAGTAAACTAAACTATCACTTTTTGCAGATGATATGGTGGTATACTTAGAGAATCCTGGAAACCAATTAAAAGGCTAACAGAAATAATTAATAACTCAAGCCAAGTTGCAGGATACAAAATAACCATACATTAATCATCAGCATTTCTATATATTTCCAACAAAACTCATTGGTAAGTGTTAGAAAGAGAAACTCCATTTAAAATTACTCTAAAAAATATAAAGATTTGGGAATCTATTTGCCACAAACTCATGGATTATATGAACATGACAAAATACTTTTCACACTAAGAAAACTAGATCTAAATAATTGGAAAAACAAATTGCTCATGGGTAGGATGAGCTATTATAATAAAAATGAAACTCCTACCCAGATTAATTTATCTATTCAGTGCCATATATATGAAACTATCAAAACTGTTTTATGGAATTAGAGACTTAGAAAAAAATTATGTAATTTTGTTCATTTGGAAGAACAAAAGATCAAGAATATCAAGGAAACCAATGAAGAAAAAAATGTGACACATGGGGGCTCAGCTGTACAAGATCTTAAACTGTACTGTAAAGAAGTGATCATCTAAACAATATTGTACCAGCTAAGTGATAAAAGGATAGATCAATAGGATAGACTTGAGGTCAATGAAAAGATAGTGTATGATAAACCCAATGATCCCAGGTTTTGGCCAAGAACCCACTATTTAAAAAAATGCTGGGAAAATTGGAAAAGTCTAGGGAAAATTCAGTTTAGATTAATATCTCACATCCTATAATAAGATAAATACAAAATGAGTAAATGACTTAACTATAAAGAGGGAAAGTGTAAGTAAATTAGGTGAACATTGAATCATATATCTCTCAAATCTGTGGGAAATGGAATAATTTAAGACCAATCAAGAGATAGAGAAAATTACAAGATGTGAATTTTTTTGGTTATATTACATTTAAATCTTATAGCACGGAAATGCCCCGGTTCCACATACCTTCAATGCTCGGCCCTGCTGTGGAGTCCCTTCATTCCTCTGGATTTGTTTTTATGTCTTCTTGAGGAGTCCTACATGTTTTGGTTAGGAGAGGTTAAGCAGCTCCTTTTTACTGTGCCGCCATCTTAACCAGGAAGTCTCTCATATATTCTTTATTCTAATTATATTATTTATGAGGGGGAAAGTATAAGGGAAACACTATTGTAAAAGTTATAGAACCAGGCAGTTAGGTGGCACAGTGGAAATAGTACCAATCCTTGAATTATGAAGATTCATCTTCATGAGTTCAAATTTGGCCTTAGTTCCTTCATCTCTAAAAATGAACAAGAGGAAGGAAACATGAACCATTCCAATATTTTTGCCAAAAACAAAACAGCAACCAAAATATCAAATTCAGTCTCAAAGTGTTGAAAACAACTAAAAAATTAATGAACAGCAAGTAGAACTAGTTAGTCTAGGATGAGATATGAGTTTGAACCAAATCTAAATAGAAAGAGGAAAGGTGACCTTAAGAATTTGTGCATTACTTTTATTTATACCAGTATCCTCGTTGAAAAACAAAGTCCGATAATTTTTTTTGCTATAACATTCCTTCAGTGAAATGATAATGCTGGGACTAATAGAAAACAATGTTCTCTAAAAGGAGCCACAAATAGATAAACATGTGTGAAATATGAGGGAAACATGTTAGATAATATTAATTTTTCATATATTACCAATGAATAATTTTTCAAGATAAATGTTGAAAGAATATCTTCTGAAAGATATATGACCACCAATGAGTGAATGAGAATATGAGACAAATGAGAAATACAATGTGGAGCGTTAACATTTAGATGTGAAGAAAATAATTATAGATGAATGGCTTTAGTATGTTTTATGGTCTCCACTTAAAGATTCATGAAAGATCATTTGAAAGAATGACAGAATGAAGGTACTCAGATGGATTGTACTGAGCAGTACTGGAGTTACCCAAACTGATAGATAAACATGTTCATGAAATGAGTCAATGAGCAAGCATTTATTAATTGCCTAGTGTATACCTGGTTGTAGTAAGTTGGTTTTGTTAATAGTTTTGGCCTCAGGGTCAGGAAGTCTTAATTCTCAAATTTTAATAAAATAATTTACTAGATGTACAATCTTGGACAAATTATTTATCACTGTTTACCTTAATCCATTGGAGAATGAAATAGAAAACCACTCTAGTATCTTTCTTAAGAAAACTCCATTATAAGATTGAGGCCATGAAGGCTCCAAAATGCAAGAAGAATAATTCAAATATTTTGGGAACAACTAGGTACCATAGTGGATAGAATGTCCAGTCTAGAGTCAGGAAGACAAATTGTCTTAAGTTCAAATCTGGCCTCAGAAACTCTTTACAAAATGATGCTGGACAAATCACTGCTATTTGCTTCATCTATAAGTTACCTCATTTATAAAATGTGTTGGAGAAGGAAATGGCAAACTGTTACAGACTAATTTATCAATAAACCTGAAAGGAAAACTCCAAGATTTGGATACAATTGAAAAATGAATGAACAGCATACATCAGGCATTACAGGCACTATCTAGATAATGAAAGAATTAATAACAAAATGAGAAAGCCTTTTCCCTTAAGGAGCCTATTTTGTTAGTGGAATGAATACTATGCTTCTTCCATAAGATCCAAATTTGCAATCTTTGTTTCCAAGGTGATCCAAATCTGGATGGCCTGAGAAATTCCTATCTTGGCTGATAACAGATCAGACTGTGTGTCAATATTTATTTTTTAATCTGAGCAGTCTTTAGCCCATTCAAAGCATCTCCCAAAAAAACAAACAAACAAACATGTAACATACCTCAGTGGACTTAGAAAGTGTTTGGAGAACAATCTCAACAATAATAAGAGAAGGTTGGTTGGTTTTTAATTTCCAACATTTCCTCTATTAGATTTATTCAAATCTTCAAATATTTTGGTACCTTAATGATACAAATACATATACAATTCTATTTTTAATATACTAATCTCTTATTAAAGGTAATTTTAAAAAATAAATGAAAATATATTCATTAGCTACTTGAAATTTATCAAGAATTAGCCTTAACAGCATCAAAATTCATGTGTTTTCCCTGGTTCTCTATATGGTATTCCATTTGATCTTAAAGCTTCTTCAGTTTCAGATAGTTTAATTTTTTGACTACCTCTTCTGTCATAAACTTACAAATTTACTTCTCCTGAGAGTTGTAAATTTGTTTCTTGCATCTGTCTCTGTCCTCTTTGATGAGGATAAAAGCATTTATTTATTTGTTTTTCTTCCTAAAGGTCAATCTGTTATTGAAAAATAACTTTGAATGTTTTCTTTAAAAATTGTATGCTTGCTTCTTAAAAGCTGTTGCCTTCCAATTATTTAATATTTTATTTTTGTATTCAATATCATTTATATTATTCTAAAATTTTAATAAGCTTAGATCAGAACCCATAAACAAATTACTATTGATTTCAAAAATTCATATATTTTTTTCCTTTAACTACACTGCATGCTCTTTCCAATTTTCCTTATTTAGCCACTTATATTTTTGGCAAATTCAAAGCAAACACTCTAGGCAGTAACTGATTTTTATTAGTATTTTGTGAAACTAAATATTTACCACCTTTCATGGCAATTCAAATCACTCTGGTATAAATGATTCAAAAATTTTATTTTTCTTTGTGTATAAATTGTCTTCTTTACAGGCCAAAATTTCCTCTTGCTTCACTCAAACCTTGCTTAACTTCATCATAAGAAGTCTTATCATCATGACATTATACTCTTGATGAATTTAAACTTGTTAGATAATGAATTTCATAAAAATATATGTTGCAACCGACTACAACAGTAAAGATTACATCTTAAGGTAAAAGGGAATGATGATTTCTGTTTTGGATTATAAATATTAGAACCAAATAGTACTTTCTCTCTTTCCTCCTTCTCATTCCCCCTCTTCCTTTGTCTCTTCCTTCCTTCCTTCTTTCCTTTCTTTTTCTTCCTTTCCTTCCTTTCTTCATTCCTTCTCTTATTCCTTCCTTTTTTCCTTTGTTCCTTTTTTCCTTCTTCTCACTCTTCCTTTCCCTACCTTCTCTTCTTCCCTCTCCTACCTCTATACCCCTTTCTTCCTCTCTCCTATTTTTCATTTCTTCCCTTTCCCTCTCATCTTTATTTTGAAATAGGGGCATCCTTATCTCAATCTGTCTGAAAGTAGAATATGGATTATTTAAATATTTATTAACATAAAACTTTTAAACTCTTTTTTCCCATCTTGGTTTATTTTACAGCATATTAAGTCATTTGCTGGCCTTCTACTGCTAGGTACTGAATATATTTCTTCCAGACAGTTTGGAAACTGAATAACCTTTAGGACTAGTGCATGCTAAAATTTTCAAATTCAAATGAACTATATGCTTTATATCTCTTCCTAGTGGCAAGAACTACAGAACTCTGGCACTGTTCCAGGCAAAGTTTGAGTTGAAAGACTTCCAGACTATCCAAATTGTTCATATTTTTTTAAACATGATGAATACTTTTTTTTAAAGAGAAAGACTTGGAAGATGGAAATAAAATGGTGACACGGAAATGCCACTGCATCTCTTGTTAGAGGTCATGGGTTAAAATCTGGCCACTGACATCTATTACATAAGTTTATTTGGACATAGAATCACTTTAACCTACTGGGCATCAGTTCCCTCATCTGTATAATGAAAAGTTTATGCCAAATGATTTATGGTTTCCTTTCTAGCTCTAGGTACGTTACCTTATATAAGTATTAAATAATACCCCCAAAATATTTAATCACAATATAATAAATGTGTGGTTACTGATTTAAGAGTAATTCCATAATGAGTCAACTGTACAGTAAGAACATTAAAGTCAATATATTAAAAATAAACATAACTCGGACAAAAGATCAGTGGAAAGTTTTATACATACACATATAATTATAACGTATTCAAGTTGGTTTCTTTAACTTAATCATCATTCCAGGGACTGAGAAATCAAAAATGCAATAATAGCAATCTAAATTTTCATCATTCCCTGTAGAAGCTTTAGTAATATAAAATTGTCCTTATTCAGGAAATACTTGATCTCTTTGTCAAACAAAATGACCTGACACTCAGGAGAAATAGTAGTTTAGAATGCAATTGTATTTGTAAACTACTAAAAAAAGTAGAATGGTGAAAAATTCCTTGGATATGCAAATATGTCTGCATATAGGTTTCTGTGGGTCTCAAACAAGGTATGTTAAACTTAAAGAAGGATATCATATATGCAAAATGAAATTAATTTGTTTAATTCTAAAAAGATTTATTTTCTTTATTAATGATGTTAAAACTACCCTATTTAGACCCCCCAAATAAAATAAAATAAAATAAATAAAATGCAAATGAAGAGGAAAGTAGTTTAAATAAATTTGACCAGATCAAGGATACATAGAGGAAATTTGTCATGAACATGACATAATTTCAAAAGAATTATGAATTTTATTTTTATAATATAGAAAAAGAGAGCTATTTAATGATTGGACAACTCAAAGGCAGTATTATTCTAAAATGATAATTGTGAGGGCAGTAATAATGACTATCCAATATGTCTCTTCTTACATTTATAAAATCTTTATGATAATATCATTTCCATGTATTGAAGATATAATTGATGAAAAGAAGACAATAGGAAGGGTTTGATAAATTGTTTTCACAGCTGATTACATTTTTATAGTTATACAATTAAGAAGACAAAGTCTCAGAGTTAGAAAATTCTCTAGAGGCCATATATTTGACACCATCACTTAACAAGAATCTCCTCCACAATTATCTAACAAATATTTAGGCCAAATTTTACTTATGAATTGCCATTAAGAAGAGACCTATTAGTACTGTAAGTGAAAGATCCAAAGAATATATTTTTGCAGGTTTCAATTAATCTTGTATTCTTGACACAAATATAAATTTCTCATACTATGTCATATTTTAATACATTTCACTTACTTTGCTAACATTTATTCAATATGTTTTCATGAATATTAGCTAGACATTTTGTAAAAAAATTTCCCTTACTTATCTTTCCTTGATTTATGTATTCAAACGAGATTTATCTCATCAAAAGAGTATAGTAAATTCTTTTCTTTTCTTATTTTGCAAATTATTTTAGTTAATAGTAGAAATAATTGCTCATTGAATTTTTTTTAAACCGTTACCTTCCATCTTGGAGTCAATACTTTGTATTGGCTCCAAGTCAGAAGAGTGGTAAGGGCTAAGTAATGAGGGTCAAATAATTTGCCCAGGGTCACACAGCTGGGAAGTGTCTGAGGCCAGATTTGAACCTAGGACTTCCCATCTCTAAGCCTGGCTCTCAATCCTCCACTGAGCTACCCAGCTGCACCCTCTTTGAATTTTTTATAGAAATCACTCCAGAAAAACATTCGGTTCTTTTGTTCATGTGGAAATTAATTTATGGTTTCAGCAAGTGAGCAATTAAAACAATATTTTTGCTAACTTTAGTTAAATTGCATATTATTTACTGTATTCTTTTACATTCATAAATGCTTAGTATTAAATTACTTATTTTTATAAAATTACTTCTTTTAGCATCATTTATTGATTATAATTTTATTTTATTATTATTGATGAAGATATATAAATATTACTGTTTTTCTCTATTTTTAAGATGTATTTTTGACAGTACTATGCATATTATGCAGCTACTCCAAAATTTTATTTGGGTATTAACCTCTTTTTTAATATACAATTTTTGCTTTATGAGTCTCATTCTAGAAGAAAAATATGGAGATCTTCAGTTATTATCCATTGATCAATCTTTCTTTTTCTTATCCAGTACCAGATTGTTTTCAGGGTTACTGCTTTATAGTACAGTTTAAGTTCTGGTATTGCTAGGTCATCATTTTTCACATTTTCTTTTTCATTAGTTTTCTTTGATATTTTTGACCTTTCATTATACCAGGTGAATTTTGTTATTATTTTTTCCTAATTCTAAAACAAATTGTAGGTTTTTTTTGTAATTTGATAGGTATGGCACTAAGTAAGTAATTTAATTAATGTAGGATTGCCACTTTTATTATATTAGATTGGCCTACCCATGAAGAAATTAATGTGTTTTTTTCAAACATTTATTAATATTCATTTTTAACATGGTTACATGATTCATGGGCCTCCTTTCCCCTTCACCCCCCGCACTCCCCCCACCCATGGCCGATGCGCATTTCCACTAGTTTTGTCATGTGTCCTTGATCAAGACCAATTTCCAAATTGTTGGTAGTTGCATTGGTGTGGTAGTTTCGAGTCCACACCCTCAATCATGTCCACCCTGACCCATGCGTTCAAGCAGTTGTTTTTTAATGTGTTTTTTTCAAGTTATTTGGATCTGATTTTATTTGTGTGAAAAATGTTTTGAAATTGTATTCTTATAATACCTCCATTTAATTTGACAAATAGATTCTCAAATATTTTATATTGTTTAGACTGATTTCAAATGAAGTTTCTCTAAGGCTTGTTTTTCATTGTTTACTTGGAAATATATAGAAATGCTAATGCTTTATATGGGTTTATTTTGTATTCTACAACTTTGCTATCTTAATTATTTCAACTATTTTTTAATTTGGTTTTCTAGAGTTCTCCTAGTATGACATCATGTCATCTGAAAAGAGTGATAGTTTATTTTCCTTATTGCCTACTTTAATTTCTTCAATTACTTATTCTTCTCTAATTGCTAAAGCTAGTATTTCTACTACAATATTAAGGAAGGGTGGTGATAATGGGCATCTTCATTGCATTCCTGATCTTATTGGGAAAGCTTCTAAAATTCCCATTAAAGATGATACTTGCTGATGGTTTTAAATAAACCCAATTTTTATTTTAATGAAAGGCTCTTTTATTTCTAGGTTTTCTAGTGTTCTCAATAAGAATGGTTATTGTATTTTGTCAAAGGCTTTTTCTGCATCTATTGAGATAATCATGTGATTTCTGTTTGATTATTGGCATGGTCAATTATGCTGATTGTTTTTCTAATTTCATTTTATTTTATCATTTTTTAAAATCCCTTACCTTCCATCTTGGAGTCAATACTGTGTATTGGCTCCAAGACAGAAGAGTGGTAAAGGCTAGGCAATGGGGGTCAAGTGACTTGCCCAGGATCACACAGCTGGGAAGTGCCTGAGGCCAGATTTGAACCTAGGATCTCCTGTTTCTAGATTTGCCTCTCAATCCACAGAGCCATCCAGCTTCCCCCTGTTTTTCTAATTTTAAACCAGCCTTGTATTCCTGGTGTAAATCCCACCTGATCATAGTGAATAACGCTCTTGATAACTTGCTGGAATCTTTTTGTGAGTATTCTATTTAAGATGTTTTGCATCAATGTTCTTTAAGGAAAATGGTCTGTAATTTTTTTGCTCTGTTTTGGTCTTCCTAGCTTAAATATCAGCACCATATTTGTGTCATGAATAGAATTTTGTAGGACTCCTTCTTGCCTATTTCACCAAATAGTTTATATAGTATTGGGATTAATTGCTCCTTAAATTTTCAATAGAATTTCCTTGTGAATCTATCTGGCCCTGGGAAATTTTTCTTGAGTTTACTAATGGCTTTTTCAATTTCTTCTTCTGAGATGGGATTATTTAAGTATTCCATTTCTTCTTTTGCTAATCTAGGCAATTTATATTTTTGTAAATACTTGTCCATTTCACCTACATTGCCATATTTATTATCATATAATTGGGGAAAATAGTTCCTAATAATTGTTTTAATTTCCTCATCATTAAAGGTGAAATCAGTCTTTGCATTTTTAATTCTTGCAATTCGACTCTCTCCTTTCCTTTAAAATTTACCTATACTCTAGTTAATTTTTTTAAATAAATCTAATTCCTAGTCTTATTTATTAATTCAAAAATTCTTTAATTTAAATTTTATTAATTTCTCCATTTATCTTTAAGATTTTCAATTTAGTCTTTAACTAGGGATTTTTATGTTTATTCTTTATCTAGGTTTTGAGTTGTATTTCCAATTTATTGATGCCCTCTTCCTCTATTTTATTGATATAAACACTCAGTGATATAAATTTTCCCGAGTACTGCTTTTGTTGTATCCCATAAATTTTGATATGTTGTCTCCTTATTGTCATTCTCTTCAATGAAATCAATGATTGCTTTGATGATTTGTTTTTTGATCCACCTATTGTCAAGAATTAGTTTAGTTTCCAATTAATTTTTAATTTGGCTTTCCATCAACCTTTATTGAATATAATTATATATTATGCATATTATGTGTATAAATACATGTATAATTATAATTTTATTGCATTATTTCTTCTTTTTCTCCATTTGATTGTGAAATTTTTATGCATTAGAACATAGTCAAGCTTTTTATATGTACCATGTGCTTCCAAAATGTTATATAGTCTTTTTAATTTTTTTCTAGATATATATTAAATCTAACTTTTCTAAAATTTCACTCACTTCTTTTATTTCTTTTTTATTTAGTGTTTGGTTAGAATTATCTTGTTCTGATTGGGAAAGGTTGAGGGTCCCAACTAGTATAATTTAATTATATATTTCCTCCTTATTTTCCTTTAATTTCTCCTTTAAAAATCTGAAAGAATTTTATAACATTTGGTGCATATTTGTTAAGTACTGATAGTCTTTTATTGAGTAGAACACATTTTAACAAGATGTAATAAAATTCAGATTAATTTTTGCCTTAGCTTTGTCTGAAATCATTATTGTTGCTTTCACATTTTTTTTTCTCATTTGAGGCCCAGTAGATTCTTCCCTTTTATGAATCAGTTCATCCCATTTACATTCACTTTTATGATTACCAACTGGATATTCCCTCCCATCTTGATTTCCACTTTTAATCCTGCCCTTTCTTCTTTTACTCTTTCCCTCCACACCAATGTTTTGTTTTAATCATTGCCCTCCTTCCTCCTCCTTTAAAATACTCCCCTTCCAACCACCACCCTTCTTATTTCTCTCCTACTTTGCTAAAGATTCTTATTATCACTCCCAACTTCTCCTTCCCTTATATTACTCCCCTCCCCACCACTCCTTTATTTATTTCCCCTTCCACTTCCCTATAGCATAAGATAGTATTCTATACCCATTGAAACTGGCATTATTCCCTCTCTGAATTGATTCCAATGAGAGTAAGGTTGTAAGTAAGGTTATACCCATCACCACCCTTATCTTCCCCTCTGCTCTAATACATTTTCCCCCATTGTGCCTCTTTATATTACATAACTTATCCCATTTTACTTCTCTCTTCTCATGTCTATTCATACAAAACTCTTTTTTGGTCCTAGTTTTTTTTACATAGCATCCTATTCAGCTTACTATAACCCTCTGACAATGTGTACTTCTCCTAACTATTATGATAATGATAATAGCTTTTAAAAGTAACATATATCATATTTCCATACATAAATATAAACAATTTGATCTTATTGAAGCCCTTAATATTTTTTTTTCTCTTTCTTATTTGCCTTTTTATGCTTCACTTTTATTTTGTATTTGGACATAAAATTTTCTGGTTAACTCTACTCTTTTTTCAGGAATGCTTGAAAGTCTTCTATTTCATTAAATGATTATGAAATTTCTCCTGAAAGAACATAGTTGCTGTTGATGGGTAGATAATTCTTGGTTGTAATCCCAGTTCTCTTGTCTTCCAGAATATCATATTCCAAGCCTTCTTGTCCTTCAATGTGGAAACTGACATATCCTCTGTGATCTGGACTGACACTCTTTTGTATTTGTATTATTTCTTTCTGGCTGCTTGCAGTATTTTCTCCTTAGACAGGGAGCTCTTCAGTTTGACTATAGCATTATAGCATTACTAGAAGTTATTATTATTGGATTTATGCAGGAGGTGATCTGCAAATTCTTTTAATTTCTTTTTACCTTTTTTTCAAGAATATCAGGAAAGTAGGGCAGCATTTTTGGATAATTTCTTGTGATATGAGATCAAGACTTTTTTTAAAGTTTTGACTTTCAGGTACTCCAGTAATTCTTAAATTATCTCTCTTGGATCTATTTTCAAAGTTAGTTGTTTTTTTGAATGAGATATTTCTTTTTCTCTCCTATATTTTCATTCTTTTGATTTTGTTTTACTGTTTCTTGATATCTCATGAAGTCATTTGTTTTTATTTACCTATTTCTAATGTTTAAGGACTGCATTTCTTCTATGACATTTTCATCCTCCTTTTTCTTTGGTCCATTCTACTTTTCATGTCACTCTTCTTAATTGTATTTTTTTAGTCTTTTTTTCTGATAGGTCAGTTCCGTTTTTTAAAAAAAACTCTTTTCTTTCCCAATAAGATCAGGAGTGAAATAACGATGCCCACTATCACCTCTGTTATTCAACATTGTACTAGAAACACTAGCAGTAGCAATTAGAGAAGAAAAACAAATTGAACATATCAAAATAGGCAATGAGGAGACTAAGCTATCAGTCTTTGCAGATGATATGATGGCATACTTAAAAAATCCTAGAGAATCAACTAAGAAGCTTGTAGAAATAATCAACAACTTTAGCAAAGTTGCAGGATACAAAATAACACATAAATCATCAGCATTTCTATATATTTCCAACACATCACAGCAGTGATAGGTAGAAATAGAAATATCATTTAAAATCACCCTAGACAATATAAAATACTTAGGAATCTATCTACTAAAACAAACACAGGAATTATATGAAAACAACTACAAAACACTTTCCAAACAATTAAAACTAGATCTAAACAATTGGAAAAACATTGATTGCTCATGGGTAGGATGAGCTAACATAATAAACATGACCATTCTACCCAAATTAATTTACCTATTTAGCACCATACCCATTAAACTACCAAAAAACTTTTTCACTGAATTAGGAAAAACTATAAGAAATTTCATTTGGAATAACAAAAGATCAAGAATATCAAGGGAAATAATGAAAAAAAAGTAAAGGAAGGGGGCCTAGCAGTACCAGATATTAAACTATACTCTAAAGCAGCAGTCATCAAAACAATATGGTACTGGCTAAGAGACAGAAGGGAGGAGCAGTGGAATAGACTTGGGGTAAGTGACGTCAGTAAGACAGTGTATGATAAACCCAAAGAGCCCAACTTTTGGAACAAAAATCCACTATTTGACAAAAACTGCTGGGAGATTTGGAAAACAATATGGGAGAGATTAAGTTTAGATCAACATCTCACACCCTACACCAAGATAAATTCAGAATGGGTGAATGACTTGAATATAAAGAGGGAAACTATAAATAAGTTAACACAAAATAGTATACTTGTCTGATCTCTGGGAAAGGAAAGATTTTAAAACCAAATAAGAGTTAGAGAAAATTACAAAATGTAAAATAAATTATTTTGATTATATAAAACTAAAAAGCTTTTGTACAAAGCAAACCAATATAGCCAAGATCAGAAAGGATACAATGGATTGGGAAAAAAAAATCTTTATAGCATAAAACTCTGACAGGGGTCTAATTACTCAAATATACAAGGAGTTAAATCAATTGTATAAGAAATCAAGCCATTCCCCAATTAATAAATGGGCAAGAGAAATGAATAGGCAATTTTCAGATAAAGAAATCAAAACTATTAAAAAGCACATGAGAAAGTATTCTAAATCTATCTCTAATAATTAGAGAAATGTAAATCAAAACAACTCTGAGGTATCACCTCACACCTAGCTGATTGGCTAAAATGACAGAATGGCAGAGTAATGAATGTTGGAGGGGATGTGGCCAAATTGGAACATTAATGCACTGCTGGTGGAGTTGTGAACTGATCCAACCATTCTCGAAGGCAATTTGGAACTTTGCTCAAATGGGCTATAAAAGAATGCCTGCCCTTTTACCCAACCATACCATTGTTGGGTTTGTACAGACTTGCATGAAAATATTTATAGCCACGCTTTTTGTGGTGGCAAAAAAATGGAAAATGAGGGTATGCCCTTCAATTGGGGAATGGCTGAACAAATTGTGGTATATGCTGGTGATAGAATATTATTGTGCTCAAAGGAATAATAAACTAGAAGAATTCCATGTGAACTGGAATGACCTCCAGGGATTGATACAGAGTGAAAGGAACTGAAACAGAAGAACATTGTACACAGAGACCAATACACTGTGGTAAAATAGAATGTAATGGACTTTTGTTCTGGCAGCAATGCAATGACCCAGGACAATTCTGAGGGACTTATGGTAAAGAACGCTACCCACATTCAGAGGAAGTACTGCAGGAGAGGAAACACAGAAGAAAAGTAACTGCTTGAACACATGGGTTGATGCAGACATGATTAGGGATGTAGACTTGAAACTACCAAACCAATGCAACAATCAACAATTTGGAAATAGGTCTTGATCAATGTTTAACACATGTTAAATCTAGTAGAAATTCATATTGGCCAAGGGAGGGCGGGAGGCCAGGGGGTGAAGGGGAAAGTAAGAGCATAAATCATGTAACCATGTTAACTTTTCTAAAAAATAAATATTAATCAATGTTAAAAAAATTAAAAAAGAACAAAAAAACTATCTTCTTCATTATTTTTGTGCCTCTTTTTCCAGTTGGCCAATTTTGCTTTTCTAAGCTATTATTTTCTTTTTATATTATTTTCATTTCTTTTCCCCTTTCTTCTTCAATCTTTTTATTTTATTTTTTAATTCCTTTTTTTAATTTTCTTGGAGTTTTAACCAAATTTCTCTTTTCCTTTGATGTTTTCATGTGATTGCTTAAATTTCACCATCCTTTGTTAGTCCTGTGCTTTGCTCTTTGTCCCCATAGACATTTTCCAGAGTTAAGTATTTCTTTTGATCTTTGCTTATTTTTCCAAGTCTTTTTATTTTGCCTGTGGACTGGTAGTTCTGAAAGTTGCTTGATGATTATTCTGTCTCATCTGCTGCTGACTTGCAAGACTCAGCAATGTGAGTTATTTTGCCATGGGGCTAGATCTTCACCACAGTTAGGCAGGCTTGAAAGGTCCCAGTACTATAGCCTCCAAGCCTTTTGGACCTCACTGAGGGCTGATGGTAGGGCCTGAGACTTCAAAGGGTACATACAAGATGCTTACTTTTTGGTGCACCCCATGTCCTGGGATCCTGAAATTAGTCTACGCCCAGGTTCAGAATCTTGTTCAGTATGTGGGAGTGGGGGAGTTGGCCAGTACTCCTCTGTGTGCAGTTTTGCTTCCAATTCCTCCTTATGCAATGAAAATCACCTATCTCTGCCTACTTTTCAAATTGTGTTCAGTGGGAAATCTCCCTCCTTCCTTATTGGTATTGGTTTTTGATTCTAGTCATTTTGAGGTTCTTTTTCAGTTTTGGTTTGGAAAGATTGTCAGAGAAGTTTCAACTTTTACTACTTCTACACTACCTTGGCACTCAACTTGCCTCAAATAGCTTATATTATTAAGGATTGTTTTGATGAAAACTTTTTTGGTTTTCTGGTAAGTGTTTGTTGTATCAAATTAAAGGAACTCGTATTTTAAAAAATTATAATGATTTAAAATATTTTGGTAAATATTTATACACAATGAATATATCAAGGATGTTTAGTAAATTATACCTTGCAAAGATCACTTTAGGAAACATATGCAGTTTTAATGAAGAATTTTTTTTCAGTCCTTATTAATTTAATTACCTAGAACTGTAAGCCTTTCATAAATATGTGTCTATTTTAACTTTTTCTTCCTACAAACAATTACATCATCTTTCATGCTTTCCTTATTAGTAAATATAGATGCCTTTGTTATATACTATATGATAGATATAAGCATATACAAAATGCATATGAACACACAGGTGTACACAGATGTGTTTGTGTTTGACTTCCATATCTTCTCATAATTTAAGGGTATGCCCTAAACAGAAAAACAAATAACAAAAAATAAAAACAAGGACTCAGGATTTGGAATTGTTAAACCTGAGTGGCATTCTGGTATTTCATGATTAATACTCATGTGGACCTGCATTAATCATTTAGTTTTCTGAATGCTCAAAAAGTATTAATAATTTATTATTTTTTAAAGTAATTTAATTGCCTCACCTGTAGAATGGAATGCTCTACAACTTCACAAGTTTCTACTAAAGTATATATTCTATAAACCTTTAAATGCCATCTAAGTGAGTTCTAACTAGAGCTCTTTCTTACGTTTTAGATTTAAGGGACACTAGAAAAAGGCAGCTAAATCATCTGCTGATGAGAGTGATGAATTTTTAATCAGAAACACCTGATTTAAAATATTGACTCACAATACATACTGACACAAAATAATTACATATGATCTTTGGAATATTATTTGAACTCTGTTGTTCTCATTGCCCAATCCAATAACCTGTCATCAATTCTCATGATGTTTTTGCAGCCTACCTCAAACTGATGATTACCCTTTACTTCTCTTGATTATTTAAAATATATATCAATACAATTCTTAATAACAATGTACAACATTTTACATTTTGTGATCCATGTTCTCTCCATCCCTAAAACTTTCCTCTCTTTCCCACAACTATATGAAATATGATATAGGTTGTAGATGTGTTATTATACAATGCATATTTCTAGGTCTATCAGGGTGTGAAAGAAGATATGGAGGAAATAAAATGAAGAATTGCATGTTTCAATCTACATTTAGACTTTGTTAGTTCCTTTTATCATGGTAGATATCCATTTTTGTTATGAGTCCCCTGGAGTTGTCCTACATCTTTGCACTGATAATAATTAAGTTAGTCACAGTTGATCATTGTACAATGTTATCGTTACTGTGTACATTATCCTGGTTCTGCTAAATTCACTTTACATCATTTCATGCAAGACTTTCCAGTTTATTTTGGCATAAGCCTCATTTTTTGACACAATAGTATTCCATTATGATCATGTCTCACAATTTCTTCAACCATTCCACAAATGACAGATATCCCTTCACTTTCCAGTTCTTTGCCAGTACAAAAAGAGTTGATATAAATATTTATGTACAAGTAACTTCTTTGCTCCTATTTGTTCTCTTTGGGATGCAAAACCAGTAGCAGAATTAATAGGACAAATAATTTTCCTACAGTGCAGGCACAAACATGCCACTACCTCCAAATCAATAAACTCTTATGACTAACTTCCAAGACAAAATATGATTCTTCTGGTTAGAATTCAAAGTTCTTCATACAATAGCCTCCGCTAACCTCTCCACACACAATCTTTCCAGTCTTTTAATGTCTTAATCCATACCACTTCCTCCTTAATTTAGTGACAATCACACTGGTTTTTATTTCTGTTCCACAAGCAAGGTCCTTCATGTCTCAGCTCTGAGTATATTTCTCTGGCTCTTCCCTTGCCTAGAATATCCTCCCTCCTCATCTCCATCTATTGATTTCCTTTGCTTCCTTCAGGTCCGAACAAATATCCCACATTCTACAGGAAGCATTTCCCAAACAGTCTTAATTCTTAAACAAAGTTCACTTTTTTCTATTGATTTTGTATTTACTCTGTTTTCACATATTCCTTTGTTGTATTCATTACATTGTGTGCTCTTTGAGGTGACAAACTGCTTTTTGATTATTAAAAAAGGCATTAGGTGCGTAGTACAGTGCCTGGCACTTAGCAGCTAGATGGCATACTGGATAGAATGCCAATTCCAGAGTAGGAAGTCCTGAAGTCTAATGTGGCCTCAGACACTTGCCAGTTGTTGGACTCTGGGCAAGTCACTTAACTTTTGTTTCCTTCAGTTTCCCGATCTACAAAATGAGTAAAATAATAGCCTCTATCTCTTATGGTTATTGTGAGGATCAACTGAAATAGTATTATAAAATGCTTAACACAGTGTTTGGCACATAGTAAATAACATATAAATTTTAACATTTATTATTATTGATTTTTTAATTAGTTACTTTATTAAATTAGTGGATATGAATTGATGGAGACCAAGACACATTTAAGTTCAGAGTGTGTGATCCTAGAATAATGAAAAGGAAATGCCAATAGCAGATAGATTTAACACACCCTGCTACACAAAATGAAAAAAATCTCAGAAAAAATACAATGAATAAAATGATGGATTTTAAAAAATAATTATAACAATATCAGCTGATTCCTGTTTAGAACACTTATTAGATTTCCAAGTAACATTCCAACTGGAGGGAAATGGTTGCCCACATGATTGCTTCCTTTTTATTTTTTCCATTTTACTTATTATTTCTAAGTTTAGGAGATTGGTGTAAAAATGTGTATGTCATTTTCAGACCAACTTTTATTTTTTTAGTAAAAATGCATGACTAAAATTTAGTCCTTTAATTTGTTGGCCCAGAAATATATTCATCAGTTGTTATTAAATCAGGGTAATTTGACAAAAAATTTGAGAAACCTCAAAAAAGTCTTCCAAAAACTCTTTTATGGAGACATAAAGGAAAGAAGAAATTTTCCTTTTTCTCATTACATATGAGAGTTAACAAACTTATTGTGTCATCTGCTTTTATGAACTTTCCTTTACTATGGAAATACAATTTGAAAAATAACTAGTATAACTTGAAACATGCTATGATTTTACTCATGGTTATCCAGTAAAAATTTGATTATAATTTTATTTCTCTATTTTTTTCTTCTTAATTTAGGCATTAACTCTATATTTATTGCATAAATGGAGTTTGGCAGGGCTCCATATTTATCAATTATTTCTTAATAATTTATTTAATGTTGGAATTAGGTTATGTTTCAATGATTGTTAAAATTCATCTGTTAATCCATCTGGTCCTGATGCTTTTTTTCTTAGGAAGTTCTTTATAGTCTGTTAAATTTATATTTATAAAATAGGTTTATTTAAGTATTATATTTCTGTTTATTTTAGTCTAGGCAACTTGTTTTTATAAGGATATACTGATTTCCCTTAAACTATTAAATTTGTTGGAATATAATGTGGAAGTAACTCCTAAAAATCCCTTTGATTTCATCTTCATTCATGATAAATTTATCTTTTTTTTTCATTTTTGATGTTAGTGATTTGGCTTTCTTCTCTCTGTTTTAAAAGCATATTAGCCTTACAACAAGTCATCACAAGGATTATTCTCTATGACCAGGAAGAATTTATACAAGAAATGTAAGGCTGGATTAAAATTAGGAAAACAATTCACATGATTGACAATATCAATAACCCAAGTAAGGGAACCTGTATGATTATCTCAATAGATGCAGAAAAAACCTTTGACAAAATAAAACACCCATTCCATATATTAATATATATGTATATATATACATATATATATCACTTCAATTAATTAATTAATTGATTGATTTAGAATATTTTGCATGGTTACATGATTCATATTCTTTCCCTTCATCCTCTCCCCCCATAGCCAAAGAGCAATATAACTGGGTTTTATATGTCTCATTGATCAAAACCTATTTCCATATTTTAATATTTGTATTAAAGTTATCATTTAGAGTCTATATCCCCAATCATATTCCTATTGAACCATGTGATCAAGGAAATGTTTTTTTTTTCTGTGTTTCTACTCCCACAGTTCTTTGTCTGAATATGCGTAGTGTTCTTTCTCATTAGTGACTCAGAATTGATCTGGATTGTTGCATTGCTGCTAGTAGAGAAGTCCATTACATTTGATTGTGCCACAGTTTATAAGTCTCTGTGTACAATATCATTCTGGTTCTGCTCCTTTCACTCCGTATCAATTCCTTGAGGTCATTCTAGTTCACATGGATTTCCTCCAGTTCATTACAACTTTTAGCACAATAGTATTCTATCACTGATAGATATTACAATTTGTTCAGCCATTCCCCGATCAAAGGGCATCTTCACATTTTTCAATTTTTTTCCACCACGAAGAGGGCTGCTATGAAAATTTTTGTACAAGTATTTTTCCTTATTATCTCTTTGGGGTACAGACACAGCACTACTATGGCTGGGTCAAAGGGCAGGTAGTCATTAAAAGCTCTTCCAGAATGGTTGGATCAATTCACAACTCCACCAGCAATACATTAGTGTCCCAATTTTGCCACATCCCCTTGGACATTTATTACTTTCCTTTGCTGACATATTGGTCAATCTGCTAGGTGTGAGGTGGTACCTCAGAGTTGTTTTGATTTGCATATCTATGATTACAAAATTAAGAACACTTTCATTGGTCTATTGATAGTTTTGATTTCTTTATCTGAAAATTGTCTATTCATGTCCCTTGTTCATTTATCAATTGGGAAAAGGCTTGATTTTTTGTTCAATTGATTTAGCTCCTTATAAATTTGAGACATTAGACTTTCTTCAGAAGTTTTTGTTCTAGAGATATTTTTTCCCAATTTTTTTGCTTCCCTTCTAATTTTGGTTGCATTGGTTTTGTTTCTACAAAAACCTTAATTTAATATAATGAAAATTATTCATTTTGTATTTTGTAATATTCTCTATCTCTTGCTTTGTCTTAAATTCTTTCTTTTCCCATAGATCTGACAGGTATACTAGTGGATGTTCACAAAATTTATATATATATTTATATATAATTTACCCATTCTGAATGTATTTGGTATAGGGTGTGAGATGTTGATCAAAATGTAATATCTCCCATACTGTTTTCCACTTTTCCCAGAAGTTTTTCTTAAATAGTGGGTTCTTATCCCAAAAGCTGGGATCTTTGGATTTATCCTATAATATCTTGTCAAAGACATTTACCCCAGGTCTATTCCATTGTTCCTCCCTTCTGTCTCTTAGCCAGTACCATATTATTTTGATGAGCACTGCTTTATTAAACAATCTAAGATTTGGCACTGCTAGGCTCCAATTCTTCACATTTTTTTTCTTTAATTCCCTTGATATTCTTGATCTTTTATTCTTCCAAAAGAATTTAGTTACAATTTTTTCTAAGTCAATACAATTTTTTCTTGGTAGTTTTATAATTATAGCTTTGAATAAGTAAATTAATTTGGATAGGATTGTCATTTTATTATATTAGCTCATCCTACCAATGAGCAATTAATGTTTTTCCAATTATTTAGATCTAGTTTTAATTGTGTGGAAAGCATTTTACTAGTATTCATATAATTCCTGTGTTTGTCTTGGCAAATAGATTCCTAAATATTTTATATTGTCTACAATGATTTTAAATGGAATTTCTCTTTCTAACTCTTGCTGCTGAGTTGTGTTGGAAATATATAGAAATGCTGATGATTTATGTGGGTTTATTTTGTATCCTGTAACTTTGCTAAAGTTTTTGATTATTTCCACTAACTTTTTAGTTGATTTTCTAGGATTCTTTAAGCAGGCCATCATATCATCTGGAAAAAGTGAAAGTTTGGTCTCCTCATTGCTTATTTTAATACTTTCAATTTCTTTTTCTTCTTTAATTGCTACTGCTAACATTTCTAGTACAATATTAAATAATATAGGTGATAATTACCTTCCTTGCTTCACTCCAGATCTTTTGGGGAGGCTTCTTACTTATCCCCATTGCAGATGATACTTGCTGATGATTTTAGATATATACTTTTCTTTACTATTTTGAAGAAGGACACTTCTATTTCTATACTTTCTGGTGTTTTCAATAGGAATGGGTGTTGTATTTTGTCAAAGGCTTTTTTTTGCATCTATTAAGATAACCATGCAATTTCTGTTGGGTTGGTTATTGATATTGCCAATTATGTGGATGTTTTCCCTAATAATAAATCATCTTTGCATTCCTGTTATAAATCCCACATAGTAATAGTGGAAAATCCTCATTATAACTTCCTGGAGTCTTTTTGCTAGTGTTCTACTTAATATTTTTTGTATCAATGTTCATTAAGTAGATTGGTCTGTAGTTTTCTTTCTCTGTTTTTGATCTTCCTGGCTTAGGAATCAGTACTATATTTGTGAAATAAAAAGAACTAGGTAAAACTCCTTCTTTGCTTATTTTTTTCAAATAGTTTGTATAGTATTAGGATTAGTTGTTTAAATGTTTGATATAATTCACTTCTGAATCCATCTGGCCCTGAGATTTTTTTCTTAGGGAGTTCTTTGATGGCTTTTTAAATTTTTTTTCTAAAATGAGATTATTTAAGTATTCCATTTCCTCTGTTTTTAATCTAGGCAATTTATACTTTTTGTAAATATTGTAAAGATGATTTTGAGGGTCCCAAAGATGTTCCTTATATGGATAGACTTTTGAGTGTGATATGCCTATCTAGAGCACTCTTCATCTTTACTTAGAGGGCAACAAGAGGATATCTCTGTGACTGATGTAGCCGTCAGAGATGGACAGGAGTCAGTGTCCAGCTAAGGGTTTCTTTGGGTTTGGGTATAAACTCTTTTCCAGGACTTTATTTAATTGCCTCAACCCCAAGAAACTCCTGCTGAACCCAACCCTGTAGGGGAAAGACTGAATGACTGACAGGCTTCGACTTTCCATAGTCAAAGCTTGCTAGATATTCTCCCCCGATTCCCTCTTCTTCCATCTATTGTCACTATGTCCCAAAAGGAACTTTATCTGACTACTTATTCAATAAAAGAATTATAATATATTGAAGTCTCAAGGTTGGGTGAGGTGAGTGGGCTTAGGAAGCCCTTCCCTGTCACAGCAACATTTGAGGTCCTTGGTACCTGGCCAAGCCTTCTGGCTTTAGCCAGGAGTTTTCCCTCCCTCTCCTCTATCTGCTAGCTAAGCTAAACTACAGACAGAAAGTTTATGAGCAGGGGTCGGCAACCTTTTTGGCCATGAGAGCCATAAACGCCACATTTTTTAAAAATATAATTTCATGAGATCCGTACAGTGTTCACAGTGCATGCTCCTGTAACAGTGTGTGCTCCTGTAACAGTTCCTGAAAAAAATTGAATTTATGGCTCCTGCAGAAAGAGCCATATTTGGCCCTCAAAAGAGCCAGATATGGCTCAAGAGCCATACGTTGCCAACCCCTGTTTATGAGGGTCTCTCTTAATTTGGCGCAGGTCAGAATAGAGAATCTCTGGCATTGGCCCAGCAAGCTGGATAAGTCCACGGATCCCTGCTAGTTACTGGCAGATGTCTAAATTCTTCTTTAATGGTATAGCTATGAAGCAGGAAACCAACAATTCAATTCTTCAGGAAAGTAGAAATCCAGGGAAACCCTCAGGTAGTCTTGGTAGACTCCAGAGGTCAGGTAAAAATCCTCCATCTCCTCCAGAGTCCAGAGACAAAGCCCATCTCCAAGATTTATTTTCTCCCACAAGACTCTGCTTCTCCCTCCAACCACTGCTCCTGTCACTAAAGGTTGTTTTTTCCAAAATTCCAAACTTTCTCTGTGCCAAATGCTCCTTACAATTTTTGAAACTCATTTGAGAGTCTGTTTCTCTCTCATTAATACCAACAACTGTCACCTTCAATAATCCCTTTAGAGACTATTAATTTACCTTGAGACAGTTAGTGAATGAGGGCTTAGTGGGTAAAGGGTGAGTGAAATTCAGTTTGGGGCTTTCCTCCCTGTCTGGATCAAGGACTCCATTGGTTTCAATAGATAATCAATAGTTATCTACTATACCCTCTTCCCTTCAACCTTCAGCCCTTTCTCTTAGCTCTATACTGTTATTAAAGATATTATACCAAGTCAGATAATGTTTTGGATCATCTAACAAAGCATTCAAGGGGTAAACAACAGCTGCTACCTAACCTGAGAAGATTCTGCCATTTTCAACTGAATTTCAGTTGAAACAGGGAAAGACTCTAGAGGAAGTTTATTTGGCTATCTCTGCCTGTGATCATCACAGACACACAAGAAGACACATCCTTCATCTTATCCAGGGTGATAGGAGTGAATCAACCAACTCTTTATAGAGAAGCCATTAGCTAATATTCCCCTAAGTAAACTGTAGGCTCCCATGCTGACCTGTGAGGGATTCCAATTGGTCCTGCCTCTCTCCCTCACTCATTCCCCACTGCACAAGCCAAATTTTTACAATTGGCTGAGCCAGCTAATACTCAGAACCCAAGCAATATCAACTGAGGAGCCATTACAGCAGTTCTTGGGAGATACCCTTTGGGTAGCCATCTTGACACAAGAATCATTGAGAAGTATTACCAGTGGGACAGACTTTACTAGATCACAAAGTAAAAAGACAAAAAAGAAGATGTGTTTCTCAGTGGAGAGACTAACCTTCATAATCTTTAGCTGCTCACTGTTATACAGTTTATGGAACAAGGTATATAATCTTTTGATGATTACGATACTCCAATACATGCTGGAACTCCTGAGGCTACATGACAATTACAAATGGCTTAAGATCAGCCTAGATGAGATCTTTGCATTTATCCCAACATTTGGAGCTGTCATACTGTTACTGCTGCAATTGTATTGGTGCCTCAGAAAATTAATTAAACATATCTTTGGCCAAGGAGATGAAAATATGGCATTGATTAAAACCCTCAAGAAACAAATTCAAGATCCAATAGAGGTTAACGGACAACTCAGGGAGAGTAAAGATACAGGGTTCCACCCATTAATGCAAGTGGAATTAGTAGATGGATCAAGTCAGGGCATAGACAAATCAAAGAGCAAGTAATAAACTGTACAGGGGACTGAGGCAATAGTCTCTATTTTGCCAACATGTGACCGGACAGTGATCCGTCATGATTCTGGGATACTCTATGTCAAAGGCCACAAACAGTTCTCAAGGCCTCCCTTGAAATCTTAAAAAAGAGAACGCCCCCATTCAATTTGGACCCATTCAAGTCAATAAAAGAATACTGCTGTCAGGCTTTATGATCCCACATTCAAAGACATTGAAATTCTTTGTTGGAATTATTTACTCTCAATAAGAAGGTCCAGTTTATTGCAGATACTAGGAGCAACCCTAACATAGTCTCTTGGCCACAGGATTATGAGGACTTGGAATTATCATCCCCTGACAAAATGGCATCCTTGCAATTTTGCAGGGAAGACATCACAGAAGCAATGAAAATCCATGCAAAGCATCTCGACAGCTGGGGACATTTTGAGAAGGTAAGGCAGGGAGAAAATGAACATCCTACCATGTTTTTAGATAGACTGGTCAAAGCTGGGGAGAATATCCTCAGGTTCCAGGACATGTCTGAGAATAATATCCACCATGCCAGTTTATCAAAGGCAGTGCACTCCCAATTCAAACTTATTTTAAATTACCTTGCCAGGGGTGGGAATTTCTATAATTGGAAGAGCTCAGGAAGACTGCAGTTTACATTCACGCATCCCATGATAGAGAGCCAAAGCCCATGAAGAACACCAATAAAGAGAAAGATAGTATAATAGTTGACCTCAAAAAGCAATCAAGGGGGGCAGCTGGGTAGCTCAGTGGATTGAGAGCCAGGCCTAGAGACGGGAGGTCCTAGGTTCAAATCTGGCCTCAGACACTTCCCAGTTGTGTGACCCTGGGCAAGTCACTTGACCCCCATTGCCTACCCTTACCAATCTTCCACCTATAAAGTCAATACACAGAAGTTAAGGGTTTAAAATAAAAAATAAAAATAAATAAAAAAAAGCAATCAAGGAAGCTAAAACAACTTTGAAACAGAAAGAAATTGAGGAAATTAAAAATATGGCATTACAAACACAAAATGTGAGAAACCAAGGACAGCAGAGAGAAACAAACAACACAAAGAGATGCATTTTATGTCATGAATTTGGCCATATCATAAGAGACTGTTACTACAAGTCTCAGATCAATTTTAAAAGCAGAAGCAATAACAAAAGAAGTACCTATACTAACTCAAGATACAATAGTAACAACAACAATAGGAGGTAGAACAACAGATCAAAATGTTCTGACCATACTTGTGCCAGCTCTATTAGCAGTCTGTCTCAGCACAATGGAGAAATTTGTTGTGCAATGTGTGAGGCTGTGTACAAACTTATGAATCAAGGAAGCAGTACTGGCACTGAAAATAAAGAAGGAAGGGTATAAAAGGGAAAAGTCAGGAGAAAAAAATAGAAAAAAAACTGGAAATGCAATAATGCACTGGGTGTTCTGAACAGTGTCACACACAGAAAGACACCAACAGCAAAAGAGAACCAATACAGACCTTTGAGAAGGAAAGAGCTATATCCTTAAGTATTAACACAAGCAACTCTCCAGTAGCATGGAATACTGAAAGTGAAAGCACAAAGAGAAACTGCTTTGAGAAAGAAGGGAGTCTAAAACTATATCCCACAGCCAAAGAGTTTCAGCCAAAACCAACCTTGAAAGAAGACTTACATCAAAAGTCTCCACACCTCCAATCTTGTGTTACTTCAGGGATGCCTCCACCTGAAGAAAACTTTCAATGCTTAAAGGACAGTCATATAGAGGAACCCAATGTAAAACATGCAGTCAAGAAAGCAGAGAGGAACAAAACACAGACAGTAGAAATAGGAACAGAGTGCAAACCTATTACAACAGCTCTGTCACCTATGCAGGATGTGCATAGCATCAAGTTTCCTCCTACTGACATGGGGTCTGTAAGTCATGCACAAAGAATAGGCATGTACTCACAGGAGCATTAGGTTGTGATGAATAAACAGCAATACATTCCCAATACAGATAAGTGATTTCCTCTAATGCAAGCTTTTCCTGAACCTAACTTTGCAGATATAAAGCAAAGCATGTCCAGGAAAGCTCAGAGCAATTTGCCTTACGGATGGTCATCAACAATAAAGATACAATATAACAGTATTCCCATAGACAGCTTCAGTGCACTGAGCTACAAAGCAATGGAAGAAACATCACAGCAGAACCAAGATAACAGTAAAACAACTAACATAATAGTAACCTCAAGCAATGTATGGGAAGCAAATGCATTGCAAGATCAGAGTGCCTTGCAACTAAAAGTTCCAGAGTCAAAGCAAACAGAAGTCAATCAACATCATGAATGGGACTTGGGCTGCATTGACATAGAAGCTCCACTCATACTTGTTAATCAAAATACAGAAAACAAAGAACAACTTGTCATGATAAAAATAGGGGAACAAATCTATCCTGCTCTAATTGACACTAGTGCCACAAGATCTGTTCTGAAGTCATCACCAGAGAACAGTACCATAATGGGGGTCTGTGAAAGTGAAAGGTGCCATGGGGCAAATAGATAAAGTACCAAAACTGAAGTCAAAGATGGTAAAGATCAGACCACTCAGTGTGGACCATACATTCCTGTTGATATCCCAATGTCCATCAAATATTTGGGGGCATGTTTTTTATGTAAGATCAGGGTGACTATACGATGTGACAAATCAGGACAAATCTTTCTCCATCTTCCAAAACAATTTCTCAAGCATCATCCATTGGCATTCCTCAGGCAACTGGAAGATAATGAGAAAGACCATTATGAAGGAACTATCTTTGGGATCCCCAAAGATATTCCCAACAAAGTTTGGACAAAACATTTTACAGATATAGGGATTTTAAAGTCAGCAACTCCTGTCAAGATAGAAATGAAAGAGGGCACTCCTCCTAAGACACCACAATACAGATTGATCAAAGAAGCCCCAGAGAGTATAAGATCAATAATAAAGAGACTAGGGGTTAAGATGGCAGCAGAGTAAAAAGAAGCTGCTTGACCTCTCCTAATCCACACATATAGGACTCCTCAAGTAGACATAAAAACAAATCCAGAAGAACAAAGGGATCCCACAACAGGGTGCAGCATTGAAGGTACATGGGATTGGGGCATTTCCATGCTATCAGGTGGTGAAACAGCTCTCACTAAAATGCGAGCTGAGTAATCCCCTCCCCCCACTCCACACCACCTACAGTGCCAAAGCTAGCTCACAAGAGTTAGAGCAAGTTTGGATGTCCTTGGCAGAAACCTGGGATCACCAGAGCCTGCCCCTGAGAGCAGCAAGACTTAAGACCCCAAGAGACTAAAGAACACATGGACTTTGAACACAGACCTTGAGCACAGGCTCGGACAAAGGCACAGACACAGGCATGGACTCAGATCCTGAGCTCAGGCGTGGACCTTGAGTGAGGACCCAGCTCAGAGGGGTACACAACTGTGGAAACAGCGCTCTGGGACTGTTAAAGGATCTTAGGGCAGAGGAAAAAGCAAGGGGACGACCAGGAGGCATGACCCTGAGAACAACTAGACCTGAAACCTCAGGAGCCTGAAAAGTGCAGACAGACACTGGGTGTGAGGATAAGCCTGAGAGTGTGCTGGGCTAAAAAGGGCAAGCTAGATTCAGGAACCCCAAAAGAGAAAGATCAACAAGAAGAAATCTTTAACACTCAACAACTTTTACACGGAAAAATTGAAACAAGAGAGCAAACAACAGAGAAGAACAAACAAATAATCATATCCAAAACTTCCCAAAATAATGAAAACTGGTCAGAAGGTCTTGAAGAGCTCAAATCTGAGATGACGAGAAAGATGGAAGAGATTTGGCGAGAGAAGTGGGAAATAGATCAAAAGGAAATTAACAGGCTAGAAGACAGAAACTCCCAAATGGGAAAAAGATGCCCCCAAATCAAACAAAATGGTAAGCAAATTGGAAACCAAAATCTGGCAAGAAAATAACAGTTTAAAAGGCAGAATTTTGCAATAGGAAAGTGAGGCAAATAAATTGAAGGCCCCAAACGACCAGATTGAAGAAGAAAACCAGCCTCTAAAGGCAAGAAGTGAACAATAAGAAGCTAATGATCTCTCAAGACAGCAATAACAAATAAAACAAAGTCAAAAGACTGATAAAATAGAAGGAAACATGAAGTAACTTGCTGAGAAATTCACAGACCAAGAAAACAGGTCTAGAAGAGACAATCTGAGAATCATTAGTCTTCCTGAAAAAGCAGAAATTAATAGAAATTTGGACTCCATACTAAAAGAAATTATTCAGCAAATTTGCCCTGAAGTTCTACAACAAGAGGGCAATATAGACATTGAAAGGATTCATAGATCACCCTCTACACTAGACCCAGAAAAGACAACGCCCAGGAATATAATCGACAAATTCAAGAGCTTCCAAGTAAAAGAAAAAATCCTACAAGAAGCCAGAAAGAGACAATTCAGATATCAAGGAGCACCAATCAGGATCACACAGGATCTGGCAGCCTCCACACTAAAAGACCTCAAGGCTTGGAATATGATATTCAGAAAGGCAAGAGAACTGGGTCTACAAGCAAGGATCACCTACCCATCAAAACTCACTATATACTTCCAGGGGAAAGCATGGGCATTCAACAAGATAGAACATTTCCAAGTATTTGCACAGAAAAGACCAGGATTAAATGGAAAGTTTGATATCCAACCACAACAATCAAGAGAAACATGAAAAGGTAAATAAGAAAGAGAGGAGAAAGAAAGCTCGTATTTTTAAATTTGCCTCTTTAAGGGCTTCAAGAAGATCTAATTATTTGTACTCCTATGTGGAGAAATGTTATGTATAATTCTCTGTAGTGAACTCTAATCACTATTATTGTATTCACTATTAGAGTAATTAGAAGAATTATTCATAGGGAGAGGTTGGAGTACTAAATGGTCTAAGATGATATGGGGGTGGGAAAGAGGGGAGTGAATAGTAGAGGACCAAGAGAAACTTGAATGAATTAGAAAAGTAGGATATTCTATTACACACAAAAAGGGCATGGGAAGGGGAGGGGATGAATACTATTATAAGAAGGAGAGGAAGAGAGCATTAAGAGATAATATTTAAACCTTACTCTCAGTGTAATTAACCCGGAGAGGAAAGAGTAGCTTCATTCATTGGGACATAAAACTCTATCTAACCCTACTGAGAAGGTGAGAAGGGATAAACCAAGGGGAGCAGAGGAGTGGGGAGGTCAAAAAAGGGAGAGGAGAAGAAAGGGGAGGGAATTTAGTGAATATACTTTAGAGGAGTATGTCTATGTCTAATTTTTGGAATTAGATAAGTAGATAAATCAAAGCATATAAAAATTAACAAAGTAACAAAAGGACATAAGATTAAATTTTAGTCATATAATTCTCTTGATAAACAATCCTAGAAACTTTATCACAAAGGAAATGTGGTTATTGTTCTATTATTTGAAAAATTATTGTCCATGACATTCAGAAAAAAAATTTAAATTAAGTCTACACAAAGGTAAAAGCACCTTCTAATTCTGGGAGGTCCTAACCCACGTGTGCTAGAGTGAGTAACCAATCAGAATCAATGCACTGCCCCTAAGTTTTCTATGGGAAAGTGTCTATTGTGAGTGGACATGAAGGCTAAGGCAAGGCACTGAAAGTGACATATATGTGACCCCTTCAAAAGAGGAAGGTGAGTGAGGCTGCGACTGGTGTGGTGAAGGAGAGCTGAGGGAGCTTTGCTGGTTTGTGATCTAGACTGTTCCACGTGGTAGTTTAAAGACTGAATCTTCCTGAACTTCTATTGAGAAACTTCCTTTATAGACTTGGTGAATGAAGTTTGCTCCATTGACCTCTGGGCCTCAGGCCCTTTAACTCTCCACTGAGGGTTAAGATATACCTAGACTAATCAGTGAGATAGATTCTTAATTTCTTCCTCTCTCTCTTCTCTCATGTAAATAAATTTACATAAAAGTCAATTTTTGATTTGAGATTATTCTTAATTGAGGATTAATAATAGTTCAATCCTCTGGCCACCACCTTTTTATATACTGAACCCTTTTCCTCCCTTACAGAAAAAAAATGACAATATATTAGGAACTTCATATTTATTAACAAGTCATGAGTGCCAATGGAACAGATAGGCTATCAACTGATTATATCTTTCATTTTTACTACGTGATTGACATACATAAGTTTCTAGTTTTACATCACTTTTTCTCTTTTGTCCTTTTACTTTTACTTTTTTATTATAATTTATATGCTACAAGTCACTCATATATGCTATCTCTTTATTAAATCTTGGTAAAGTATAATTTTAATTGTTTGTATCTTTTTAAACCATAAAATCTATAATATATATATATATATAATCTTAATATACATTAAGCCTCAGAAGGATATTTATCTTCAAATTATGGGCTTTTGTTTCATATAGAAGGAATTGGTCACTAAAATCTAAATAAATAGAGATTTTGAACCTTTGACTTCATCCTCCGTAAGTCCTTAGTTTTCCCAAAATTTCCTTTAATCTCTCCTGCACCTCCATGTTTGCTTGGTCATGTTATTGTTTTACAGTTGGCTGTAACTGCTTGCTCCCTCTTCCTCTTTTGCTCCTGGGAGTGGGCTGGTTTCAATTAGCACTTTTTCCCTCTAGTTTTTTGTTAGTTTATTATTAATAAGACTTTATAAAATATAATATTTAGTTATTGAATATTACATTTAAAACCTACATTTTGGCAACCACAAAGGTTCAGAATCCTTAATTTTAAAAAAATAGATTTTCATTATAGTTAGTAAGTTTGCCCAATAGCTGAGAGCTGGGATTTCCTTTTCTCACCCTACACTTCTGCTTTTTATTTTCTTTGCCTGCCACTGAGGCTGCCTGCTTTCACCTCATCTTGACCACTGCAGACTCTGTCCTACAGCCCACCAGCCACCTGCTTTTGCTGTTGCTGCCGTTTCATACCCATCTGCTCTAGCCAGCTTTCCTCCTGCTACCTGCCCAGCCTGCAGCCTGCTGTTATGATTAATATTCAATCCAAACTATTTTTTTACAATGGAAGGGTGAGACCACAATCCCTTCCCCCACCTCACCTGGCTTTTCCAGTCTGCCCTCCCATTTTTTAAGGTGAAGTCTTAAACTGATCCTGGACTCCTTGCTGAAAAAGACTTGCAAATAAGGATTTTTTTTTACACAGGAAGGGGACTTCTCTGCATTTTTTTTCTCTTAATGGCAGAGAGACTAAATCAGTAGATTTAAAGTAGAAGTTTTGGGGATTTTGTCTCCAACTTTTGGCCAGTTCCCTCATATGCAAATACCCTATTGTTCTCCAGCAAGTTTTTGCCTTTTTGTCTTTAATCTGTAAACAAACTTCCATTCAATGTTTGTTTGTTTGTGTGTGTTTTTTTTTTAATAATGCTGTTTCAAGGTATGCTTGAAACTCTGAAACAGCAGTTTGATTTGGTAAAGTTAGAAACTTCAGTTTGGATCTGCTTAATTCTTTTCCAGAGGGATTTTGTTCTGATTGAATTCCTTCCAAGTGAGAACTTTATTCAGGGGAGAAATGCATCTCCTCACACCCCTTTGGCTTTTTGTTTTACCCCTACCCATTATGAGGGTTGTGCAAAATATGCTTTTGCAGCACAATATGCTCCCTCACTATTACAAAATTCAGAAGTCTGACAACAAAATCTGAAAGGATGAAAATAGCAGAGGAGGGGAAATAACCTTCAAAAGAAATTTGAAAGTTTATTGCTTGCTAAGTATTTCAGCTTTTCCCCTCAAGATAATAAACAAGCATATTGGGATTGGTAAAAAATATATATTTTTTACTACATTGCTTGTAACTGGTCATTTGCTTATATTATTGTAATTGTATCTCATATTCTGGGGTGAGAAAACTTTCGCTGAATCTAAGTTATATATTTTTGATTTTTAAAACATTCTTTTATGTTTTTCACTTGTATGTGAAATACAGTTTTGAGTTTCTTTTTTCTCTCATTTTTGTATTTGAACAAATTATCAATATTTATCATTTTTTAAATTTGCAGTAATATAAGCTTAAAATACATTTATTCTAATATTAATGCATACCCCAATGGCTTTAAACTATAGAATAATGACATTAATCATTTAAATAATTATGGGACTTTGTTTAATGATTGTATGTGATTCCAGAAGAATATTTAAAAAGAACCACTGCACAGTGCTAAAGAAGCACAAAACCAACCTGCATAGTGCAAATCAAGCACAAGGTGAAAGAGACCAACAATCCCAGGGGGATTGATGTAATTTTAAGCCAAGTCGACTTGAACTTTTTTGGTGTTTGAGGTTGTGGCACTTAATATATGACAAGATGCAGGACTTCCTATGAACCACATTCTATCCAAGCACCTCATCCTGGCTACAATTCTGGGCCCCTTTTTAATCTAGTCCTTTTTTCTGTCTTTTATATATGTGACAAACTTTCTGTAGGCCTGGCTACTGATTGGGTAATCACATAATTACTTAAATCACTTTAATTGGACCCTGATTCAAGGACCTGTTATAGTTTTATTTTTCCTTTACTTAGACATAAGACTTTGACATTTTCTATTTCATCCACAAGTTCTTTTTTATTTTTTATGTGGATTTTTTAAATGTTTTTGATTTCTTTTGCAATTGATTCATATACCTTACAAATGAGCCACGTAATTTTGAGTTATCCCTGTTTGTTATTATTTTCCTCAGGGGGGAATTTGTTATTATTGTGAATTTTGATTTGAATTTAGGAAATTTAGGATAAGGAACTTGCTATCTCCCAGAAACCAAACAACAAATCTGTTAGGAGAAGGTTTGAAGACACCTGCAGAGACCACACACTGCATCAAGAAGATCCAGAATTGAACTTTGGGATGTGAATTTGAACTTTGGAGGGTTGAAAGCATTTGTTTTGAAGGTATACTTTTATGTCAAAGGAGACTGCCTTCAAATTGTTTTTTGTCGATGTAGCAATCATTGATTATCTTTTTTCCTTTTATCCACAAATTATTGCAATTTATATGTTGATTATGTTTTTATGATCCATTGGGGAGACTACTCACCCAGAGGATCACAGGGTGGTATATGTAAATGGAGATTTTTAACCTTGGACTTCGTCTCCCATAAGTCTTTAGATTTCCCAAAATTCCCTTTAATCTCTCCTGGGCCTCCACATTTGCATGGTCACATTATTGTTTTATAGTTGACTATAACTCCTCTCTCTTTCTCTTTTGCTCCTGGGAGAGGGCTAGGTGAGTTTAGCACCTTTTCCCTCTGTTTTTTTATGTTATTTTATTATTAATAAAACTTTATAAAAATATAATATTTAGTTATTGAATATTAACTTTAAAATACACAAATCCATTTAAAGAACAACATTATTATGATTATCTGATTCTTGCTTAAGTTATAACTCAAATATAAATTGTTAATTTCCAAATTTTATTCATTTATATGTAAAATTCTGTTGATCATTCCACAGAAGAATAAAATGACTACTTTTTTTTGAATCTTAATAAGAATATTGTAAAATATGTCGATTTTAAGAAGAATCATATAGAACAATGATGGGCAAAATATGGCCCATGGGCCCTGAAATGTTCTATCCAGCCCCATGACATTATTCCTAATCTGACGAATACAATGAGTAGGATAAAATACAATGAAACTTTGAAAGAGTTGCCTTAGAAACAGACTGACAGATGAACATTTCCTTTCCTTTGGCCGCCTCTTTAAAAATTTTGACCATCACTGATCTAGAACATTTATTTTAAAGTACAACTACAGTTGTACATAGGAAGAAAATGATGACACATACTCTGATTATTTTTTCATACACTTTTAACTTCTTTTAGCATTTATGCATATTTTGAAAACTTTCCTCAATTTTGTTTGAAAATTTCAAATATGTTACAACCCCGTAATTCTGGACTCCACTAGGTAACAGTAACTTGTGCTTGTACTTCTATCATAAATGTCTCTATTCTTATAAAAGAATCCATATCACAGCAATGTCATACTCAGTATATTTTGTTGACATTGTTATAAACATATTTTTGTTTACATGTGTATGAATGTCATTTACACATCACCTTTTAATTTTAGACTTGGTTCTTAGCTACTTAGTTCTGTTAAGAGAGTTTTTATTAGTTTCTCTTTTTTATATTTAAGAGGAAAAGGAGCAATAATATTTTTCAGTAAGAGACCCCTTGCTGTGCAGGTTGTCAGAGACCCTTTCCTGTGCTGCTTGTCAGTTAGTGACAGTTATAAGTGTGTGACTAGGGGAGTTAATCAGTTGCAGAAAGTTGAAAAGGGTTTTTTGTCTCTGGTTCTCCTGGGGAGAGGTTGTGTTGCTAGCACTCTCTCTGATGAGAGAAAGAGAATGGAATTAAGACCTTAATAGTCTTATTGATTATTAATAACTTGGGTAGATAAGGTAGATAGATAATGGTTCTATTTTTAGGTAGTGAGAGTAGGATAATAGATGAGGGCTTTGGCCTAGCAGAAGATACTGCCCTCTGAGGCAGATAGATTTAGGGCTTTTTAGAGAAATTTTGTTAGGATTGGGATCTGGGGTATAGTTACAAATTATTGTAAGATTACTTTCACTTTCCTCCTTCCTATTTCGTAATAATAAACTAAGTGTTTTGCTTTTAAAAAACTGCACACTGGAATTTTTTCAAAAATTTAATCCATCACAGTACAAAGAAAAACTTCATTTTCTCATATTAGGAAAATCCACCATATTACATTTGGCATGGCCTAAGCAATATATTTTTTAATTTTCCAATTTATTTTATTTTATTAATGTGAAAAGTATTTTGTAGTTGTGATCATATATTTCCTGGGTTTGTCTTGGCACGTAAAATTTTAGATATTTTATATTGTCTGCAGTTATTTTAAATGGGATTTTTCTTTCTATCTCTTGCTTTGGGGCTTTAATGCTAGCATATGGAAATGCTAATGATTTATGTATGTTATTTTATTTCCTGCAACTTTGCCAAATTTAGTTGTTTTGATTAGTTTGGGGATGATTTTTGAGGATTCTCTAAGTATACTATCATATCATCTTCAGCAGTGATGGGCAAACTATTCCCCATGGGCTAGATCTAGGCCATAGTTTGCCCATCACTGCCTTAAGCAATTTCTTAATCACTATGACCCCACATCCAGATGTAATGATTAAGGAATTGCCTAAGGCAGTGATGGGCAAACTGTGGCCTGGATCTGGCCTGTGGGGAATAGTTTGCCCATCACTGATCTACAAAGATTAATAATTTTATTTCCTCATTTTCTATTCTAATTTCTTCATTTTTTTCTTTTCTTGTGGCTTTTAATAGCATTTCTAGCACAATATTGAATAGTACTTGTGATATTCTCACCTTATGGGGAAGGATTCTTCCTTATCCTAATTACTAAAAATGCTTATAGATGGTTTTGCATAGATAAGATTTATAATTTTGAATTATGTTCTGATTATTCCAATATTTTCAAGTGTTTTAATAGGGGTGAGTTTTGTATTTTATCAAGGACTTTTTCTGCATCTATTGAAATAATCATTTGGTTTGTTATTGGTATGGACAATTATGCTGATAGTTTTCCTAATAAGGAATAATCCTTTTATTCCTAGTATAAAAAGTCATAGTGTATGATCTTCATGATATATTGCTATCATCTTCTTGATAGTATTTCATTTAAGTTTTTGTATCAATATTCACTATGTAGATTGTTCTGTAGCTTTCTTTCTCTATTTTTGTTTTACCTTAATTAGGTATTACCATCATATTTATGTCATCAAAGGAACTTGGTAGACTTCCTTCCTCAGGGATATTTTCCAAATACTTTATATAGTATTAAAATCAATTATTCTTTAAATGTTTGGTAAAAATCACTTTGAATCCATCTAGCCTTGGGGATTTTTTTCTTAGGAAATACATCGATGCCTTGTTCGAGTTTTTTTCTATATAAAGTTGTTTAAGTATTAATTTATCTATTCAGTGTCAGACCAATAAAACTATGTAAATTCATGTGGGAGAGCAAAAGGCCCAGAATATAAAGGGAATTCATGAAAAACAAGCATAAAGAAAAATGGGTTAGCTTTACTAGATCTCAAACTGTATTGTAAAGCAGCAAACATCAAAAACAATCTGAAAAGAACTGGTGAAAGAAGAATGGATCAATGGGAGGAAGAGATGAGGAGCTCAACACATAGCAGTAAATGATCATAGGATTCTAGTGATTGACAAGTTTTTGGAAAACCTGCTATTTGACAAAAATTGCTAGGAAACCCAGAAAACAGTATGGCAGAAATGAGGCACAGACCAACACCTCAAGCCATATATCAAGGTAAAGTCAAAATGGATACAGGATTTAGAAATAAAGGATAATATCATTAACAAATTAGGGGAGCATGTAATAGTTTTCCTTTCGGATGTATCAATAAGGGAAAAGTTTATGTCCAAATAAGACACAAAATCACAGTGGATATAAGACAGATAACTTTGACTGCACTAAATTAAAAAAATGCACACAAAAAAACCATTGGAACCAAGATTAGAAGAAAAACAACAAACTGGGGGATATATTTATAGCAAATGTATCTGACAAAGGCCTCATTTCTCAAATATATATAGAACTGAGTCAAATATGTAACAATACAGAACATTCTATCATTGAAATATGATAAAAATATGAACTGACAATTCTCAGATGAAAAACTAAAACCATCTTTAGTCATATAAAAATGCTTCAAATCATTATTACATAGAGAAATACTAATTCAAATAATTTTGAGATATCATCTAACCCTTATCAGACTGACTAGTATAACAAAAATGCAAAATGATAATTGTTAAATAGGATGTGGGAAAATTAGGACACTAATATCCTGTTGGTAAAATTGTGAAATTTGAAACTGGGTCCAAAGACTATAAAACTGCATACCCTTTGACCCAGTAATACCAAGACTAAGTCTGTATACCAGAGAGGTCAGAGATAGAGGAAAAGGACCTGCTGATATATATATTAGTAAAAAAAGTATGTTAGGGCCAAAAATTCAATTCCCTCCCTCAATATTCCTTCCTTCAAACTCCATGTTCTAGTAGCAAGTCACAATTCAATTGAAAGTCTAGTACTTGAGAATCTGTTCAGTATTTTTGTTTCTACTTTGGTCATTGCCAGCATCCTTGTAGCTATGGCACCCTCATTCCACCATACAAAAGTAATAAGCAACAGAAATTAAATGTCTTCCATTTTTGTCATATCCTCCAGACGCAGAAATATATGAAAAGAGCAAGATTGCTTAGCTGAGAATGACAGAGTAGAAGCAAGGAATTATGGAATAGAGGGAAGTGAAACAGAATGACAGTATGTGGTGTATGTATGTGTTTATGGGTGTCTATGTTTTATTTTACTGTGTGGCTATGTATGTGAACTTACCAGTCTTCAAGGAAAGGGCTCTGCCCGTCTAAGGTCAGATCTATTCCTTCAAGAAATCATTTGATGTTGGATGCTGAAGTGAACAAAAAGTTAATTAAACAGTATAGGAAGACTTGAATTAGATTTGTGGACCAGTTTCCAGGATATTGGCATTAAAGAAGAGGAAATAAAATAGTGAATGATAGCAAATTACAAGGGGAAAAATAATGAAATTAAAAATTATCTTAGGCATAATTAATCTTTGAACACAAGCAAATGAACCAAAGTAGAAGATATTAATAACTAAGAGGGAGAAAAAAATTGTTCCTCATATCAACTAAACAAATCCAAACATCTCCAAATAAACATTCTAAGACAAAGTAAAATTACTTATTTGAAGTGGCAGAGATTTCTCTGTTTCCAAGGAAGAATATGACCACAGAAGAGAACTGCTAAATGGATGAAGACAAAATTAAAAATTGTGGAAGAATTTATGACTTGCAAAGTAATAATAAGTGGCAGAATATTAAAAAATATGAACCTATGCTGGCAATTGCCACAATGTTAAGGATATTCTAGGAGAAGAAAACCATCAACAATAAAATTTGGAGAATACGTCATCTCTATACCAGTAAAATACATTGACCTTTGTGTTAGTGGGAATTTGGGGTTCTTTGGGGTTCATTGAATCTTAACATTCAGGTCCATGATATAAACTTCCTGTGGACATTTAGGGGACTTGAAAACTACATTTCCCATAATTCCTCTTACATAATACAGGTGGGCAAGAAGTGTGATTAAGTAGACAGAGGTATAAAGTCTCTGAACTTGATTGAGACAGGCTCTTTTCTGCTCAACAAGCCAGGTGCACAGACATAGTGGCAAGGCATTTGAATTAGATCTTAGCAGGCATGTGACCTTCTTAACTACCAATATGTCTTTAAATAAACTATTAAATATTTTTAATATATCCATCTATATCAATATTATTCTTAACACCTTGAAGATACATAGTTACAACATATTGTGAAAGGAAATTCTTGGTTCTCCTTGTCAATTTGGAGTTTACACTTATAAAAATTGAATCCTTTGTTCTCTTTGCTTAGTTGGAATTAAAACTTTGGTTAACAATAACTTAAGTATCCCTACTTTGTACCTCACTAGATTGTGAGGACAGGATTAACTCTTCTTTGTCTACTTTTGAATTAATCAACAAAAGAGAATGCACCCATACTTATTCCTAAAGTAAGGGAAACTCTTACTACAGGTGTTTGCACCTTCAAAGGGAAGACATCTCTACTTAACCTTAAATATTTGGAAGTCTGCAGCCCACATGATAATAACTCTGTAACATGCGAATCCAAACTGGATGACAACTCAGAAATGTGTGAATCCTAAGAGAGTTAACACCTTTAGAAGTCAATCCCACAGACACTGCCCCTGGGCAGGGCTGGACAATCTGGAAACTGTGATTGGCTCCTGTGAAGAGGGGTAGGAATAGGAAGCCCCCATAAAAGCCACAAAATCCTGGGGCTGAAGGGTCTGGTGAAGTTGAGTCTGGTGGTGCGTGTCTCCCTGGAGATAGTCTTTGAGGGAACTTCCCTGGAGACTGCAACTTGGATTGTGGCATCAACTTAGATTCTGACTCCTGGACTACTTGTTGAGTAAGTGAAAAAGGTTGGCTACTTTCCTAGTTTCCTAAGAGAATAGCTTCCATTCTAGGACTAGTATAGATATTTTCTCTAACCTCTCTCACATTTCTCTACTTTATTGTTCCCATTCTATTTTGTAAATAAACTTCTGACTTGAGATACAATAATTTTAGAGACCATGCTATTTCATATAATTTAAGTCCAACCACTAAGTTTAACCTTTACAATATGAAATGTTATGTTATATATGACATAAAAAGAAAAAGAAAGTTTTATAAAGCTCTGACAACCGAATTTCAAGACATGCAAGAAAACTTTCTAGAAATTCTGTACACACAAACATGACAATTAGAAGAATTCAGAGATTAACTTCTGAAAAAAATGCTATGATACAAACTCTCAAAAGATTAAATTTTACAATTCTGATGAATAACAAACATCAAATTCTAGAAATGAGAAGGAAAAAATCCTGCAAATGAAAAAAGAATGAAAATTCAAGGACCATTAGTCATTCATCAAAAACCAAAGAAGGTAATATATTATGTTTTAAAGAGCAAAGGAGTTCAAGATTAAATGTAAAGTAATGTGTCAAGTGAACATGAGTCAAATTATTAAGGCGACAAAGATAGAAATTCAGTAAAAGAGAGGAAATTTAAACATTCCTCAAAAACAATAAGAACTGAGCAGATTAAGTAATTTTATAATTCTCCACATAATAGAAATTGGTATTGTTGTTCTGTCTTTTCAGTGATGTCTGACTCTTTATTATATTATTTGCAATTTTCTCAAGAAAGATACTAGACTGCTTTGCCATTCCCTTCTCCAGATCATTTTACAGGTGAGGAAACTGAGGTAAAAAACATTGTGACTTGCCATGAGTCACACAATTATTGCCTAAGGTTGGAATTGAACTCAAGAAGATGGCTTTTTGACACTAACCACTTTGCAATCTAGCCACCAGTAATAGAGCTACAAGAGAGGAAAAAAATAGAGCAATCAAAGTAGAAGTAATAAATCAGGCTAGGATAAAAGGGGCACAAAGGAAAAAACCTACAAATTTAAAAACAACAGAAAGAGCAAAATAGATTAACTATATGGAATTTCTTTCAAGAAGTTCACAAAGAGACAAGATGAGATAGGTAAATGGAAAGCCCAGAGGTAGAGGAAGAGACCAGAAATACAATGAGGCAAATCATAAAATATCCACTTTAATTGTAGACAGAGACTGATATACTGTGGTAAAATCGAATGTAATGGACTTCTGTACCAGCAGCAATGCAATGACCCAGGACAGCTCTGAGGGATTTATGGTAAAGATGCTACCCACATTCAGAGGAAGATCTGCAGGAGAGGAAACATACAAGATAAACAATTGCTTAAATGCATGGGCTGAGGCGGACATGATTGGGGATGTAGACTCGAGACTACCACACCAATGCAACAAACAACAATATGGAAATAGGCCCTGAACAAGGACACAAGTTACAACCAGTGGAAATGTGCTTCGGCCATGGGTAGGGGGAGAGCGGGGGGTGAAGGGGAAAGTAGGGGTATGAAGCATGTAAACAGGTCAAAAATGAATATTAATAAATGTTAAAAAAATATCCACTTTACCTAATTTACTTATAATATAACTCTTCGTGTTTAAATCATATATCCATTTTGAACTTATCTTGGTATAGGGTATGAGATGTTGATCTAAACCTAATTTTTGCCATGTTCTTTTCCAATTTTCCCAGCAGTTCTTGTCAAATATTGACTCTTATCCCAAATTCTAAAATCTTTAAGTTTATTGAGCGCTAGATTGCTTAGGTCATTTACTCCTAGTCTGTTCCATTGATCCACCCTTCTTTCTCTTAGTGCCAGATTGTTTTGATCATCACTGAGTTATAGTACAATTTAAGATCTGGTATTGCTAGCCCACAATCCCTTACAATTTTTTTCTTTAGTTCCATTGATAATTTTTATCTTTTATCTTTCAAATGAATTATGTCATTATTTTTCTAATCCTCTAAAGTAGTTTTTTGGTAGCTTTTTAGGCATGGCACAGAATAAATAAATTGATTTGGGTATGCTTGTCATTTTTATTATTTTATCTTGTCCTACTCATGAGCAATTAATGTTTTTCCAATTGTTTATATGTTTTATTTATGTGGAAAGTGTTTTGTAATTGTGTTCAGATAATTTCCATGTTTGTCTTAGGAGATAGATTCCCAAATATTTTATATTTTATAGAGTGATTTTAAATGGAGTTTCTCTTTCTAACTATTGCTACTGAGTTTTATTGGAAATATATGGAAATACTGATGATTTATATAGATGTATTTTGTACCCTGAGACTTTGCTAAAGTAATTGGTTATTTATGCTAGCTTTCTAGTTGATTTTCTAGGATTCTTTAAGTATATCACCATGTCATCTGCGAAGAGTAATAATTTAGTTTCCTCATTGTCTACTTTAATTCCATCAATTTCTTTTTCTTCCCTTGTTGCTATTGCTATCATTTTTAGTACAATATTAAAGTAATAGTGGTGACAATTGGCATCCTTGTTTCACTCCTGATCTTATTAGGTTGGCTTCTAACTTATCCGTATTATACATGATACTTGCTGATGGTTTAAATAAATACTACTGTTCTCAGGAAAGGCCCTTTTATTCCTATACTTTCTAGTGTTTTCAATAGGAATTGTTGCTATATTTTGTCAAAGGCTTTTCCTACATGTATTGAGATAATCATGGGTTTTTTCTTAGTTTGATTATTAATATAGTCTATTATGCAAATGCTTTTCCTAATATCAAATCAACCTTGCATTCATGGTATAAATCATAGAAAACAATCCTTTTGATAAATTTCTGTAGTCTTCTGTTAGTATTTGATTTAAGATTTTTGAATCTTATATGCATCAAGGAGATTGGTCTATAGGTTTCTTTGATTTTGGTCTTCCTGGCTCAGATTTTATTACCATAATTGTATCATAAAAATAATTTGGTAAGGCCCCTTCTTTGCTTATGTTGTCAAATAGTTTGTAGGGTATTAGTATTACTTGTTCTCTTAATGTCTGATAGAATTCACTTGTGAATCCATCTGGCCCTGGGAATTTTTTTTCCTGAGGATTTCATTGCTGGCTTGTTCAATTTAATTTTTTAAATGAGATTATTTAAGTATTCTATTTCCTCTTTTGTTAATCTAGCCAATATATATTTTTGTAAATATTCATCCATTTCATCTTGATTGGCATATTTATTGTTATATATCCAAGTGAAATAGCTCCTATTATTGTCTTAATTTCCTCTTAATTGGAGGTGAAATTCCAGTTTTAATTTTTGATACTGATAATGTGGTTCTCCTCTTTCTATTTTATTAAATTAGATTAACTAATACTTTATTTCTTTTTTTAAAGAAAGAGTCCTAGTCTTATTAGTTCAATAGTTCTTTTCCTTTAATTTTGATTAATTTCTCATTGGATTTTTAGGATTACCAATTTAGTCTTCATCTGAGGATTTTTAATTTGTTCTTTTTCTAGTATGTTTACTTGTTTTTAGTTGCATGCCCAATCCATTGATCTTTTTCTCTATTTTTTTGAAAGAGGCACTGAGGGATATACATTTTCCCATGAGTATTGCTTAGACTATATTTCATAAATTTGGATAACTTGTCTCCTTGTTTTCATTCTCTTCAATGCAATTAATAATTGTTTCTATGGCTTTTTCTTTAACCCATCAGTTTTTTTTATACTCAGGTTATTTAGTTTCCAATTGATTATAATTTGCCTCTCCATGAACCCTTGATGATAATTTTTATTGCATTATGATCTGGAAAAGTAGTATTTTTTTATTTCTGCTATTTTGCATTTGTTTGAAATGTTTTTACACCCTAGTCCATGATCAATCTTTGGATAAGTACCATGTGCTGCTAAAAAGAAGGCATATTCCTTTTTATCCCTATTCAATTTTTTCCCTATATCTATTAACTCTATTTTTAATAAATTTAATTCACTTTCCTTACTTTTTTACTTCTTTCTTATTTTTTTTTGTTAGATTTATCTGGATCTGGTAGGAGAAGGTTGAGATATCCAAATAGTACAGATTTACTATCTCTTTCCTCCTTAAGTTCCAATCATTTCTCTTTTAAAAATTTAGATGATATACTATTTGGTGCATACATTTTGTTACTGATATTTCTTCATTGCCTTATATCAGGATACAATAACTTTCTTTAATACTTTTAATCAAATCTATTTTTGCTTTAACTTTGTCTGAGATCATAATTGCTACTCCTGCCTTCTTTTTCTGAGTTTAAATCTGATAAATTCTGCTTCCGTCTCTTATCTTTACATTGTGTGTATCTACAAGTGTTTCTTGGAATGTGTTTCTTCAAATGTTTCTTGGAAACAACATGTAGTATGATTTTGTTTTTTAATTCACTCCATTAACACCTTCATTTATATGGGTGAATTCATTCCATTAACATCAACTGTTATGATTACCAACTGGATATTCCCCTTCTTTTTGATTTCTTCTTTTAATGCTGCCTTTTTTCCTTTCATGTCAGTGTTTTGCTTTTAATCACTATGCCCTTTCTTCTCCCTTATTTTATTCACCTTTCTACCACCTGTCTTATTCCTCTATCACTTCTCACTAGGGTCTTTTAATTATCCTCCAACTTTTCCCTCACTTATTACTAACATTTCCTCACCTCCCTTCCTTTTCCTCCTCATATTTCTTTATAGGGTAAGGTATGATTCTATAACCCCAATGATTCTGAATGTTTTTCCATATCTGAACTGATTCCAATTAGAGTAATATTTAAGTATTACCTGTCACCACTCTCATCTTTCCCTTATTGTAATAGCATTCTCTGTCTCCCTGCCCTCTCCTCATTATGTAGTATAATCTCCCTCATTTTACTTCTTCCTTCATCTTTCTCATACTACAATCCTTTTCCCCCAGTTTGATTATTTTAACATATCTGAACAGCTTAATACTGCACCCTCTGTCTATGTCTTCTTACTACTATAATAATTATAATAATTTTGATGAGTTACAGATAGCATCTTTCCTTAAAGGATTATTATCAATTTGAGCTTGTTGAAGCCATGAAATTTTTTCTCTTTCTTCTTTATCTTATGAGGGTTCTTTTGAATTTTGCTTTTGGACATCAAATTTTCTATTTAAGTCTAGTCTTTCTTCAGGAACAGTTAGAAATGTTATATTTTATTATTATTAAATTGTCTATATTATTATTTTATTCTATGTTATATGACCATACTTTCCTTTGAATGAATATAGTCAGTTTTGATGGGTAGATGATTCTTGGATTGAACTCCAATTCTCTTGCCTCCCAATATATGATATTCCAAGCTTTGCTGTCCTTCAGTGTGGAAGCTGCCAGATCCGGTGCCATCCTGACTAGTCATCCCTGACATTTTAATTGTTTCTTTCTGCTTGATTCCTTGATTTTATCTTTGTCCTGGAAGTTCTTGAATTTGGATATAGCATTCTTTGGAATTGCCATTTGGGAATTCATGCAGAAGATGATTTGTGGATTCTTTTAATGCCTATTTTGCCATATTGTTAAAGAATATCAGAATAGATTTCTTTGATAATTTTTTGTAATATGATGTCTAGGTCTTTTTTTTGGACATGATTACAGGTAGTACAATAATGCTCAAATTGTCTATCCTGGATCTATTTTCCAGGTTAGTTGTTTTTTCTATAGATATTTAATATTTTCTATTTTTTACATGCTTTTGATTTTGTTTCATTATTTCTTAAAGTTTGTGAAATCATCAGCTTCTCTTTGACAATTCTAATTAAAAAAAACTGAATATTTCTTCCATGATCTTTTGATCCTCCTTTTCCATTTTGTTCATTCTACTTTTGATAGATAGCACTCTTTTCTTTTTTTTACTTTGAATAGTGTACAATGGTTACAGGAAATTCATGATTCTTTTTCTCCTTCCCTTTCTCTCCCAGAACTGACAAGCAGTTCAATTGGGTTATATATGTATCATTGTTCAAAACCTATTCCTACGTTATTCATATTTGCAACAGAGTGATATAATATTTCAATATTACATCACAATAATATTTCATTACCATCAGATACCACAATTTGTTCAGTCATTCCCAAATTAATGGACACCTCTTCATTATCCAATTTTAAAGCCCTCTGGTCATAGTTCCAAATTACTCTCCAAAATGACAGGACCAATTAAAATCTCCAACAGGAGTGTATTAGTGTCCCAATTTTGCCACAACCCATCCAAATTTAACACTTTCCTTTGCTGCTATATTGACCAGTCTACTCGGTATAAGGTGGTACTTCAGAGTTGTTTTAATTATCATTTCTCTAATCAGGAGACGACTTTTTCATGTGCTTAATAACAGTTTTGATTTACTCATGTGAAAACTGGCTATTCATGACCCTTGACCTTTTGTTGATTGGGGAATGACTTGATTTTTGGTAAAATTTACTTAGTTCCTTATATATTTTGGAAATTAAGCTTTTGTTGTAGAGTTTTGTTATGAAAATATTCTCCAAGTTTGTTGTTTTCCTTCTAATTTTGGTTATTTTGGTTTCGTTTGTACAAAACCTTTTTAAGTTTATGTAAACAAAGTCATTCATTTTATATCTTAGAGTGTTCTCTATTTCTTTATTGGTCTTAAATTCCTTCCTTTCCCAAAGATCTGACAGGTATACTATTCTATGTTCACGTAATTTATTTATGATTTCACTCTTTATATTTAAGTTATTTACCAATTTTGAATTTATCTTGGTATAGGGTGTGAGAAGTTTACCTAGACCTGATTTTTCCTATACTGTTTTCTCATTTTCCCAGGAGTTCTTGTCATGTAGTGAGATATTGTCCCTAAAGCTGGGATTTGGGGGTCTATCAAACATTAGCTTTCTGAGGTCATTTACCCCATGTCTATTCCATTGGTTCACCCTTCTGTCAGGGAAGGCTTCTGACTCCTAACTTCTGATGAGGCTTCTAACTTGTCCCCACTGATGATGATATTGTTGATTGTTTTAAATATATATTGCATATTATTTTGAGGAATGGTCCTTCTATTCCTATACTTTCTGGTGTTTTCATTTGGAATGGTTGTTGTATTTTGTCAAAGGAAAATCATGCAGTTTCTTTTAGTTTGATTATTGATATAGTCAATTATGTGGATGATTTTCCCAATATTAAACCATCCTAGCATAATTGATACAAATACAACCAGATGATAGTGAATAATCCTCATGATAACTTACTAGACTCTTTTTGCTAGTATATATATATATATACATATATGTATATGTATATATATA
>NC_058133.1:305130796-305187095 GCF_016433145.1 Gracilinanus agilis
TTGTTGTGGGACACCCCACCCCCAATAAACCTATCTTTTTTCAAAGCTTTGGTTAGAAATTATGCAACACTGCTTCATGTGTTTTCTTGTAAACAACAGATGGTTGGATTTTGTTTATTAATCCACACTACTATCTGCTTTCATTTTATAGGTGAGTTATTCCCATTCCCATTCAGAATTACAATTACCATCTGTGTATTCCCCACCATTTTTATTTTCTCTTTTAAACCTGCCCTTTCCCATTTCATTATTTTCCTTCACAAGAGTGTTTTGATTTTAATTGGTCCCCCTTTCTGACACGCTTATTTTACTCCTCTTCTCACCACTTCCCTTCTTATCTCCCTCCTATTTCATTTGAGGGTCTTTTACATGCCCTCCACCAACTTTTCCCTCCCTTATATTACTCCCCTCCCCCAATTCCCCCCTCCTTCCTTATTCCCCTTCTACTCCTATATTGGGTAAGATAGAATTCTATATCCCAATAAATTTGGCTGTTTTTGCCTTGCTGAATCAATACCACTGAAAGCAAGATTTAAATATTACCTGTCACCACCCTTGTCCTCCCCTTCTTATAATAGTATTCTCCTTTGACCATGTGCCTCTTTATGTGGTATAATTTACCCCATTTTACCTCTTCCTTCACATTTATCTTAGTACAATGTCTTTTTTCCCCAATCATTAGTTTTTATGTATCATCCTAAACAGATTAATACCACACCTTCCTCCTATATAGATTTTTTAAAAAATCTACTATTATAATGAAAACAATTTTTAAAGTTACAAATACCACTTTTTAAAGGAATATAATCAATTTGACCTTACTTAAGGTCTTTTTTTTTCTTTTTCTTGTTTTCCTTTTATGGTTCTCTTGAATTTTGTATTTGGACATCACATTTTCTGTTTAATTCTGCTCTTTTCTTCAAGAATGCCTGGAAATCTTTTATTAAATGTCCACACTTTACCCTGAAAATCAGTTTTGATGGGTAGGTCCAATTTCTCTTGTCTTCTTTAATATCATATTCCAAGTCTTGAAGTATTTCAGTGTGGTAGCTGCCAGATCCTGTGTAATGCTGACTGAGGCTCCATGATATATGAATTTTTTTCCAGTCAAGATGTTCAAAATGCCATGCTTAGGCAAATAAAAACAAATGAAAATGAACTCTAGTCCAGTGGTATTAATATGTGCTGAGTGTATATAACATATATACAACCAAGTAAGGAGACTTGATTTTAGGCTTAGCAAACCTAAAACATTCAATAAATCATTTCTTTGTACATGAGATTATGAAGGATAAAGTGATTATCATTATCTTTCCTCCTTCCACTATATATTTTATCAATTTGATTCTTGAAATGAATCCATGAGTAAAGGCATTGTGTCAGTTAGTAAATAGTAGTGACTTTCTTACCAAAAGCCTCTAGTGTTAAGAACAAGCACATACATATGCAAACACACACACATACACACACGCACACATAAACACGCACCTGTGTCTTTCAAAATTTCATCAAAGTAATTGTGAGATACTACTGCATTCCCAGTGCTATTGGATTTCTGGCATAAATTAGTGGAATTGGTATAATGGATAGGGTACAGATTGTTTTGTTGTTGTTGTTGTTATTTCTCTACTGTTTCAGATTTCTTGGTATCAGAACCTGGATAACTATAGACATAAAGAATATTACTAAGAATAGTGAAAACATGAAGAACTAACCATCATACTTTACACTGGCTTGCCCATATAGTGCATCAGGTCTTAAACTGCATGCTATCTATTGAGGAAATAACAGTGGGAAAATTCCTTTCTCTATATCCAGTTGAAGCAGAAGGCACTTTAAAAGTAAAGCCATTTTATGGAGAAATAACCTACCCCAGAATGTGTGCAGCTTTTACTAATCATAGGCATAGCATTCTACCCTTTTGCTTTGTAAATGGAAACCAGAATGAGATTTGCTATTAATCAAATAGATATAACATATTCTACTAATGAATAAAACATTGTTTATATTTTTAATGGAGAATGTTTCATAAGGTTTTGGCTGTGACAATTTTTAATCTTTTCAAATATTATTTTCCTTATATATTAATTTGATTTCTGTCACTATATAACATATAGGTATACATATATATATATATATATGTGTGTGTGTGTGTGTGTGTATACAATAGTGAGAGAAATGAAATATATATATATAATCCCCCACTTCACAAACCATGCTTTTATGTGAAGATTTTTAAAGGTAAAGCAATCAAATCTACCAAGACAACAACAACCGTATTGACACTATGTGCAATATTCCATATTTTACACACACACACACACACACACACACACACACACACTCTTGCAAAGGAGGAAGTGTGGTGCATTTCCTCAGTTCTTTCCTGGAACTAAATTTTGTCTTTGTAATTATAGAATGGTTAATTTCATCTTTTTTTTTCTATTTGTACATATATTTATCTATCTATATATGTATGTATGTATGTATGTACGTATATTGGCAATTATACATAGTTTTCCTGGGTTTTCTCATTTTGCTATGTATGAAGGCATGTGTCCAAAATATATTTTGTGGTTCTCTTAATTCTTCATAATAAACTTATAAAAGTATAATTTCATTACATTTATGTCCAATGTGTTAGCCATTTCTCCAGCAGATATGCATATATTGTTTCTAGCTCTTTGTTGCTATTACTATTGTAAATATAAATATAAATGCTTCTATTATTTGATTGTTGTATGTGAAATTTTTGTTACTGATTTTTACATCCTCAGAATATAAAATGAATAGTGAGATCTCTTGATTAATGGTTATGGAAATTTTAGTTATAATTTTATCAAAATTGCAGATAAGTTTTCAAAGTAGTGGACTAATTCAGAACTTGTCCAATAGTACTATCAGGGTTCCTTTTAGCAGTCTGAATACAATTTTGTTCACTTTGTCAATTTCTGGATGTGAGATTAAACCTCAGAGGTGATGTGATTTAGATTTGTTTTATTATTAATGAGTAAAAGTATATTATAGATTTTAATAGCTTGTAACTATTTTGGGATAACTATTCATATCCTTTGAAAATTTATTCAGTGTTAAGTAACTATTGGTCATATATTATTATTAATTAACTGAATATCTCAAATATCAATACCTTTGTTAGATTTTCCTTATCAAAATTTGATTTGGAATATATTTCAATTATTGTAAAGAGATGTTTTGGGAGATCTCAGCACAATTACTGTCATTATGTTGCCCGTATGGCTCTGTGGTTCTGGATTATAATTTGTCCAAACTTTTCTTCATTTGGAAATCTTATTTTATTTTATTTTATTTTTAAAATGTTTATTTAGAATATTTTTTCATCGTTACAGGATTCATGTTGTTTTCCTACCCTCACCCCGCCCCTTCCCTCCCTGCACCTGGAAATGATAAGCAATCCCACTGGGTTATACATGTATCATTGTGCAAAATTGATTTCCACATTATTCATATTTTCAATAGAGTGATCATTTAAAGCCAAAATCCCTAATCATATACCCAATGAACCATATGATCCATCATATGGTTTTCTTCTGCATTTCTACTCCCAAAGTCTTTTCTCTGCATCTATTGAAATAATCATGCAATTTCTTTTGATTTGATTATTGATATGATTATTGATATCATTGATATCATATCTTTCCTAATATTAAACAGTCCTTGCATTCCTGTTGTAAACCCCACCTGGTCATAGTCAATGATCCTCGTGAAAATTTACTGTAATATTTTTGTTAGTATTTTAATATTTTTTTCATCTATGTTCATTAAGGAGATTGGTCTATAGCAGGGGTTGGCAACCTTTTTGGCCGTGAGAGCCATAAATGCCACATTTTTTTAAATGTAATTTCGTGAGAGCTGTACAGTGCTCACAGTGCTCACTCCTGTAACAGTGAGGGCTCCTGTAACAGCACCTGAAAAAAATTGACTTTATGACTCCTGCAGAAAGAGCCATATCTGGCCCTCAAAAGAGCCAGATATGGCTCCAGAGCCATACGTTGCTGACTCCTGGTCTATAGTTTCCTTTCTCTGTTTTTGGTCTGCCTAGCTTTGAAATCATTACCATAGTTGGGTCATAAAAGGGATTTGGTAAAACTCCTTCTATGCTTATTTTGTCAAATAGTTTGTATAATATTGGGATGAGGTGTTTTTATTTGTTTGATAGAATTCACTTGTGAATCCATCTGGTCCTGGGGATTATTTTTAGGGAGTTCCTTGATGGCTTGTTCAATTTCTTTTTCTAAGATGGGATAGATTTAGTATTCTATTTCCTCTTTTGTTAATCTAGACAATTTATATTTTTGTGGATATTCACCCATTTCAACTAGATTGTCATATAGTTGGGCAAAATAATTCTTAATAATTGCCTTAATTTGCTCTTCATTAGAGGTGAAGTTGCCCTTTTCATCTTTGATATTGTTAATTTGATTTTATTCTTTCTGAACAGTACTTTATCTATTTTTACAGTATTTTTATTATTCTTATTGACTCCCAGAGGAGCATAGGGCGGCAACCATCTCACGCCAACGGACTCTGTTCTGGGCAACTTCCCTCAGCTGGGCCCATGTCATTCCAACCGTTTTTGTTTCATTTTCAGCAGATCTTGCCAGGTCTGTTTTGGTCTTCCAACTTTCCTCCTCCCTGAAGGGTTTCAACTCAATGCTTGTCTGGCTACGTTGTCTTCCGGTTTTCGTAGTGTATGTCCTATCCATCTCCACTTACGTTTCTTTATGTCCTGACTAATGGGGTACCAAAATGTTCTTTCCCAGAGACCAGCATTGGAGATCTTTTCAGGCCATCTGATGTTCAAGATGTGGCGTAGACATATATTAACAAAGACCTGGAGTTTGTTGGTGTTAGCGCTCGTCACTCTCCAGCTTTCTGATCCATATAGGAGGATGGTCTTTACGTTGGTATTGAGGATTTGGAGCTTAGTGATGAGGGACAGTGCTTTGGAGATCCAGACAGACCGCAGGGTGTTAAATGCCTGTCTGGCTTTGTTGATTCGGTTTCTGATGTCCTCATCTGCTCCGCTGTCCTTACTGACTATGCTGCCCAAATAGGTGAAGTGGTCCGTCTCCTTGATGTTTTCTCCCTGTAGTTGGATTGGCAAGTCCTGTCTGCTGTTGACTGTGATCACCTTGGTCTTCCTCTTGTTGATCTTCAGACCTGTCTTCTCTGCTTCTTCAGAGAGTCGTGCAAGTTTGGCTTGCGTATCCTGCTGCTTGTGAGAAAGGAGACAGATGTCATCTGCGAAGTCAAGGTCCTCGAGCTGCTTGGTGTGAGTCCATTGAATGCCCGTATTGTTGTCCCTGGTAATTCTTTTCATGGTCCAATCTATGACCATCAAGAAGATAAGGGGCGAAAACATGCAGCCTTGCTTCACTCCGGTTTTCACTGTGAAGGGAGCCATCAGTTTCCCATTATGGATGACCTGGCAGGTAAAGTCTTCGTATAACTGCTGGATGATGTTGATGAGCTTTGGGGGAATCCCGTAATGCTGCATCAATCTCCAGATGATGCTCCTGTTCACGCTGTCAAATGCCTTCTTGAAATCCACGAAAGTCATGTAGAGGGGGGCTGCCACTCGATGGACTGTTCGATGATGATTCTTAGGGTGACGATATGGTCAGTGCACGATCTGTGCTGACGAAACCCTGCTTGTTCTATTCTCAGCTTCTTGTCCAAGGCCTCCTTCAGTCTTTCTAAGATGACTCTGGTCAGGATTTTGCTGGGAGTGGATAGAAGCATGATTCCTCGCCATTTGCTGCATTGGGATAGGTCACCTTTCTTGGGTAGCTTCACTAGGTAGCCTAGTTTCCAGTCTGTCGGGACTTGTTCCTGTTCCCAGATCTTCTGCAGGAGGGGTTGTAGCATCTCTGCTGACATTTCTGGGTCTGCCTTGAGTGCCTCAGGGGGGATGCGGTCTGGACCTGCAGCCTTACCATTTTTGATGGTCTTGATGGCTTTGATGATCTCAACTTTGGTAGGTGGGCCCGTGTTCACCTGAAGCAGTTTGGTGGCTGGTGGTATGTCCGGAACAGTTGGTGGAGGCGGTTGGTTCAGGATTTCTTCAAAATGCTCTGCCCATCGGGCTCTCTGCCCTGCATCGCTTGTTATTGTCTTGCCAGTCTTGTCCTTCACTGGCTTGCTAGGGTTGTAGTTCTTTCCCGATAGAGTTCTTGTTATTTCGTATAGCCTCTTCATGTTCCCCTGCTCAGCTACTGTTTCTGCTTCTTCGGTCATATCGTGAATGAACCGTCTCTTGTCATATCTTGAGCTCTTCTTGACTTGACGGTTAATTTCCCAGTACTGTGTTCGAAGTTGCTAGTATAGTATTGAAAAATTTTTGCATCGATATTCTTTAAGAAAATTGGTCTGTAGGTTTCTTTCTCTGTTTTTGGTCTGCTGATTTTAGAATTAGTACCATATTTGTGTCATAAAAAGAATTTGTTAAAACTCCTCCTTTGCTTATTTTTGTCACATAATTTGTATAGTATTAGAATTAATTGTTCTTTAAATATTTGATAAAATTCACTTGTGAATCATGCATCTGGCCCTGGAGATTTTTTTTAGGAAGTTCCATGATGGTTTGGTCAATTTCTTTTTCTGAGATGGGATTGTTTAAGTATTCAATTTACTCTTATGTTAATCTAGGAAATTTATATTTTTAAATATTTCTCCATTTCACTTATATTGTCATATTTATTGTTATGTAATTCAGCAAAATAATTTTTAATAATTACTTTAATTTCCTCTTCATTAGAGGTGATTACCTTTTTCATCTTTGATACCATTAATTTGATTCTCTTCTTCCTTTTATTTTTATTAGATTAAACAGTAATTTATCTATTTTTTCAAAGTACCAGCTCCTAGTCTTATTTATTAGTTTAGTAGGTTTTTTCTTTACTTTCAATTTTATTAATTTCTCCTTTGATATTTACTTTTTCCAATTTAGTTTTCATCTGTGGGTTTTCCATATGTTCTTTTTCTATTTTTTTTAAGTTATAAGCCCAATTCATTGATCTTCTCCCTCTCTATTTTGTGATATAAATTTTCCTCTGAGTACTGCTTTGGAGCCATATCCCATAGATTTTGATTGAATGTCTCTTCACTATCATTCTCTTTAATAAAGTCCATAATTATTTCTCTGATTTCTTCTTTGACCCACCAGTTTTTAAGAATTAGATTATTTAGTTTCCAATTAATTTTAAATTTGCTTTCCATGAAACTTTTTTAATTATAATTTTATCACATTATGATATTTAACAGTTGGATTTATTATTTCTGCTTTTCTGCATTTGTTTGCAATGTTTCCATGCCCAGGTACATGGTGGATATTTGTATATGTACCTTATACTGCTGAGAAGAAGGTATATTCCTTTTTATCCCTGTTAAGTTTTTTTCCAGATATCTATTAACACTATTTTTTCTAGCATTTTCTTCCCTTACTGCTTTCTTATCTATTCTTTGGTTCAATTTATCTAGTTCTTAAATGGGAAGTTTGAGATCCCCCACTAGTATGGTCCTTCTATCTATTTCCTCCTTGAGCTCCTCCAATTTTTCCTTTAGAAATCTAGATGCTATATCATTTGGTGCATAAATGTTTAGTAATGATATTATTTCATTGTATATATTACCTTTTAGCAGAATGTAATTTCCTTCCTTATCTCTTTTAATCTGATCTATTTCTAGTTTGGGTTTGTCTGGTATCAGGATTGCTATTCCTGGTTTTTTGTTTGTTTTGTTTTGTTTTTGTTTTTTACTTTAGATGATGCATAATAAATTCTTCTCCAGCCTTTTACCTTGAATCTTTGAATATCAGCCTCCCTCAAATGTGTTTTCTGTAAACAAAAAATAGTAGGATTCTGGTTTTTAATCCATTCTGCTATGTGTTTCTGTTTAATAGGTGATTTCATCCCATTCATATTCAGTGTTATGATTACTAAATGTGTATTGCCCTCCATTATATTATCCCCATTAAATTCAACTCTGTTTCCTTTCTCTCTATTCCTCCTCAATAGTGTTTTGCTTTTTGTCATTCCCCCACTTCCCTCTCTCTTCAATTGTCTCCTTCTTCCCCTGTCTTCTTCCCTTCCTACTTCTCTGTAGGTTGACAAATTTCTATACCCCATTGAATATACTCATTTTTTTCCTCTCTGATCCATTTACAATGAGAGTAAAGTTTAAGCCTTGACTGTCACCACCCTTATCCTTCCCTCTCTATATTAATTGTTCATGCCTCTTTGTGTTGTATAATTTACTCCTATTCTATATCTCCCTTCTCTTTTATCTCAGTGCAACTCTCCCTTTCAGAGCTTGATTAATTTTTATATATCTTTCATATTCATATATATCATATACATATATTCCATATCATCACATTTACATATATATCTTATCATCATAAACATACTTTGTTACCCTCTTTCTTAGTAAATTCCTTCTATCTTCTCTACTACTAAGAATAAATTTTGAGAATTCCAGAAACCCTCTTTCCATGTTTTAATCTTCTTTGGAGAGGATTTTTGTGGTGAAAAGGCTATTGCTCTAGTTACTCCTCCATCTTGCCCCCCCCCATCGCCCTCTGCACTCTTTTCTTCATTATACTTTTTTGCCTCTTTTTCCAGTAGGTCAGTTTTGGGTTTTAATACATTTATTTTTTTCATTTGAATTTTGTGCCTGTTGTTACATTTGACCAATTTTGCTTTTTAAGCTATTTTCTTTCTGAATTACTTTCATTACTTTTTCCCATTTTTCTTCCCAATGTTCTTCTACTTATCTTATTTGATTTTTTATTCTTTTTTGAGTTCTTCCAGAGCTAATGACAAATTCCATTTTTTTTGGATATTATCAATGTGTTTTCTTGTTTTTCCAGCATCTCTTGTTGCTTCTGTTTTTATTTTTCCCCTTTCCCCATAGAAAGTTTTCAAGGTCAATAGGTTTTTCATTTTTTTTCACTCCTGTTCGCTCATTTTCATGTCTGTAGACTGGGAAATCTGCAAGTTGATGACCATTTCTGTCTTAGTTTCTTTTGAACTAGCAATATCTTTGCTAGTTTTGAATTCCAAAGAGATAAAAAGGAAAGGTGAAGGACCTAAATGCACAAAAATATTTAAAACATCTCTTTTTTGGGGGGGGCAAATAATTGGAAAGTGAGGGGATACCTATCAATCAAGAATGGCTGAGTAAGTTAAAGTATATGTTTGAAATGAAATACTATTGTACTGTAAGAAATGATGAACAAGAGGAACTCAGAAAAACCTGGAAGGACTTACACAAAGTGAAGCAAAGTGAAATGAGCAGAACCAAGAAAACATTATACATAGTGATACGAATATTATACAATGAAAAACTGTAGATGACTTAGTTATTTTCAGCAACAAAAGGATTCAAAACAATGCCAAAACACTCATGAAAAAAATGTCATCTGCTTCCAGAGAAGGAATTCATGGAATTTAGACTAAAGGAAATTTTTTTTCCATTTTTAATTATTTTTTTCTAGGTTCAGTTCACAAAAGGAAACTGTTTTACATGATTTCACATGCAAAATCTATATGAGATTACATATCATATCTAGATAGGGGGAAGGAAGAAGATACTAAAATTCCTTCCAAAATATTGGAAACTCTTTTTTTCTATTTGCAGCAAAATAAAATAGCATTTTAAAAATATATCAAGCATATATTTTCTTTTGTAGGAGTACCTATTTTTGAATATTTAGCAGCACATTCCTGGCTATAAGACTACGGGAAATGTAGAGTGGTAGAAGGAACAACTGCCACCTAAATTATTTGCCATCCATACTATCCTGTAACCATGAATACATGGGACTACATTTTTTTCTATTTCTTTGTTGTCATTTTTTCTTCACCTTTGATGAATAAATAACTTGATATAAACTGACCTGAATATGAATTTTTGAATTTTAAAAGTTTAACAGACAAATGAGTACAGGAGGAATCACAAGAAGCAAAGGACAAAAGAAGACAAAATGCTTCTAATTTAAACATTGTAGCTTTTGGCTGCTTTCCTGGGAGGGAGGTGTTAGGAAGAAAAACATTAGCTTGCTGAAGAGGTAGAGAAATTCTGAGTTAGATGACATAATTAGAAGAGCCAGCTACAATGTTTAGACATATTTTTTCATTCACTATTGACATCTTTAAGATGAGACAGGAAACTCGTTAGTGGTATCTGGTTTCCTTTCTCCTCCTCTTATTGTTTTGGAAAGAAAAAATGGGAAAAAACAGAATTTAAATGAAGTTTGCTGTAAACTGTGATTTGGAACAGAGGATTTGTATTGCTAAAAGACAATTAGAGAAATCAAAATACTGTTAGATGAGGATCTACTTGGATTTCTCTGCATTTCTGAGAAAGACAATCTAAGGAATTTTTTAAGTTCTTTAGCTTAATGGTACTTCTCCATGAATCAGTGCAATATTAATGTATTGTTTCTTTGGGTTTTTTGATGTTGTTCCTATGATGCTAATGTTATATGATATTATTTTAATGTCTTGTTGAGGTAAGTAATTGACTAAAATAATGTAAATTTACTTCATGGACTCAAGAACAGAAGAGTACCTTTGCTGAGCAAGGTATTAGTGATGACAAAAAGGGGAGAAGCTATCAGAGATATGGATTCCTGGGTTTAAGTTTTTCCTGAAATCAAATAAGAGCTTCAAGACCTTCAGCTTACAACTGTAATTAATTCCAAGATATATCAATTTCTTTACCCATATACTAGTTTTATCTTACGTATATACCTTTCCTTCTCTATGGACACACCATGTATTGGTGGAAGTGTGACCCAGGTTTATGGGTTGATTATAATGTTTTGATTATTTTTACTTGTCTCTTCTATTATGTAAATTTAATTATTATTTTTGATTTTGCCATAGTTAATAAATCTATTCTCTTTAAGAGTCATTGTTTTCAGTACAATTGATTGATTTTGTATAAATTAGAAACACACTACTGGGAACATAGGCACTTTAGTGGTAAATAATAGAAGAATATTTCCCCTGTATTAAGGTATCCCCCTAAAACTATGAGAAAGTGAAAGTCATAGAAATATATTGTCCTTTCTGTAAACTTCAGACTTTCCATTATGTGTGAACATGCCAGTCAAAAGAGTAAGAATAGAAACTTATAGCATTCTATGGGCTATACCTGTATAGTACTTTAAGATGTATAAAGCATATTATATTCATGATTACTTTAGATCCTCAAACAATTTGTAATCTAGATGTTTCTGCCTCATATTTCATAGCCAAGGAAACTGAGGTTTAGAAAACCTAAGTAACTTGCTCTAGGTTCACATGACTAGTATATGCAGAGCTGTGTTTAATAATCTAGAATTCTCATCAAAAACTCAGTACTCTTTTACTATATCATTTTGCTTTTTATGAATGATAAAACTTAGTAAATATGAAAATAAATGACATAGTAAAAGTAGAGTCTAGGAAGGGATATTAATATTCTTGATTTTGAGTATGATACAAAATAATATTAAAAAATCCCAAAATCAGTATTTAATTGTCTTTGAAATTTGTTTCTTGTGTATATGTGAACATTATTTTAAATTTTAAATTAAATCTCACCATTTTTATAATATATGTTTAATAGAATAATATTCCATCTCTTTAAGTTTGATAGAAACCAAAATATTATGTGAAGTAATCTTGCCTTTAAATTACCAAATATTAATAATAGATTAAAGAATAAAAGATTTTTCTCTTTCAAATAGAACATTTTACATCATACACTATTGATCACTGAGGCCACAAGAGGAGAAAATTAGTTTAGGTGTCTATTCATAACTTCATAAAATAATATATAACTGTATTATTACCATTCTCTGTCAGATAGGCTTTGCATTTGTATAATGCATTTTATTTAAACAATGGTTGCCAGGCTTCTTATTTTTAAAACATTATACATCTTTTACTCACTTTGCCATTCTTTTAAATTTCTTCATTTGTTTCAGGTAATTATGAAATAACTCTTTGAAAGTTCCAATTAATGACTATACCAACTTATTCTTTGGAAATATCTTAAATGCCTCCAATATTTATAAACTTAAGGATTGGATTTCCAATAGCATCTAGATGTTATAGTGGATAGGTCTGGTGTAAGATCCATTTCTTAACTATGACAATGGGAAAATCATATAAAATTTATTTGCATCATTTTCTCAGTCATGAAATGTGGATATTAATAATATATACTGCCCCCAATTGTTTTAATAATCAAATAAGAATGTTATAAATAAAGAATGTAAGAAAGTACCTGGCAAATGCACATTCTAGAAATGCTAATTATTATTATGTTCTTCTTTTGAAACTTATCATTTTAACTATGATATTGAATAAATATAGGAAAGGTTGGGGTAAGGTTGGTATGGACACGGTAGCTTTTATGGTCTTTATATTGTTGAAACAATAGCTTGGAAGGATACTTTTCTGGAGTTTGAAGGAGTCAATTTGATATATTACTGTTGTCTTTCATATACTTCTCCAGTATCAATCAATAGCTATTTATTAACCATTTACTATGTGCCAAATAATGTTCTAAGCACTGTGAATATAAAGAAATGTTCTTTTTGTTTATTTGATAAAATTTTGTTTTCCCAATTACATTTTATATATGTGTGTGTGTGTGTGTGTGTGTGTGTGTGTATAATGATCATTACTAATAAAATATAATTTGGTAGCCCCTGGGGGGGGGGGGGAGGCAGAAGGGAGCTCAAGAGTTCCTCAGTTAAGGGCTGGGGAAAAGAGAGTCAAATCAAAGTTTGGGGTCTTAAGGGCCTCAATTGCTGATGGCAATTAAGTGCAATTTATTGAATGAATACACAAGCTTATAAATATAAAAACCTCAAGGAAACTTTCTTATGGAAATCCAAGCAACTTTCTCATAACAAGGGTTAGCCTTGAGAGGGGGGCCTTGGGCAAAGGACTATATGCAGGGGTAAGCAGGAAGATAACAGGAACTGAAAAAGGGGAGATACCAAGAGTCTGGGAAACTTACTTTTCTGCCTGGGAAAAGATTATTACCTCAATTAGCAACTTGTTGAGAAATGTGGAAACTGAGGGAATAAGCTATTTTGTTGGTGGCAAATGTGGAAATTAAGGTATCTCATAGTCCTACACAGACCCTGGACCTCACCAGGTAAGATAATATACATTGTCCATGTGTCATTATACAATATATGTTTTCAGATTCATCATGTTGTGAAACAAGACACATGTTGCTCACATTAGAGAAAATTTCATTGAGAAAATACATTTAAGAATAGTACATTTCAATGTGCATTCAGACTTCATATGTGCCTTCTAGAGTGATGGATATACTTTTTTTTCATTATGAGTTCATTGGAGTTGAGTTAAAATAAATATTTTGCCTGTGTAATCATGTGATGCATTTTTCCATATAAATTTTTTCTTGGATTAAAAATTCAAACAATAAAATGAAGAAAGTGAAATATAGTATTTTTTACACTGAATTCTGATTCCAACCGTACTTTCTCTGGAATTTGGTGACATTTTTTTATCACAAGTCATTTGTAATGCTTAAATCATTATATTGCTCAGAAGAGCTAAGTTATTCACAGTTGTACAAATTACTGTTTTTGTTATATTTATATTATATTGTACATATTATATTTGTTAAATATAAACATATATATTATATTTTGCTGATTCTTTTTACTTTACTCTGCATCAATTCATGTAAATCCAGGTTTTTTAAAAATATATTCCTTATATGATTGGGGGTTTTGGTTTTAAAAGATTATTTTATTTTATTTTATTGCAAAAATGAATAATATGAAAATAAATATCAAGTGATTACATCTGTATAACCCAGTGGAATTGCTTGTTGGTTCTGGAAGGGAGGAAGAAAGAGGGGAAGAAAAGAAAATAAATAATGCAAACATGGAAAAATATTTTTAAAAAATTAGAAAAAGAAAAAAGTCTTTCTGTTCATCATTTCTTATAGTACAATGTTATTTCCTGTCAGTCATTTCCCACAACTTAATCAGTCATTCCTCAGTTCCTTCAAGACTGATTCCAATTCTTTGACCACACAAAAAAGAGCTATCATAAATATATTTATAATAGAGAGATTCTTTCTCCTTTTACATCTCTTTAGCAGACAGATCTAGTAATGGTATAGCTGAGTCAAAGGTTAAGTACAGTTTTATATTCCTTAGTGTAGCAATCCAGGTATACATTAATTGTGATATTATTTTAAAAAGTATTCAAAAACTTAACTCTTATACTGCTAATGATTGATCTCTGCAATCCTGAGTCAAATTGAATGTTGACCTTGCCAAAATCCCTAGCCCTTCCCTAAGGCCACACCCCAGAAGAGAGTCAGTTATCTCAGTCTCCTTACTTTTCTTTCAATGATCAATTAACATAGGTATCAAACATCAGTAGATGCCTTAGGCCCTATCCACCCTGGATACTGATCTTAACTCTACCTATTGTTTCAGGTTTTGGTAGTTTGCATTTTATGATGATTACCTCATAATGTTAATGTATCAGGCCACTAGCCTCTCCCCTTCCCCCCATACTGTTGTAACCCCAATAAAATGTGAAAAGAAATCAGCTAGTAATAAGCTCTTGATCATCAGAGCTTACTCGCTGTCTGTCTGTCTACCTTATGCCCAAACTTTCTGTGTCTGCGTGTCTTTATTCTCGCCTTATATTCTCTTTCCATTAATCCTTAACCCGTAACCCATTTTCACTCAGTCCTTGGTTCCCCTTTCTGAGTGTCCAACCCACTAGGAATCTTCGTGAAGCTGCTGGACGGCTTCACTTAGTATATAGATCCAAAATTTGTTCTAGAATACTTGGATCATTTCACAAATCCTTCAATAGTACATTAATGAATCAGTTTTCCCATATCACCTCCAACTTTTGTTATTTTTCTATTTTGTCATAATAGTCAGTCTGATAGATGTGGGATGATACATCAGAGTTATTTTAATTTACATTTCAATAAGTGATCTAGAGCATATTTTCACATGAATAGAGAGATTAAATTACTTTATCTAAGAATTTATTCATAATCTTCAATCATTTATCAACCTTGGGAATGACTTCATTCTTATTAATTTGATTCATTTCACTGTATCTAAGAAGTGAGTCATTTTTTAGAGATGGGTGGTAATTTTGTTTTCACCATTATGATTAGTGTATATCCTATCTTCTTTTCCCCTCTATTTATCAACCTCTCTCTCTCTTTTCATGCATCTATCCTCAAAAGTGTTTTTCTTCTGACCATCACTTCTCCAAACTTGCCCTCTTCTATCAGTCTGCCCTTTCTCTTTCTCCCTTCCTCTTCTACTTTTCTGTAGAGTAAGATAGATTAATAAAAACCAATTCAGAATAGAGCAGGCATGTTCTTCCCTCTTTAAGCCAATTCCAAAGAGAGTAATATCCAAGTGCTCTTCTACTTACCTTCTCTTTCTTCCCTTCTACTGTAAAAGTTCTTTCATGCAACTTTTATGTGGGCGAATTTACTTCCCTTTCACTTTCTATCAATACATTCTTTTTTCTCACCACTTAATTTTATTTTATTTTAGTTTAATATTTACTACATTGGTAATTATATAACTAATATAAAAAACATAATAACATGTTATTATGAAATTTTACTCACTTTATTTTTTCAACACATCATATTCATCTCAAAATCTTACCCTCTATCTATGTATACTCCAAACTACCTGAATAATGATTAAGTTCTTAGGAGTTGCAGTAGCATTTTACCATATAAGGATGTAAGTACAACCTTATTGATTCTCATGATTTCTCTTTTCTGTTTACTTTATTAATGCTTCTCTTTAGTGTTCTATTTGAAAATCTTAGTTTTGTATTCATCTCTGGTATTTTCATCAAGAATGCTTGAAAATCAATTTCATTGAACACCCTTTTTCCAATGAAGGATTATAATCAATTTTCCTAGGTAGGTGATTCTTGTTAGTATTCCTATCTCCTTTGTCCTCAAAAATATCATATACTATACCCTCTAATATTTTAATGTAGAAGTTGCTAATTGTTCTGTTATTCTGAGTATGATTCCATAAAATGTGAATTTTTTCATTTTTTCTTTTTTCAATACTTTCTCTTGGTCATGGGAAGTCTGGAATTTGGCTATAATATTTTTGCATTTTTTTATTTTGGGATCTCTTTCAAGAAAGTGGTTGGTAGACTAAAAAAAAGCTATTTTACTCTCTGCTCCTGGGAGACCAGAAAAGTTTTCCTTGATAATTTCTTGAGAGATGATATCTAGGCTTTCTATATGATTATAGTTTTCAGATTGTCCAATAATTCTTAGATGGTTGCTTCTGTATCTATTTTCATGGTAAGTTTTTTTCCCAACATTTTCTGCTATTTTATCATACTTTTGCCTTTTTAAAAATTATTTCTTTATGACTCATAGAGTCATTAACTCCAAGCTCAAATACTAATTTTTAAGAAAAAATATTTTCTTCAACGAGTTTTTATAACTTTTTTTTCATTTGGCCAATTTTACTTTTTTAGGACATTCTTTTCCTTAGTGAATTTTTGTATATTTTTTTCTATTAGGCCAATTTCACTTTTTAACTAGTTTTCATCAGTAGATTTTTGTGAATCTTTTACCAGTTGGCCTATCTATTTTTAAAGTATTTTTAAATTTAGAAACATTTTATTGATTACATGATTCATGATTTTTCCCAATTACACCTCCCAGTGCTAAAAAGCAGTTCCACTGGGTTATACATGTATCATTGTTGAAAACCTATTTCCATGTTATATTATTCATATTTGCAATAGAGTGAACTTTTGACATCAAAACCCTAACCATATCCCCATTGAACTATATGATCAATAATGTTTTTTCCTTATATTTCTGTTTGCACAGTTCTTTCTCTGGATGTGGATAACATTCATTCTCATAAGTTCCTCTTGATTGTCCTGGCTGATTGCATTGCTGCTAGTAGAGAAGTCTATTGCATTTGATTATGCCATAATGTATCAATATCACTGTACAATGTTCTCCTGGTTCTTCAGCTTTCTTTCTTCATCAATTCATGGAGGTCTTTGTAGTTCACATAGAAATCCTAAAATTCACCATTCCTTTCAACACAATAGTTTTCTATCACCATCAGATACCATAACTTGTTCAGGCACTCCCCAAAACAGGGACACCCCCTCATTTCCTAATTTTTTGCCACCACAAAGAGCACAGCTATAAATATTTTTGTAAAAGTATCTTTCCTTTTTATGCCTTTGGGGTACAAACAAAGCAGTGGTATAGCTGAACCAAAGGGCAAACATTCTTTTAAAACTCTTTGTACATAATTCCAAATTGCCCTCCAGAATGGTTGGATTAATTCACAACTCTACTAGCATGTATCACCTTCCTTTACTGCCATATTGGCCAGTTGACTAGGTGTAAGGTGGTAGCTCAGAATTGTTTTAATTTCCATTTCTATAATCAAGAGGGATTTAAACCAATTTTTCATGTGATTATTTGTAGTTTTCATTTTTTTTCATCTGAGAATTGCCTATTCATATCCCTTGAGCATTTGTTGCTTGGGAAATGGCTTGTTTTTATAAACTTGACTTAGTTTTTAGTTTTGTATATATTTGGGAAATTAAAACTTTGTCAGAGAGCTTTGTTATAAAATGTTTTATCAGTTTGTTGCTTTCCTTCTAATTTTGGTTGTATTGGTTTTGTTTGTACAAAAAACTTATTAATTTGATATAATCAAAGTTATTCATTTTATATTTTGTAATATTCTCTATTTCTTGCTTGGTCTTAAATTCCTTCTTTCCCACAAAACTGACAGGTATACTAGTATATATTCAACTAATTTATTTATGATTTCAATCTTTATATTTAAGTCATTTACTCATTTTGAATTTATCTTGGTATAGTGTGTGAAATGTTGATCTAGATCTGATTTTTCCCATATTGTTTTCCAATTTCCCAGCAGTTTTTGTCAAATACTGAGTTCTTGTTCCAAAATCTGGAATCCTTATCTCTATCAAACACTATCTTGCTGAGGTCATTTATCCCTGTTCTATTCCATTGATCCATCCTTCTGTCTCTTGGCCCATACCCTATTGCTTTGGTGACCACTGCTTTATAGTACTGTTTAAGATCTGCTACTGCTAGGCCCCCATTCCTTGAGATTTTTTTCATGATTTCTCTTGATATTCTTGATCTTTTGTCCTTCAAGATAAACTTTGTCACAAATTGTTCAAATTCATAAAAAATGATAGTTTGGCAGATATGTCACTGAATAAATAGATGAATTTGGTTAGATTTTCATTTTTATTACGTTAGCTTATCCTATTCATAAGCAATTAATGTTTTTCCAATTACTTAATTCCCATTTTAATTGTGTGAAAAGTGTTTTATAGTTGTGTTGAAATAATTCCTGTGCTTGTCTTGACTGATAGATTCCTAAATATTTTATATTGAATAGAGTGATGTAAAATGTAGTTTCTCTTTCTAACTCATGCTGCTGAATTTTATTGGAAATGTATATGCAGAAATACTGATGATTTATATGGGTCTATGTTGTATCATTCAATGTTGTAAAAGTTCTTAATTATTTCTCCTATGCATTTAGTTGGTTTTTTAGGATTCTTTAATTATAACATCATATCATCTGCAAAGAGTAATAGTTTAGTTTCCTCACTGCCTACTTTAATCTCTTCAATTTATTTTTCTTCTCTAATTGCTACTGTTAGCATTTCTAGAAGAATATTAAAGAATAGAGGTAATAATGGGCTTCCTTGGTTCACTCCTGATCTTATTGAGAACGCTTCTGAATTGTACCCATTGCAGTTAATACTTGATGATCATTTTAAATATATACTTTTTTATTATTTTGAGGAAGGGCTCTTCTCTTCCTATACTTTCTAATATTTTCAATAGGAATGGGTATTGTATTTTGTCAAAGAATTTTTCTGCATCTATTGAAATAATCATGTTATTTCTGTTGGTTTGGTTATGATATGCTCCATATTTGATTGTTTTTCATAATACTAAACCATCCTTGCATTCCTGATATAAATCCCACCTGGTTGTAATAAATAAGCCCTTTGTACACTTGCTGTAGTCTTTTTGCTAGTATTTATTTAAGAGTTTTGCTTTTTGATTAAGGGGATTGGTCTATAGTTTTCTTTCTCTGTTTTTGGTCTGCTTGGCTTTGGAATCAGTACCATATTTGTGTCATGAAAAGAATTTGGTAGAATGTCTTCTTTGCTTATTTTGTCAAATGAATTGTATAGTATTGGAATTAGTTGTTCTTTAAATGTTTGATAAAATTCACTTGTAAATCCATCTGTTCCTGGGAATTTTTTCTTAAGGAATTCCTTGATAGATTGTTCAATTTCTTTCTCTGAGATCAGATTGTTTAAGAATTCTATATCCTCTTTTGTTAATCTGGGCAATTGTTTTGTAAATATTCACCTATTTTGCCTAGATTGTCATATTTATTGCCATATAAGTGGGCTAGATAGTTCTTAATTATCTTAATTTGCTCTTCATTAGAGGTGAGATCACCATTTTCATCTTTGATACTGTTAATTTGATTCTCTTCTTTTTTATTAGATTAACCAGTACTTTATTTCATTTTTTCAAAGTACCAGCTTCTACTTTTATTTATTCATTCACTAGTTCTTTTACTTTCAATTTTATTAATTTCTCCTTTAATTTTTTGTTGTCTTATTTAATTTTTAAGTGGGAATTTTTAATTTGTACTTTTTCTAATTTTTTAAAGTTGCAAGCCTAATTAGTCGATCTCCCTCTTCTTGATTTTGTTGCTATAGGCACTCAGATATATATATTTTCCCCTGAGTATTGCTTTTTCTGTCTCCCATAGATTTTGTTATGTTGTCTCCTCATTTTCATTCTCTTCAATGAATATCATAATTGTTTGTATGATTTCTTTTTTGATGCATCAGTTTTGAAGAATTCAGTTATTTTCTTTCCAATTAATTTTAAATGTTCTTTTCCTTGGACTCTTGTTAAATATAATGATTATTGCATTATAATCTACAAATTTTACATTTATTATTTTTGGTTTTCTGAATTTGTTTGCAATATTTCTATGCCCTAATACATGGTCAGTCTTTGTATATGTACCACATGCTGCTGAGAAGAAAATATATTTCTTTTTACCACTGTTAAGTTTTATCCAGATATGTAGTAACTATAATTTTTCAAGCATTTAATTAACTTCTCTTCCTTACTTTTTTGATTTTTCAGTTCAATATCTCTAATTCTGAAAGGGGAAATTTGAGATCCCCCACTATTATGGTCTTATTATCTATGTCCTCCTTGAGCTCCTTTAATTTTTCATTTAGAAATCTAGATGTTTGGTACATAAATGTTGAGGAATTGTGTTACTTCATTTTTATAGTACACTTTAGCAAAATATAATTTGCTCCCTTATCTCTTTTAATCAGATCAATTTCTCCTACCTTTGTCTAATATCATGATTTCTACTCCTTTTTTTTACTTTAGATGAAACATAATAAATTCTGCTCCAGTCTTTTACACTGAATCTGTGTGTGTCACCCTGCCAAATGTATTTTATTTAAACAACATATAGTAGGATTCTGGTTTTTAATCCATGCTGCTATTTGCTTTTGTTTGATAGGTGATTTCCTCTTATTTATAATCAGCATTATGATTACTAACTTTGTATTCCCCTCCATCATATTATCCCCTTTAAATTCACCTCTGTTCACTTTTTCTTTATTTCTCCTCACTAGTGTTTTGCTTTTTTTCACTCCCCCACTTTCCTCTTCTTTTAATTGTCTCCCTCTTCCTTTGTCTCATTCCCCTTCTACTTCTCTATAAGGTAAGTTAGAATTCTTTACCCCACTGAGTATACTTGTTTTACCCTCTCTGAGCCAGTTTCAATGAGATTAATATTAAAGCATTGCCCATTACCACTTTTTTCCTGCCCTCTCTATAATGATTTTCCATGCCTCTTTTTTATGTGCTTTTCCCTATTATATCTCTCCAAAAAATTTTGGAGGGTAATTTAGTAGAGTTCATGCAAGTCCATGTACCTTCTCTACATCTTGATTCTGCCCCTATCTTCTTTGTAATGTAGTAGGCAAGATAACATGTGTATAACTACAAAGTTCCAGGACTTACCCTAATGTGGGGGAGATATACTCCAATTATTTACCACTGGAGTATGTTTCCCTGGTTGTATGATATATATTTATACAAGATTTAAATAGAGAGAGCATTGAAGGTAATTTCAAAGGGAAAGAAAAAAAATGAGAGAGAACCAGAAAGATATCCAGAATAAGGTAGAACATAATTGATATAAAGTAAAACAAGGAAGGGAACTGAGAGACCCCAAACTCTAGTTGTCAAAGATTAGCTCATGCCAGTTCATTGCTCATTCTCTATCACTGTGACCATTGAATTTATTTACATTGTCCCTGTCCTCTTTACTTTCCTATTCAATTCAAATTTTGCAAATATTATTCAGGTCATATAACTATGCTGTTATTATTTCTGTTATTCAAACTTAGGTGGATAGTAGGATAAAGAGGCCTCCTACTGTCACCCTCTCTTGTGTCTAATGCATTAGTGCCAGCATGTTCTAATTTTCAAATTTTATTCTACCTTTCCTCAATTTCTTCATTCAAATGATATAGTATAGTTGAAACACATTACAAATCTTAAAGTACTGCATAAATATTAGGTTATTAGCATCACCTTTACCATATTCATCATTAAAGTTATGTATAAATTTCTAGGAATTTAATCTTGGGCATTTGTTAATTCTTTTTTTTGGATAATCATTCACCTTCAGATGCATATGCTGAAGCATAGTTCAATTCAGATCTCTTCCTTATACTCATACAACTGATTGTGGTAAATCCTATTCATCTGATTATAATGATGCTTGTGCAATATGATGAAAGATGGTTGTAGACTTTGCCCTACAATAAGGGTTTTTACTTTTCTCTAACCCAATTTTTGCATTACTAATGCTATAAAATCATCTTGGAAACCATTTATTTGTAATCACTCCTTTCAGTTATTTCCCACTAGAGAACTGCCCAAGAAAAGGCAAAGAAGGAATGTACACATTGATCCCTTCTAAATTTTCATCTTTTAATATCTAGAGCAGAAAGGAACTTGTTATTGATAACTCATCTTTATCCTATGGAATCCTAACATTTCAACATTTTCTCATTGCCTTCTTAAATCTATACAATCAAGAACTCCAATACACCACCCATGATTTGTACTGATCTGTTCTATGGAATAACATTTACATTGAAAATCTAATAATAGACATTCCATACTTTCTCTCCATACCTTTATAAGTACCTTATAATGGGCAGGATTACCAATGGATCATAGGTGATTCTGACTTCTGTAATGGGAAAAGGATAGAGATATGATCAGATTTAAAAGAAGTGGAAGGCTGTCTTTAAGGCACATACTAGGAACTCAAGGGAAAGGATTTTAGCAGGCAGAAGGTAGAGGAAGAACAATTTGGAAATGACAACTGGTAGAATCAGGGACTTCCTGTAAGAGGAAGCTTTGGGTTCTTCCTTTCCCGAGAGGTGAAGGAATGGTGGCTTGTTGGAGTTTAGCTACCTCAACCTGACTATGGAGGAGAAACCCTTAAAACATTTTTGGAGGTATTCTGTTTGACTAGAAATATCTAGAAAAATATCGAATCATACCTGCTGTGCTTTCTAGAAAGGTTTTATCTAAAAATTCTATCAGATCAGCTTCGAGATTTTTACCTCAGGGTTTTAGACTACCTACAGTTGGATTTAGCCACTGAGGAGCAATCATAATGGGTTTTGGAGACAGCTTCTGAACTAAATCAAAATAACCACTGACGGTCATATATAGGTATCTTAGTCAACTTTTAGGGAACACCTAGATAGAAATAGGGAGCTGGTAAGGTAACTAGAAGACTCTAAAGCTCTCTCTTGTGAGGGATGTACAGGGCTGTTGGGTGAATAGCTAGATCCCTTAGAGTTAGGGACGCCTTGTTCTGATGCTCAGTGTGTATCCCCTCTTATAATGAAAGAGATACTGCTTTTATAATCAATTGTCTCCAAGGAATTTGAGCAACAGGCCCAGTGAGAGAAAGTGACTCTGCTTCACTCACTGACCGGAGGTCAGAATACATGGAGATCCCAGCTGGGTATTCAAGGGAATCCCTAACTGGATCAACCACTATCCCTTATGTGGGTTTCTCCTCTATATATCTTTTTTTATTTCATATATTCTTTTCTCTCTTGCTCCTTAACAACATTAAAGTCAATTACACAATAGTGCCAGTACTGATATAGCCTTAATATATCCTCTCAACTGAGAAATGATAGTAAGGTCTACTGACCATCTCTTTTCTTATCTCTCTTCCCCACAGTTCCTGACTAATATATCTAATTTTTAGCTTTGGTCTGTACTTTATGTAAGTCACAGCATACCATAATTAAAAACTATTATTTAAGTTTTATTGATCTCCCACCTTTTTAAAGTCTCTGAGAGAATGAAAAATAAGACAACAGACAACATGAACTCTTCACCAACTCATAGGTGCTAACATCTTCCATCACACTTATTCCATCACTAAAGTAATTTCCTACTTTCAAAATTGGCCTGGGCAATTAAACCTGAAAACAATTGCGGCTACATAGAATAGATTAATGTAAACAGTTTATTACCACTTCATTCTTGCCACCTTCCAACACCCCACACTTTAAAATCTAACCTTACATAATTTTTCACATAATATAAGCTTAGGAATTTAATACCAATATTGAGTAATTCTTGTATAATTTTTAATTCAAAAGTTTTCTAAATTAGTTTATTCTGAGGGTTATATCTGCTCAGGTCCTGGGATTCTGACTACTTTTTTTAAATTTCCTCTTCTTGTCAACCCTATCCTCCAAATAAATAATATTAGATAAAATGTTTTTATTTTTAACTTTAATGTAGAAACTTCTGAATGGAGAGTTACAAATTCACTCACAATGGTCACATTTTCACACAAGTTCAAAAAACATGCTCACAGGCAGGATCATGGATTGTCCAGTTTTGATTTGCATGAACAGAAAGAGAGGGGCGGAGCCCTAGGTGAAATTTTCCCCTAATTGAATTTGTACTAATGTCATATTGAGCAGATTTTCTAGTCTAGAATCAGTGAACTAGGTTTTATTTTTAATATAATTTCAGCAAAATTAATTTCCTTTAATATTTTATGAATTTCATTTTATGCATTTAAATGTATTATTCCAAGAAGTGGTCAGCATAGTTCACCAGACAATCAAATGCATTCACACACACACACACACACACACACACATACATAGTGTTAAGAAATTCTATTTTAAGTACTTGATTGAGTGAAGTTCTCAGAATATTCTCCTTATTCATGTTGCTAGAACTCCTTAAAAATTGTCTTAAGTTGTCTTTCAAGCTGCTCACTATTAGGAAAAAATAGAAATAAAGATTTTTGTTAACTGAAGCATGAATTTATGAAGCATGAAATTATTAATGTATCTTATCTACTCTTTTATTGTTTAGTTGTAATAGTTTATCACTTTTTTGTACAAAAATGAAGGGAAAATGTGGGATTAATATATTGGCAGCAGTGGAATAATGGTCTGATGTAGATGCCTTAAAATTTAACTCCTCCATATCAAAAGAGTAATTAAAATAGAAGTCTGCTCTGTCATATTCTCATATGCCTGAAACAGCCTCCTACTGTCCATCTGACAAATAAACTTACTGTCATTTTTTAAATTCTTCTAATTTTTATATTTACTCTGAACAACCATGCGTTCCTAATGTCTGGAAGTACTTCTAACTTTTTTATGTTCTTCCTTTACTAACAGTTTTTTGTCCTATCTTTTCCCCTTGCTAATTTTCTGTCAAACTTTTAATTGACCTCAGAAGGAAATTTCTAACACATCACAAAGTATGTTTAATGATTACTAAACCTTCAGACTTGTGAAACAATTCTGGTGTCAAGATGATGGAGAACCCCAAATCATCAATATGTAGCCTAGAAGAGAAGTAACTATGCTGAAAGAATATACAAGCTTTGAAGTTAAAAGTTCAATGATTGATTCCTGATCATTTCTTCTTATCTACAAGACCTTGAATTCGTAATATAAGATCCTTATACATAAATTTTAATATCTATAAAATGGAAATAAAGAATACAAGAATCACTTACTTTAAATGATTTTCAAAGTTTCAATAAAAAATGTATATAAATACTCAAACAAATCTGTGGATCTTAACATTATGGGTTTTTCCTCCAATGACATAGATTCACTTTCATTAATATCTGTCTATCTCATGCAACTCCTGTTCCTCCAATTTTTCTAAGACTTCACCATAGTTGATCTACTGAATGATCTATGGGCCATTCTCTGAACACTACAAATATGTCAGTGGAGTGCACCTCATATGCATCAAATTAACTTTACTTTGAACAAAAGACCAGCCCATTTTCTTAATTTTTCATGTATTTATCTAATGGCATCGTTTGTTTTGTTTCTCCTTCATAACTCCTTGTTTGTAGGTGGTATATTTTTCATGAAACTATCATGAATTCCTCTATTATTAAATTTTTAATTCTTTGGAACTGAATATGATTATAGATAAAATTCTTATATGACTTTAAAATTTGGAAAGCATTTTATGTATATTTTCTCATTTTAACTTCAGAAGACCTTGTGAAGTAAATAATTTTCATTGACAATCTGGAGATACAAAAAACAAGTATTAGTTTTGGTCAATTATAAAGGTGCCATATACTGCTGAGAAGAATTATGCCTTTCTGTTTCCATTTAATTCACTCCAAATTGCCATTATTTTTAATTTAACCAAGATTCTATTTTCCTCTTTGTTATTTTTATTAGATTTGTGTAGTTCTGAAAAGTCTCCCACTTTTATTGCTTTGTTATCTATTTCTGTCTATAGTTCATTTAGTTTTTCTTTCAAATTTGGATGCTATAATATTTGGTACATATAGGTTTAATATTGATAAGGAATCATTATCTTTGGTATTTTTAAACATAATAGAGTTTTCCCATTTATCTTTTTTGATTATATCTATTTTGACTTTAACTTTGCCAGAAATCATGATTGCTACCTCTGCTTTCTTTGTATGAGCTGAGGCATAACATATTATGCTCCAGACATCTATTTTTACTCCATCTGTGTCTCTTATTTTGAGGTATATTTCTTGTTAACAACATATTGGCAGGTTCATGAGTAATAAATTTGTGGATAAATTTTATCCTATTCACATTCAATATCATAAATCATGTATTTTCCTCCATTTTTCTTTTTTATTCTTTTTTTGTATTCTCTTCCTTTCTTTTTGGCACATATGCTTCCTCAGATATGCAATTTCTTCTGGCCACTATCTCACAAATTCATAACCCTTCTTAGAAATTTTTATGTATCCTATCCCTGTTTTTCCTAGTTCTAAATTGGTCCACTTTTCAAAGGGTCCTTCCATTGTCCTTTCCTCTTCACATTTTAATTTTTATTCTATCTTTCCAAAATCCCCTTCCTTATCCCCCCCAATAATGGTCTTGTATTTATTGATAGGGGTTTGATTCTAAAAAATCCCTGCATCAACTTGAATCCCTCTCTTATCCCCTCACCTTACCCCCTCCTTATTAATTTGTACTCCTTTCTAGATATTCCTCTCTTTTCTTATCTTCTTGCCCTCCTTTCTCTTAATCTATTTTAATTCTAGTCTATCAGTCCCTTAAGTGCACTCTTGTTGCTTCCCTTATCCTATCCAAAGTCCTACCTTATGCCATCCCCCTTTCCTCTTGTTTTTCTATACATTAATTGTGTGCACATTGTTCTTTCTTTATCCAAGATCTTATGAAAATAATGTTCTTGTACTCCCATTTCTCCACCCTCTCTTATTGCTCTCTTTAGTTCTTCCTCCACTCATTCCTCCTCCATTTAATATAACCATTCCATATTATTTCCTCGTGGAGTATCCCACTGTTATTATGTCTTATTCCATTGCAATCATCTTGACCTCTTGGCTTCCATTCATACATGCCCCTTCAAAATACCCAAGAGTGATGCCATTCTCATGGGCCATACATGACATTTTTCCCATACAAGAATCAAAACTTTGACCTTTTGGGTTAAGTATAATTAGTTTTTTATCATTATCTTTATATGTTCCTTACAGATCAAATTTTCATTTGAATTCTGTTCCTCCCCCCTTAGGAAGAGTTATTCATTTTTTATCTTTAATAATTATGCTTAGTTTTGCTAAATATGTTATTCTTGGTTGTAAGCCCAGTTCTTTTTCTCTGCAAAACACTGTATTTCATATACTGTGTTCTTTTAATATTGTAACTAAGTTTTATATTATTCTTATGGTAGCTCCACAGTATTTGAACTGTTTTTTTTTGTCCTTGTTGCTTATACTATTTTTTCCTTAACTTGGGAACTACTGGCTGCTGAATTTAGCAATAATGTTTCTGTTGTTTTTCATCTTTGGGTCTCTTCGGGAAAGGTAGATTTTTTTTCAGATTCTATTTTATCCTCTAAATATATAATTTTGGAGCAGGTTTCCCTTATAATTTCTTGTACGATGGTGTCTACATTGTATTTTTATCATACTTTTCTGGGAGTCCAACTGTTCTTAAATTGCCTTTCCTTGATCTATTTTTCAGGAGAGTTTTTTGTGTGTTTTTGTGATAAGGCGTTTCATATTCACTTCTTTTATTTCATTGTTTTGATTTTGCTTTATTTTATCTGGGGAAATCATTAGTTTCCCCTTGTCCAATTCTTATTCTTATTAGATTTTCTTCTGTGAGTTTCTGAATCTCTTTATCCATTTAGGTGATCTTTCTTTTATAATTTTCTTATTATTTTGCATTGCCTTCCCCCCCTCCCCCAGGTTTTGTTTAGCCTGTCTCGTTTAGTTTCTGGGGTCTTTTTAAAAGTTCTTTCAAAAGCTCTTTTTTGACATTTCTAGCATTTGTCATGTTCTTTTTTCTTTTTTTCAAGCAGATGTTTTTAGTTCATTGTCCTCTGTGTTTAAATTTTGTTCTTATCTGTCCCTATACTAGCTCTCAGTAGTTAGGTTCTTTCACCTTTGTTAATTATTACTTTTTTTTAATTTTAGCATCCAAGTCAATAAAATTAATTATTGGTTTTTTTTTGTTTGTTTTTTATTTTTGCTGCAGTTCCAGGGTTCCTATGCTAGTGGAGTATGCCACCTTGGTGATTTTTCTTTTTTTCTTGGACCCTATTTAGTTATTCCAGTTTTTATTGTCTAAATCTGGTATAATCCCAGGTATCCCACTCAAGTTCTTCTACTTCATGATTTACCTTGGGTATTCCAACTAGATCCCACAGGCAGTTCTGCAATTATAATAGCAAGCTGGCAGTTCACCTCCTCCTTTGGCAGCAACCAGGGACTGCACTACCTTGAAAGTGACCACAGCTGATAAGGCCCCAATCCCTCAGCAGCCATAGTTACTGGTGTGCACTCCTTCTTCACTCCTCCTCAACTATTTCTGGAGCCTGGGATTGAGCAAACAACTGGTCCTCATTCCTCAGACCTCCAAGTCCCTCATTTGTTAGCAGCTAGGTTTGAGTACTTGCCCTTCTTTCTCTCTGGAGGTAGAGAGGGAATAGATACAATAAAATTATACATCTATACAATATCGAATAAGTAATAATATTTGTTATATTACTATACTTTTCTTATATAATGCAATAAAGTGCCAATATACTTTATAGCAGTGAATACTTCAAAAGTATAAATATTTTAAATGAATAAATTTTAATAAACTTCAATAAAGTTTCAAGAAGCTTCGATTTAGAATTTATCTTTTATATTTTAGCTCAATGAAATAAATACTTACTGTTTTGGGATTGGATCATTGAGTTGGTCGCTATTGTGGCTTCAACATCTGTTTTTAGTGACATTCATAACCTCACAGACCCTAGCTTCTAGTAGAGGTGTATGACACATTATAAATAGAATGTGAGCTCAAATTTTATTTTTTATTGGTCAGAATTATTTCTAAACCATACCTCGCATGACTGCTCTACCATGGTGTGTAATTTTATTACTCACTTGGATGACATATATTGTTTGCATAAAAATAAATAAAGCAACAGAAGGACATCTTGCTCTTACCAACCTTGAGTTCGTTCTAACATAAATACACACTTTATAAAAATTTTTAATTTTAAAAATATTTTTCCCTGTTTACATTTTTCATTTTCTTTCTCTCCCCTGTTCTGCCCCTCCTCCTGGATGCAATAAGCATTTCCACTAGGTTATACATATGTTATAACTTATACTTATTTTTATATTATACATTTTTTGATAGAGTAATCTTTAAGAAGCAAAACTGCAAGTCATATATCCAAAGAAACAAATAAGTCATTTGCTTTTCTTCTGTGTTTCAAATACACACTTATCAAGCAAAATGAGTAAATATTCATTGGGTTAATTTGTGAAGCATATCTTGTGAAGAACTTATATAATCAAGAAATCTTAATGAAATAATTTATACAAACACATAATACCTTTGAGCCGTACACATGCACAGAAGGACAACTCTTGCTTCCAGTGTTTCAAAGCTGGATCTGCTTTTTTCCATTGAAATCATCAATTTGAATATCTCTATTGCACCTTTTCTCCATCTTTGTAACTCTAATTTACATGGAATCTTTACTGTCATCACAAGGTGTAAATATCTGTTTTAGTTGGTCTTGAATTATTTAACTATTTCTGTACATTGTTATCACCACCACCATCACTGCCATCACCACTACTACTACCATCATCATCATCATCATCATCATCATCGTAACGCTTAAAGCAACTCATAAATTTTTATACCTTACATTGCAAAATATTTTATAAATATTACCAAATTTTATCTTCAAAAAACTTTGGAAGGTATATGCTATAATTATCCCCATTTTATATGTGAGGAATTATTAGGAGACAGAAAATAAGTGTCTTGCCCAGGGTCACAGAAAATAAATGTCTGAGGCAGACTTTTAAATCATTTCTTGACTCCATGTATAACACTCTACTTACTTCACCAATTAGCTGTCTCTAGACATTCATTAGGAATACTATAGTTTATTATTCTCTCTTCTACAAGAAAGTCTACATATAGTAGATTTTTCATACTTATTCAAAAATATGCTGTGAATTGCTGGGTTTAGTAACCCTTTTCCATAAGGGGGAATTATATCTCCTTTTCTATGCACTGTTCTTTTCTTTTAACTTTTTTAGTCTTTTTTTAATACCATCTATATCACCTTAATTATAGTCCTTTCTTTAGGTGCAACCTACAGAGTCATCAGTTATGTCCTGCTCTAGATGAATTAATTGTGAAATATAAACCTTTTGTACAGAAAAAAGATATAAACAGGTCTCATTCCTAAGCCCTTTCATACTGTTGGCAAGAATTTTTTTTTTTCACATTTCTTAAACAATTACAGAGATACTACTATACTCATGCAGGCAACACTATAAAGTAAATGAGACCTAGATTAAGGTGAAATCAGATTTTTGAATTATTCTATTTGAATTTTTTCAGGACTCTTATCTTTGATTATTCTCTCGTAATCTCCAATGAATCCCTCAGTTAAACTGGTGTTTAACTTATGGTCAGAATTCCATTTTACTTTTTATTTCTTATTATACCCCTGGGCCTACGCAAAAGTTCCAAGCCCTCTACTTTTCTCAAAATGAAAAGGAGTTGAATGATACTTTGGTGAGGAAGCTATTTTAACCTCCACTCATCATGATCTTTAAATCTATTCAATTGCATTGTTTTTGATGGCTTAAGAAGGTTGAAAAATCTATTGACTTTTGACTCAATTCTCAAGGAAAAAAACGTGTTGTTTGACCTTGCTCAAGTTTCTCTATTCGTACACAGTTATAATAAAATAGAAAATATGATGTGAATGAATCTTTCACATATTGATTCTAATATTTTCAACATCTTTAGAGAAGACTAAAAAGGTAGATTTTTTCTGAATCAGAAAATGCTAAATATGGTAACTACTTTCAATTAAAAATTAAAATTTCCTTTACCTTAGTGTGGTATTCATAATTATAGATATCATTTTGAAAGAGTTTTTTTTAATATAAGCATCAATCAATTGGTCAAATGATAGCAAAGTTTGATTTTGAATGGAAAAAAATCATGAATTAAATGTTATTATAGATTATGTAACTTCCAGTCAGTTCTTCAAATAAATGTGGAAATTAAAAATAAACTCCATTTTTCCTGTTATATAATTATACTCTATTTTTGAAATTTTGGATGTGTAATCATTTTTAGGTGTGCCTGTTTCTTTGTTATCATATTTGTGTTATTTTTGAGAAAGAAACTAGATTGGTTTACTATTTCCTTTTTCAGATCATTTTCTAGATGAGGAAACAGAGGCAGAGTTAAGTGACTTGATCAAAGTCTCACAGCTAATAAGAGTTTGAACTTAGAATAGATCTCAAGTCTTCTAGACTACAGTTTCTGATATCTTTGCTTAGAAATTCAAACCCTTTCTTTCCTATATTCCTCTAAATATTAAAAGGAAATAGATAAAATTTAACATATTAAGAGACTAATCACAAATTGCAAAATATGGGAATATGAAGGGACATCAGTAGTCATTTGATCTAACGCATGCATGAAAGAAATATAACATACCTCCAACTGGGCTCACATTCTCTCCTCAAAGACATTCAAAGAAGGGAGAACAACTTCCTTCTAGATATCCCCTTTTGTTTTTAGATAGTGTTAATTGTTAGAAATACCCACCACCACACTTCCCAAGCCACAAAGATGTACCTTCATGAGAGTTAGGTTGGTAATATAGTTGTTAAGAGAATTGAGATGAGAATCAGAAAGACCTGAGTTTAAATCTTTACTTAAACATTTTCTGTCTGTGAGATCCACCTGTTACAAAATAAAGATAATAAGAATATCTATCTCATAAAGTTTTAGGAGGAACAAATGAGATAATACTTCTAAAGGTGATTAGCAGATTATCCAGAATTCTGGCAGTATTTAATTAATATTCATTGTTTTCCCTCTATCTCTTATCCGCTCTTCCACATCATAATTAAATTAATTTCTTTGTAACTTCATGATTTACATCTAGTTCTTTCCTTCTCTCAAGGCTAAATAGAATAAGTAAAAGTCACCAAACAACTTTGTTTTTATTTCCTTAAATTTTGAATTTTTATTGATCTGTTAATTTGTCAAGTATCTATTTGTGTATCTAGTATCTATTTATTAACTTTTTAACCCTTTCATCTATATGTTTACAAATTTATCTCATCATTCATTTACTTATCTGAATTTTGAATTAAAATGTACAGAAGATAGAAGCTGGGTGAAGTCATATTAAAAGATGAATATCAATTAGGTAGATTACTATAAAATTGTTTTAAGAATGTTAAAGGTCAATATTGGCTAAGACTAAACAGGGAAGAAAAGGAACCAATGAAAATTTTAAGTAATATTGAGAAAAAAATGAGGACCAAGTCAGTGATAGGACCTTTGGTTCTGGTGATTAGATAAAGATAGCACACAATAATGAGAAGATAGAATTGCTTGATTCTTTCTCTTTCTTCTAAAAACAAAATAATTAATTAATTAATTTAGAATATTTTTCCATGGTTATATGATTCATGTTCTTTCCCTCCCCTTATCCCTGCCCCCCAATAGCTAACAAGCAATTACACTGGGTTTTACATATATCATTATTCAAAGCATCTTTTCCTATTATTAATATTTGAAATAGAGTTATCATTAAGACTCTACATCCCCAATCGTATCCCCATTGAAACATGTGATCAAGCAAATTATTTTCTTCTGCATTCTACAGTTTTTTTCTGAATGTGAATATCACTGTTTTTCATAAGTCCCTCAGAATTGTTCTTCATCATTGCATTGTTAATAGTAGAGAAGCTCACTACATTAAATTGTGCCACAGTGCATCAGTCTCTGTGTACAACATTTTCCTGGCCCTGCTCCTTTCACTGTATCAATTCATGGAGGTTGTTCCAGTTCAAATGGAATTCCTCCATTTAATTATTTTTTTCAACACAATAATATTCATCACCATCAGGTATCACAATTTGTTTAGCCATTCCCCAATTAGCAAATGCCCTCTCATTTTCTGTCTTTTTTTTAAAACCCTTAACTTCTGTGTATTGACTACTTGGTGGAAGAGTGGTAAGGGTGGGCAATGGGGGTCAAGTGACTTGCCCAGGGTCACACAGTTGGGAAGTGTCTGAGGTTGGATTTGAACCTAGGACCTCCTGTCTCTAGCCTGACTCTCAATCCACTGAACTATCCAGCTGCCCCCTCATTTTCCATTTTGTTTTTGCCAACACAAAGGGCAAGGCTATAAATATTTTTGAACAAGTATTTTTCCTTATTATCACTTTGTGATATACACCCCAAAGTGGTATTTCTGGGTCAAAAGGTATGCATTCTTTTAAAACCATTTGAGGGGGCAGCTGGGTAGCTCAGTGGATTGAGAGCCAGGCCTAGAGACAGAAGTTCCTAGGTTCAAATCCGGCCTCAGACACTTCCCAGCTGTGTGACCCTGGGCAAGTCACTTGACCCCCATTGCCTACCCTTACCAATCTTCCATCTATAAGTCAATACACAGAAGTTAAGGGTTTAAAATTAAAAAAAACAAAACATTTGAACATAATTCCAAAGTGTGTTCCAGAATGGCTGGATTAATTTACAGCTCCACCAGCAATGCATTACTGTCCCAATTTTGCCACAACCCCTCTGAAATTTATTATTTTCCTTTACTGTCATATTGGGCAGTCTGCTAGATGTGAGGTGGTACCTCAGTGTTGTTTTCATGTGCATATTTCTAGTTATGAGAGATTTAGAACACATTTTCATATGCTTATTCACAATTTTGATTTCATCATGTGAAAACTACCTATTCATGTCTCTTGCCCATTTGTTGATTGGAGAATGGCTTGAATTCAGGTAAAATTGATTTAAATACTTATACATTTGAGAAAATGGAACTTTGTCAGAGGTTTTAATTATAAATTTTTCTCCAAAATTTGTTGTTTCCCTTCTAATTTCAGTTACAGTGTTTTTGTTTGAACAGGAAATTTTAATTTAATATAATCAAAATCATTCATTTTATATTTTATAATATTCTCTATCTCTTGCTTGGTCTTAAATTTTTTCCTTTCCCATAGATCTGACAGCTATACTATTCTATGTTCACCTAATTTACTTATACTTTCCTTGTTTATATTTAAATGATATACCCATTCTGAATTTATTGTGGTATAGGGCATAAGATATTGATCTAAGCCTGTAATATGGAAAATTATACAGCCATGGGGCAAGTTCGCAGTTTGCCTTAGTTAGAATATAGAACCTGGCATGAGCTAGGGGGCTTGTGCCACCTGGCAGTTGGAAGCCAGGGTATAAAAGAGCTTGCAGACCCTGACTTGTGTCATTCTTTCTTTCTCTTCTACCTCTTTGGGTCTTGGGACTCAGGGTGAAGGGTGCAGGAACATAGGTAGTTTCATACGATCAAACTAACTCTGAAGGCCAAATATTAACATCTCATCTGGCAATCCAAACTATCCTTTGGCAAGAGAATACTTTTATTTATCACCAAAAGAGACCATATCATTCTGACCCAGGGATATCCTCCCTGGATCACTGGAGGAGCATACAAGAAAGACCTTTCAGAATTTTGAATCTAAGTCTGAGAAGTTAACTGTCCTTTAGTTCTTAGTTTTACCTAACCCTCCTTTCATTCCCTTTTCACCTATATCACATTATCAATAAAACTCCTTAGCTTTTAATCTAAGAACTTTTCATGATTGCCTACCTTTATCTAAGGCCAAGCAGGGACAGCTACCTTCACATTATGAAGTGCTACAGCAGGAATAAACTCCTTTACTGTTAAACAGGGAGTTCCATATTTCCCTTCCTGCATGATTCCTACATACACTAATAGGATTCACTTCCTTATCAGGACAGGGGCAGTAGAATATTCAACTTAAAGGAGCTTGGTTCCTAGCAAGAGAGAGTTTCTCCTATCTCTCTGCTAGCCTGGGTGCTGGATCCTTGATAAATTTACATTCAGTGTTTCAAGCTGATAGCCCCTGGGACTGACCAATACCTTCTTCTTTATAGCTAGCTTCTCCTATTATTAAAGCTAGCCTCCTTTTCATTACAAGCCTAATCTCTCCCATACTGTTTTTCAATTTTCAAAAAGTTTTTGTCAAATAGTGGCTTCTTGTCCCAATAGCCAGAATCTTTGGTTCTATCGTATACTGTCTTGCCAAGGACATTTGCCCTAAGTCTTTTCCATTGATCCTCCCTTCTGTCTCTTAGTCAGTGACATGTTGTTTTGATGATCATCACTTTATAGTACAGTTTAAGATATAGGACTGCTAGGCCCCCATCATTCACATTTTTTATTAGTTCCCTTAATATTCCTGATCTATTGTTCTTCCAAATGAACATTGTTGTATTTTTTCTATATTTTATTTTTATCAATAAAAGAGTTTCTCAGTAGTTTGATTGTAATGGCATAGAGTAAGGAAATTAATTTGGGTAGGATTGTCATTTTTTATTATATTAACTCATCCTACCCATGAGCAATTAATATTTTTCAAATTATTTAGATTTAGTTTTAATTGTGTGAAAAGTATTTTGTAGTTGTGTTCATATAATTCCTGTGTTTGTCTTGGCAAATAGATTTCAAAATATTTTATATTGTCTATGGTAATTTTAAATGAAATTTATCTTTCTACCTCTTGCTGCTGAGCTGTATTGGAAATATATAGAAATGCTGGAGATTTTTATGGGTTTATTTCATATCCTGTAACTTTGCTAAATTTGTTGATTATTTCCACTAGCTTTTTCATTGATTCCCTAGGATGCTTTCAGTAAACCATCATTTCATTTGCTTGGTCTCTTCATTGCCTATTTCAATCCTTTCAATTTCTTTTTATTCTCTAATTGCTACTGCTTCCATTTCTAGTAGAATGTTAAGTAATAGAAGTGATAGTGACCATATTTGCTTCACTCCTGATCTTACTGGAAAGGCTTCTAATTTATCCCCATTGTAGATGATTCTTGCTTATTGTTTTAAATTTAGTACCCAATCCCTGCCTATGAATAATTCTTCTATATAGTATAATAATGAAAACAATTTTTGAGATTTATGGATATCATTTTTCCATATAAAAATATAATCAATTTAACATTACTGAAGCCCTTGCATGTCCCCCTCTTTCTTGTTGACCTTTTTATGTTTCTCTTGCATTTTGTATTTGGTCATAAAATTTTCCATTTAGTTCTGGTTTTTTTTTCCTTTAGAAATGCTTTGAAATCTTCTGTTTTCCTAAAATCCCTTACTTTCCCCTCAAAGTATATAGTCAGTTTTGAAGGATAGGTGAGTCTTGGTGATAGACCTAATTCTCTTGCCTTCCTGAAATTGGGGATGCTTTCAAGAATATTGTGGGGAAAAATGACTGTAGGCTATGATGCAGAAAAAGAGTAAGGCAATGTAAAAGAAGACAGAGAAGGAGGAGAAATCAACAGATTATGCTTGAATAAGGGGAAACCTTTGCTTTTATAAATGTTATAAATTTATAAAAATTCCTATTCTTTAACTGATTCTCATATGACTTTTTTCATGTCCTTTCCATTCTCCTGGCTATCCTTTGGATACATTCTAACTTGCTAATGTGTTATGTTTGTTATTGTTGTTTTCTCTCAAATATGATACTTGAATGGAAAACATTATTCTAGATGTGGTCTATTGCTTACACTCTTTACAATAGTCATGGCTCTGGAGATACACAACAATTTGGAAAATTCATCACAAAACTGTATCAAATTATATTATAAATCAGCAATCTTTAAAATAGCTAATACTGGCTAACAGATAGAGTGGAGAATCAATGGAACCAGGAACTCAATTCTCAATGGTAAAATGATCATAGTAATCTAATATCTGACACATCCAAAGATCCAAGCTTCTGGAAAAATAATTCAATATTTGACAAAAACTTCTGGGAAAACTGGGAAACAGCTTTGTAGAAATTAGACATAGACCAACATTTCATGCCAGATACCAAAGTAAAATCAAAATGGAAATATGATTTAGAAATAAAGGGTGATATCATAAATAAATCAGGGGGAATAAAAATTATTTGACTCTTAGACTTATGGATAAAGGAAGGATTTAAATCAAAGCAACACAAAAAATTATGAGATGTGAAATAAATAGCTTCGACTATATTAAATTTAAAAGTCTTTGCACAAACAAAAACAATGCAACAAAAATTAAAATGTAAAACCAACAAACTGGGGGAAACATTTAAACTAAATCTCTCTGACAAAGACATCATTTTTCAAATATATAGAAAAGTTAATCTTATAAGATATAGAACATTTTCCAACTGACAAGTGGTCAAAGATACGAACAGGCAATTCTCAAATAGAAAACTATCTTTAGTCATATGAAAAAATGCTACAAATTACTATTGACTAGAGAAATGCAAATTAAAACAGTTGTGAGGTGCCATTTCATATCCATCAAACAGGCTAATATGAGAAAAAAGGAAAATGATAGGTGCTAGAACAGATGTAGAAAAATCAGGACACTAATACACTGCTGGTGATGCTGTCATCTGATTAAACAGTTCTGGACAACAATCTGGAACCATAGCCAAAGAGGTATAAAACTTTTCATGCACTTTGATTCAGTAATACTACTAAGAGGTCAGTATCTCAAATGGGGGGAAGAACCTACATATACAAAAATATGTATAGCAGTTCTTTTTGTGGTAGGAAGGAATTGGAAGCTAAAGGCATGCCCATCAATTAGGGAATGCCTGAACAAGATGTGGTATACGCTTTTAATGGAATACTATTATATCAATAGAAATGACAAACAAGATGATCACAAAAAAAGTTTGGAAAGACTCACATGAAGTGATGCAAAGTGAAGTAAAGAGAGCTAGGAGAATATTCCACACAGCAACAATAATGTATCATTATGAAGTGTGAATGACAACTAATTTTCAATAATATGAAGATGTAAGACATCTCTAAGAGACTCCAGACCAAAAAAAAGTCCACCACCATGGAGGGTACAGATGGAGTCCAAATGTAAATTGAAACATACCATTTTTATTTCCTTTATGAATTTTTTCTAGTGTAAGCAATATGTATCTTCTTTCACACAACATGAAAAACATGGAAATATGTATTATATAATAATATATGTAAAACCTATACCATATTGCCTGCCTTCTTATGGAGGGATAATGGTGGGAGGCAGAGAGAAAACATGGATTGTAAAATAAAAAATGAATATTAAGAAGATATACTTACATGTAATCTGGAAAAATAAAATGTATAATTAAACGTAAAAGGAAATTAAAAAGTATTGATTATAAAGTTCAGTAGTGAAGTTTAACAAGTTAATTAGTAAAAAGACAGATTAAGCTTAATTCTATTTACACACACACAAACACACACACACGTATATATGCACTCATACCACAAATATCCATTCTTTTTTTTTTTTGAGCGAGGTTACATCTTCTATTTTGGAAAGGGAAATCCTTATTAAATTCACGGTCTCAGTCCTTTCATTTTTTGTGGAATCAATTTTATATGGAAGTAAGAATGAAAATAGTTGTAAAAATGATACATGGAATTTAGTGCTAACCAAACCAATTAGCTACATACTGTTTTCACTCTGAAACTCATTTTCCTAAAGAATTCTTGATGAAAGAGTTCTGTTTTATCAAGGAAATGTTAAAAAAAGAATCAGTAAACTTTCATAGCTTTGAGCCCCCAGCAAGAGATTGAAACTAGAAAATATAGTCACATTAAACGTATTTTTGCATTCTTTCAGTATTCTCCAGAACCATCTCTCAACACTGAATTCAAACAATGACACAGTTAAAAAATGAGGATGGCTAAAAATTGTATCATATTTTGTAAGATTAAAAAAAAGGATGTTTTTAAACACAAAAGGTTACGATAATATTATAGAGAAGCAAAGCAAGTTTTCCATATTAACCTCTTCCATACAGTGAAGTTTAGAGTATAATTCCTTGGCAGAACAAATTGTAGAACATTAAGAGACCTCTACTCCAAAAAAAACAAACAAACAAACAAACTAGATCTAGAGTTTTGATCACTCTTATGACATCTCAAATTAACTACAAATTAGCATTTTTAAAAGTCCACTTCTGTATTTTTTTCTGGTGAGAAATGTTTAATGTTAGAATATGCTGTAGCTCCTTTTGTGATTTAGAAGAGGTAAACTGACAAAAAAGGTAAAAACAATTATACTTTCTTATAACATTTTAATTCCTATAGGAAAAGCTTGAGATCTAACTTGAAATGTAGGAGTATAGGATGTATTGAAAATGAAGAAGGATTCAAGTTGATGGATACATCAACATCTCAGTCCCTGGAAAGACAAAGCTTAACTTATTTGTTCTCACTTGAGAAGAAGGTGCTAGAACTAAGATTCAGTTACCTTTGATATTCAATCAACAAAAATGTATTAAGCACTTACTATATGTCAAGAGATGTGGTAAGTCCTAGGAATATAAATGCAACTAAAAAGACAGACAGGAACTATCCTTAAGGAATTTGTAATCAAATGGGGTAGAAATGGCAGTTGAAAAGAGGATGGCAGGTAAAGGATGCCTGATGAGATAAAGGAGGCAAAATCTGGTCATCAGAAGCACAGTCAGTAGAGAAAGAATATGTGCTCATTCTTGGTCTATCCATAAAATGGAAAACTTTTCATCAATGTGAAAAGAAAGGTGGCAGAGTGATGAAATATTACAGAGTATGAAGCTCATAGGCAATGAAGAAAATTTCTTGGTGAGACAGCAGATAAATAATAATGGAAAGTCTAATAGAATAAAAAAAAACAAAGAAAGGAAGCAAATGGAGCATGGGCAGCCTGGGCCCATCCTCTGTAGAGCCCCTTAAAGATTTCACAAATGTAAGAAGGGGAATTCCCATCATGTAGGAATATTGTAGGTTATGAAGATTCAATCAAAAGAAAAAAAGAGGACCTACAAGAGCCCTTTGAACCTGAAATAACAGAAGCAATTTCTTACACAGAAGCTTTAGCGATTTTTAAAAATACTACATCCAGCGGCATTTCATTTAATTTCCTATACCCAAATAGCATTCCAATTTTGCTTGCCTATCTTGAGTATAGATGGCAATATTCAAATGTTTCTTTCACATATAATTTATTTAATTTGCTCATGACAATTAAATTTTAATAATTAAACAGGGAAGATCTACTATTTATTATAATAGGTGTTTTTAATGAGAATTGTTTTGTTTGTATGTGTATATAATTTTTATATAGAATCAACTAGGTCAACTTTAGATAAAGCATGGGACTTTGAACAGTTGAGTTTGAGTCCTATGTCAGTTACTTACTATGTGATCCAGAGCAATTTATTTTACTTTCTCTTATTTTAGGTTCCTCACTTGTATTAAGGAGATAATACCAATTAGGGTTGTTTTGAAAATCTAATGAGATTAAATATGCAAAATTCTTTGCAAATCTTAAAGCATTATATAACCCCTGTGATGTTGATGATAATGATGATGATACGAGGAAAATAATACATGTTATAAAGAAGTGGGTAATCTGGCAGGTCTCAGGCAATTTGGGTAGTGAGGAGGGATAAAGGTGATGAGGTGATTTGGAAGGGGGATGAAGGAGATAGCTGAGTGCAGGGAAGGAATGAATGAGGTGGTATATAGGAAGGTAAGGGGATGACAGGGAGTATACAGAAGGGCAGCTCAAATGGGCTTATTCACTGAGGCTAGAGACAGAGGATACTGAGGAAATAAGCTGGGTCCTTCTGATAGGGAAGGTATCTCTAAGGTACAATAGGAGTTGGACCAGTCAGAAATGTTTTATATCTTGCTGGAGGACTTCTCTTGTTAATTTCTAAGTCCCTTGAGGGAAGACACAAAAGAGCTCCTCCATGCCAGTGAAACTGATAGCTGCAGGAAGTCTTGGGTAGGTCCTTCCTACCAAGATGGATGCTTGTAGTTCCCTCAAGAAATAAAAAGAAAATAATTCCTTCCCTCTTTAGCCCTTGCCTTAATCTTTGATACAATGACTCACCAGAGACTTCTATAGGTAACAAAGGGGATTTATTAAAGTCGGAATAGTCAGAGGGAAAGTGGTTTTAGGTTTTCTAACTGCTATTAGGGAGAAGCTGGATGGTGGAGGATGGGTCGCAGGAGAGGTTTAGACTGAGAGAGTCCAGCTCCCCCAGTCAGGAAGGTTTGACTGCCTTTGAAGTAAAGTATTTATCAAATCACTAAATTGGGGGTAACTTGTTTAGGATACCCTACTTGCCTACAGAATCTAAACCCACAATGTCCAACCACCAAGCCCACCATTCCTCCCAGGTCCAAAAGGGAAATTCTGGGGAAATTGCAGGGATGTAATGGAGATATCAAGGAGAGGTCCATAGAAATCAGAATGGTTCAAATTTACCCAAGACAAAATAAACATAGGCCAATGCCGAAGCCAAAAAGCCAAAGCCAAGCCGAAAAGCTGAAGCCAACAGGCTAAGCCAAAGCCCCAAAAGCAAAACCCCCAGGCAAAGCAAGAGCCAGAAGGCAAAAGCCCCATCAGTTGGAACTTCAGCCATATTGATAGACTTAGGTTCCAACTGATTTTCTGAAGATTCTAAAACCTCTAACTGCCAAGCTGTGACAGTTTGAAATTGCAGAAGCAAAAGGCTTCTGCTAGCAACTTTACATTACATACATTAAACCAAATAACAAATATTTATTTGACTAAATCCTACATTATTAAAATTTTTCCTGAATTTTTTTACTTATGCTAGTCTAAATTTCCCTCTTGATCTACTAGTCACTAACTGCAGCTTCTTTAATTCATGGAAAAGTCTCCTTTGAATTGCTCTCTAGTAATGAGTAACCTTGTAGTAATCAACAACCTTGTAGTTTCTAATTATTGTTTTTGAGGTTCTCCCATTGTACTCTCATTTCCTCCACATATCATTCATTATTTTTTTGACCTTTAAGGAGTTTTTCACTGTATATAATAGAGGGATGTGGCAACAGAAATATGGCCAAAGATTCCTTAGTTTATATCTTAAAGTCTGTATCTACTCCTTCTTTTTCACAGAATTATACTAGATCCAGTTGAGGAGGGAATAGTGCAACAGGTACTTTTCTTCTTTTATTTTTTCCTATTGAAAATAATTAATCTATTTCTAATTTAATCTGCAAAAATGGATTTATTGGTCAGGGCTTCCTGTTGATTTGTGAAGATCCAGTTAGTTGTCTGTTTCATAGTTGCAGATGACACTATACTTGTTTCATTAAGATTTATAACATTAATTTACTAAATGACATTCATGACCACTTAAAAGTTTGGTTTGTCTCTCCACACAAGAAAAAGCAAGTAGACGGGGAAAAACAACTTTATTTTGAATATTATGATATGTAGTTGAGTTTAGTTCAGTATATAATCCAAGAAAGAAAAAATACATGGAGAATTTAGAAAATGGTGTAAATATTTTAAAAAGTGGACACAGAAAAGAATAAGTAAAAGAAAGCAGAATGGAAAATTTGGGGGGAAGCACACTATTCATTTAATGACTTATCTGAAGATTTCCCTTTGAAATACCCTCTCACCTCTGTACCTAATTTTTTTCTGGTTATATTTATCAGGTATTATGTTGTCTGAGATACTATAGTTTCTGAAAAGTTAAAATGAATGTCATTCAAAAGACATTGTAGCAAAACAGTGCTCATGAACAGGCTGTAACATATTACAATAAGGATACAGGCAGAAATTAGGTAAATAATATCATTAGAGAAACATATGGCAGGGAAAAAAGTTTTTATTAATTATATTTTATATTAAAGATAGTATGGAGAACATTTTCATTCACCCAGGTTAATTATAGAGAAATCATCTTTTTCTCTCTTTTCCCTCATTAAGATGTTGCTAAGTTATTTATACTGTACCAAACAAGTAACTTTATACTTGATTTACATAATAACTATTATAAAATTCTTGAAATTGGAAATCAATTGCCAATCTCCTTTGGTAGTGGTAGTATACTCCCTTATGAGCTTCCATTATAATGAAATTAGAGATCCAGATGGTGGGGAAGAGAGAAGGTAAGTGTAACATAATAAAAAAATGCCCTACTAGTTTACAATTATATAATATTTCATATAGATTCAGTTTAAGAGCAATTTGTCTGAAATGAATCATCTTTTATTTTATTACTTTTAAAAATAATTTGTTGTATAAGCAAAAAAGGGAACCAACAGAAGAATTTTCTTTTAGTATTGAATTAAAAATATTTTTCTCACATGTAAACATAATCTTTTCTGTACTTATGTTCTGATAGCAAGCCTAAACTGAAACCATTTTCTCAGATATTTCTAAGTTTGGGTAGATTTAAGATAGGCTTTCTATTTTTCATTAAAGATTTTTCTTTCCTATTTTTCCTTTTCATAATGCAAATTGGTCAAACAATATATAAGGATGCCCTCTGAATCTTGCCAATTTGATGATATCATTGTTTGTTTGGCTTTGAAAATTACTTTCATACTGTTATAAATATTGAGATGTGAAATGCTGACATAACTATATAGCACAAAATACACCTGGAAAAACTGGGGATCTATCCAAAGTGCAGTGAATTGCTTTTTTTTGTTGCCAAATTAAGCCTTTCTAAAAAACCTGAATCCATCAGTTGGAAGAAAAAAAAGAGTAACTTTAAAAATAATACAATTTAGCCACATTAATAAATATTAATTATTTTAATTAATTATAGTTATAAACAATATATTAATTGATATATTATCTATAATTGTATATTATAAATATGATTCTTCAAATAATTAATTATTTATAGAATATTTAAACTTTTATATTCTATCATAGAAGAGATTCTAGTGTTCCGTAAGTGATACTCTTCCTGTGTGGACACCGCATATAGGACCAAGGTTAGGAAATTCCCCCATCCACCCACCCTGGATACATTCTTAATGAGTTTCCATTAAGGGTGTCTTTGGAAGAATATAAAGAGAATTCGAGAACAAGTCTCAAGTCAATGGTGGAATAAATAAGGTTGGATACAAATTTTCCTACAATCTTCATCCAACACCTAATATATACAACACATTGCTGCCAGATTAACCTCCTAATATACAGTTCTGATTATTTTTTTCCAATTCTCATGAATCTTCAATGACTTTCAATTATGTATGGAATAAATTCTAAACACCTGAGTCTTCATCAAGGTATCACATTACCTAGTTCTAATCAATCATTTCATAATACACTTCTCTTTCCTGTACTAATCTCTCTGTGGATTATATGCCAACCAATCTGAACTACTTCTTGTCCTTGGAAACCTACCAAACTCTCATATTTTCAGATTTGCATGATAAAATTCTATCTTTCCTTCAGACCTTAAATGACTCTCTCTATTTCTGGAGTTAGATCTAATGTATATTTATAGGACTGATATTCTTCAATGAAGCCTTATTCTATTTCCTGTTAATAATAGGTAATGCTTTACTGGTTTTCAAAACTTTACATAATTTAGTTTATTTGTGCCTCACAACAAATATTGAAAGTAGGCATAATTATTATTATCTCCATTTTATAGATTAGTAAATTGAAGCACAAACAGGTTAAGTTTCTTACCTAGCTAGAGAATATCTGAGGCAAGATTTAAACTCAAGTCTTCCTGATTTCAAGACTTGCACTTTGCCTGCTGAACTATATAATACAGTGCAATGGGCATTTATCTTAGAGTTAATTCTCAAGTCCTGTTCTCAGACACTAGCTTTGTGACTAATGACAAGTTATTCAAATTCTTGTGATTCATTTTCCTCTTATGTAAAATGGAAATAAAGATAGATGTACTATGGATCTCATAGGATTCATGAAGCCCAGAATGGATTTTAACATTAATTGTCTCCATACATCTAAACAAGAATAGGTATCATAAGTTCTTCCATGTTAATAGGCAAGGTTTCCAAAAGGCTGTAGGTCCTGATAAATGAGTGAAGCGAAAAACAGAAAAAATGCTGTATGTGAAGACAAGTTATTCAATTTCTAATTGTGACACTATTACGCACTAACTATGTGACCATGGACAAATCATTCACTTTCAGTATATCTTATTCTCCTTATGTATAAAATAAGGGGTTTAAAAAAGAAGGTTTCTGTTGCTCACTTCTAACCTTCATCCTCTAATCAGAAAGTTTATGCATTTTTGACTAATGCTAACTGGGTATTAATTCTGTTAGTATTTTTTCCAATTTCACTGATTTATCATCTTATTTAAAATTTCATTCAGGTTAATCTTACCTTTTGTTTGGGGTTTTGTTTGCTATTGTAGGAAGCTAGGCAAGCCAGGCATTTTTTGGAACTGAGAGATGAAAAACAGAAGGTGGAGAGGAGAATAACAGTTGGCCTGATGCATGAACTTCTGGGAAAAGAACCAACTGACCACTCAAGCTTTGGGGTTGACAACCAGGAGGGAGGTTGGTTTGGGGTGCTTTGAGGACTATGAGAAATATCACTCAGGAGACTTACATAACCTTCCCTTCCTACATGTATTCTCCACAGCTAACAGTGTTTTTCAATGGAAAAATGTTTTACATGATTGCATATATAAAGTTTATATCAGATTGCTTACTGTCTCAGGGGGTAAGGAGTGGGAGGGTCAGAAAAAGGAGGAGAATTTGTATCTCAACACTTTAAAAATGAATGTCAAAATATTTTTACATGTAATATGTGAAAAAATATTTTAAAAAATATTACCAAATGTAATTCTATTTGGTCAAAATCTGATCGATGCTACAAGGCCTTCATGTGGTTCTATCCCTCTAACTCATTTCCACAGTCAAATATACAGGCTCAGCATCTAACTAGGAACATACCCTCTTACAGCCTGAACTTTCCCTTTCTCTAAATCTCACTCTTGGATTATATTAAATGGTCTTTGTCCCAGCTCCCCATATAACTACTTCCAAACCATGTTACTTTTGGGAGGTATTTTTTCCTTATTAATTTTCATATTTTATAATCCTCTTGTCTCTGGGAAATCTATAACCAAGCCTCCACTCAACAAACTTAATCTCTAATAGTTACATGCACCACAAACTCTACTGTCATTCTTTACATTTGTATAAATTATCCTGCTGGAAGGGACTAAAATGTTTCCATCTCTAATTCATAGTTGAATATTTGTGAGAGAAATATATTTTTTCATTGTTCCTTTAGAAATAAATTATGAATTAAATCTACACAAACTATGTTGGGATGTGGATAAAAAAAATGGAACTCTGATTTCATTAGAAAAGGTAACACCTGAGCAAGGAAATACTATCTATGGGTACGAATTGGCATCTTCTTTGAAAAATATTTTTTAGAGAATAGCCTAGAGCACTGAGAAGCTATGTGACTTGCCCAATTGTGCATATTTTAGAAGTAGAGCTTGAGAAATAAAATAGGGTGGAGCCAAGATAGCAGAATAGAAGCAGGAAAAACTCAAATCACTCTTAGAATCCTCTCATACCAATCTTAAAATGATATTTCACAAAGAATATTGAAGTGACAGAAATCACAAAAGGAAGGAGTGAAACAATTTTCCTGAAGGAAACAACTGGAAAAATAGGCAGAGAAGGCCTGGTTAACTGCAGTGAGAGAGGAGTGAGGCCCAATAAGGCTATGTAGTCAGCAGCAAGGTTGCACTAAGGAGAAATGGCCCAAGCCAGCAGAAATCCCCTCAATCTTACATCTTCTTTAAGGTTCTGACTCTAAGGTTATGAACCTGTGCCTAATTTAACTTGGAGTCTCCAAGATCCTGCTTAAGGCAACAACAGATCATACCAGTCCCATGAAATTCCTACCTCTAGTACAGGGGTCGGCAACCCTTTTGGCCGTGAGAGACATAAAAGCCACATTTTTAAAAATGTAATTTCGTGAGAGCCATACAGTGCTCACAGTGTGCGCTCCTGTAACAGGGCCTGAAAAAAAATTGACTTTATGGCTCCTGCAGAAAGAGCCATATCTGGCCCTCAAAAGAGCCATACATTGCCTACACCTGCTCTAGTGCAAGCATGGTGTGAGGTCCTAACCCTTAGCACAAGACATATGATGTACACAGCTAGAGTAGGCTGAGAGTATGACTTGTGAACCCCTTCCCAAGGCCAAAGTGAGGCCCCAAACCCCAGAGCAAGACAGTTTGAAGAGCTCCTGGCCTGTGTAAGCCAAAAGTAAGGTCCAAATCTCCTGCTAAAACCTGAGATTAGGCCCTGGACCTCAGCACAAGATAGTTCACAGTGCTCTGGTCCTGCAAATCATTAGGCATTCTGGGGAAAGGAGAATGAATCAGCAATGGAAAGTGGCTTTCAGATCTTCCAATCCACAGGCCATTATACCACCTTGGAAGAAATGAAACTTGCAGAAACCAAGATATAGTGATAATAGTAATAGCAAGAAAACACTGAAATTTAAGAACTCTACCCTGAGAACAAGGCCATGTTTAAGATAAAAGTAAAAGTCAAGAAAAAAGGAATGAAATTGACCAAAAAAAAGTATATCTAATAATAGAAAATTATTATGGGGACAAAACAAAGAAAGAAACAAAGTCAGAAGGGACAGTAAGACCAGGGCATATACAAACAAAATTTCACAGAAAAGCGTGAATTATTATCAGACTTTGGAACAGTTAAAAAAAGATTGAAAAAATCAGTTAAGAGAGTGAGAAGTAAAGTCCAGTAGCCACAGGGAACCCCTTGTTAACTTGGAAATAGGGGAGTTTGTTATGATGCCCTCCTCAACGTTGGGGTGATGGCCTCTGTTCTACATGAGGCTCTCGAAGGATACAAAGATCAGGGTAGCTTGAGAGTAAGAGGTGCTTCTGGGATAGCTCAACAAGTCCCAAAGCTGAAAGTCAAAATGGTGAAGTTGGGCCCTCTAACTCTCGAACACACCTTTTTATTAATGCCATTGTGTCCTTCGAACCTCATGGGGTGAGATCTCTTGTATAAATTAGCTGCCACCATCCAATGCCAAATGGATGGGCAGATCTATCTCCACCTACCTAAGAGATCTCTGAAACACCACCCCATTTTGTTTTTAGATCATGTAGTGAGGGACCAACTTACCAACAAAGTAATAGCATTTACCAGGTTTCTGATGATATATCTGATTATGTATGGGCTAAAAATTCTAATGAGGTGGGCAGAATTTTGTCTGCTGAGCCAGTGAGAATAGAAGTGAAGGAAGGTTTACCGCCATGAATTCCTCAATTCAAACTAAGCAAAGAGGTGATCAAGGGAGTGAAACCCATCATAGAGGGTTTATTGCAGCAGGGTATTTTAAGATATGGCTTCTCACAGTACAACAGTCCTATCATGCCTGTGAAGAAAGCCAAACTATCTCCTGATGGGAAGACTCAATAGCATTTGGTACAAGATCTTAGTGCTGTTAATAACCATGTGCAGAAAACCTATGCTGGGTTCTTAGTCCATCTCAAATCATAGCAGCTATACCACATGAAGCTACTTGGTTTACCGTTGTGGACGTGAGCTCTGCCTATTTCTCTGTTCCCCTACACAGAGACAGCCAGAGGTTGTTCACCTTTACATAGGAGGGCAAGTCCGTTCAATGGACCCGTTTACCCGAGGGTTTTTTGTATTCAGCCTCAGTCTTCTGACAAGTTTTTCAGAGAGACCTTGAGTCGATCACTTTCCAAGACAGCAAGATGGTGCATTATGTTGTTCACATCCTGCTAATGTCACCATCAGCTGAAATCTGTTATAGAGACAACGTGCACTTGATTAAAGAGCTATGAAAGAGAGGCCATAAAATTTCCAAGCCCAAACTTCAGTTTGTGAGATCAAAAGTGGAGTATATGGGATTCATCTTGGAGAACGGCTCCCAGAAGATTTCCCAGAAGAGAATACAAGACATACAGAGGTTGAGCTTGCCTAGAACTAAGAGGCAGGTCAGGGCAATCATAGGAGTAAAGAGTTTCTGTAGAAACTGGATTCCAGGTTATGTTCTCATTGCTAAACCTCTGATAGAGCTAACCAGGAAGGAAATTTCAGAACCATTGAAGCTATCTAAAGAGTATATTCATGCCATTGAAAAGATCAAAGCGCTAACTCTATCAGCACCTGCCCTAGAAATCCCTTACCATAATAAACCTTTCCTCCTTTATGTTCATGAGGATAAAGGAACAGCCTCTAGTGTTCTCATACAATCATTTGGGAATACCTTTAGACCAGTTGCCTATTATAGTTCAAAGCTACATTAACTGATTTTGGAATGCCAAGTTGTTTGAGAGCTATTGCTGCTGTAGCCATCATGATTAGGAAAGCATCTTCCTTGGTATTAGGGGATGAGCTGAGAGTGTTTTCCCCACAGTACCAAGCAATCCTGTTGGCTAATGAAAACATCAAATTTCACTGGTGCAAAAGTTTAAATCCTGCAACTCTGATTCCAGATTTATCTCTGGAAGGAGAGTGTCTACACATCTGTATAAGATACACTTAACATCGTGCATAAGACAAGGGATGATCTTTCTAATAGTCCCATGGTAAACCCTAAGTTGACACTCTTCACAGATGGATCATCTTACTTAGTAGGCAATCAGAGATTTACCAGTGCAGCAGTAGTGATAGTCTCTGAAACCCTTTCGTACTCATCCCTACCATCTACTATGAGTGTTCAAGAAGCAGAACCAGTCGTATTGATTCATACTCTAAGGCTAGCTGAAAAAAGGAGAGCTAACATTTACACTGACTCCCAGTATGCTTTTGAAGTAGTGCATCATTCTGGTGAACTCTGGAGAAACCAAAGCTTCATAACATCTAATGGCAAACAGATAGTGTATGGCACTTTAATAAATCAGCTATTGGAAGCACTCCAATTACCAGCCCAAGTTTCAGTTATTCATTGCAGAACCCACAGCAAAATACAAGGGCTAGTGGAATCAGAGAATAGAAGAGCTGACATTACAGCCAAATTTGGGGCAAGATATGAGCCAATTTCAGTCCTGAACTTGTCTTTGTTGCAGGAAGTTGATCTCAAAAATGCATACTCCCCAAAGGAAGTGAAGGATTGGAAAAAACACCACGGTGCATACTTAGGTAATGGAGTTTGGCTGGGGACAAATGGAAAACCTATGTTGCCTAGATCCCTGTATTTCACCTTCTGCAATGAATTAAATCAAAAAGGGCATTATGGAAGTCTGGGCCTGGCAGACTCTATAGCTAGGTATTAGAATGCAAGGGGCATATATAAAGTTGCCATGAGATTTTCACAGAGGTGCAGAATTTGTATGCAATTCAGTCAGACAATTACAAAAGTCCACAGTCTGGGAGGCAAACCGTTAGCCTTTACACCATTTGAATGCATACAGATTAATTATATTGCCATGCCAAAGTGTTAGGGCTATAGGTATGCATTGGTGATAGTGGATAAATTAACCAAGTGGTCTGAGGCTTTTACAGCCAGATGCAACACATCAGCATTTGTAGTGAAGGTTTTGCTTAGAGAATTAATACCCAGATTCTCTATTCCACTACACATCGTGTCAGATTGTGGTTCACACTTTACACACAAAATTTTAACTTCAGTGTATGAAACCCTAGGAGTCAAACAACATCTGCATTCTGTGTACAGACCCCAATAGAGCAGGAAGATTGAGAGAGTTAATAGCTCTTTGAAGACCCTAGTGGCTAAAATCTGTGCTGAATCACATTTGAAGTGGCCAGATGCATTACCTTTGGCATTGTTTTATCTTTGGTGCCAGCCCAATTACATTATTCCTTTGTCACCCTTTGAGATGCTATATGGACATCCACCTTACCATGGCAAGTCACCTCAAAGCATCCATAACCTATCATATCTGGGTATGGAATGCAAGCTCTATGAGTACATTAAGTTACTCAAACAACATTTAGATCAGCTTCATGAGATGACTTTGATACATCAAAGAGTTCTCTTTGATTTTAGTCTATACAGCTTCCAACCTGGAGATTATGTCTACATCAGAAACTTTACTAGGAAGTCTGTGTTAGAACCTAAGTGGCATAGCCCATCCCAAATAATCTTAACACCCCCTATTACAATCAAGGTTAAGGGGAGGGATCATTGGTTTCATGTCACCCATGTCAAGCCAGCAAAAGATATGTCCCAACACCAACAAGACCCGGTCATCATACAGCACAATAATCAATTAGCACCATCCAGCCAGCCAACTAGTAAAGACCATAACAAACCCAAAGTCTAAAGATGAGGCCATAGCCTTACAGCAATTCACTTATGAGCCAGAATCAGTGTAAGAGACAGTGAGCAGCCAAATATTACACCAAGATGACTACCCCAAAACTAATAACAATCATTTAGAAGAAATATCCATAGATTATAATGACAGTAAAGAAGAATCTGCTATAGAAGAAGAGTCAACATCTGAACTTCAATCAGTCTAAGACCTAGACAGTAACATCGATGAGTAAATGCAAAGGCACAAAGGACATAATAATGAACTCTTTGTTTAACATTGATCATCTTTATTTAACCATAAGGAGAAAAGAAAGAAGAAAAAGATTAGTCAAGTTTCATGGACACACAACTTTAGTCATGACACAAGTCAAGACAACTGAAAATCAGTTCTAGTGCAAGTTGACAAGCATGTGTGGTAACATCATACAACACAACTGGGGTGTTGCTGACTTTGTGGAGGATCACAAAGACATCAACGCTGAGGACTACAAGGACAACCGTGACCTGTATACACAATCAGTATATGGGAAAACAGTACTGTCAAGAGGATCATCTGATCAGCATTGGATCCAAGCACTTGGAGAGCACATCTTACATAAAACAGAATTCTCACTGTACCCAAAACTTTAGAATTCCATCCACTCAATACATGAAATTGGCAGGAGAATTCTGAAGGAGTAAGTATGTGACACACTTCATTACATGGTCAGGTCATACTGGTCAACACATAAAACATTTCTGACTTCACATCTACATTTGAAACATTAACTTACACATAGGGGAGAAGGGTTTGTCTGCCTATGCTTAGAGTTTTCCCTCTTACTTTGGTTCAGACACCTTCTACTCAAGACCATCTGACATTTCCTTCTTTTAAGGAATGTAAATATGTAAATGCTTGCTTACTCACCCTTAGAAATAGCTTCCTTAGGAATAATTCTTACTAACACACAGGGACAGAATAGTTAGTCTGATAAGTTAGAACAGGGTCAGAATTTTCTTTGTAAATATTGTACATAGTTTAAGTCTATGGTTTAACCAAAAGGCTTATACTAGTGTTAGGTTTACTTTTCTTTACTAATGCTTCCTAATGTAGGCATAAGTGTACTAACATATTGACATACTAAATCTTAGGAAGATTGAATTAGGTTTTAGAAACTTGCTAGAAATTTTTCTTAGTTGATACTTTTGTTGTTAGCTAATGAAGTTAGAAAACTTTATAGCTAGAGTTTATTACTTTCTTTTAGTTAGCAAATGTTTTGCTTTAAGATTGTTCTGTTGATGTTTGCATTTAATCTTGTTTTCCTTTCTGTTCAAATTTTTTTGTATAACTTTAATCCCCATTTCTTTCCTTTATCTTTCCCATTACCCGTCTTAGTTTAGCTTAGAGTTGTAATAGGGTAGAAATAGGAGCTGAGAAACCCTTTTCCTATCTAAAGATTGCAAAACAAGAAAAAAGAATAGAGACAAAAACATGAAATAGCATATGGAGGAAGGGAAGGGGACAGACCTAGAAAATAGATCCAGGAGAGACAACTTAGGAACTATTTGACTACCCCAAAACCATGATTTAATAAAAAGGCTAGATTTATATTACAAGAAATTTTTAAAGAAAAGTGCCCTGATACTCTTGAACAAGAGGGAAAATAAAAATTGAAAGAATCTCCAAAGAATATTATGGCCAAATTCAAGAGCTTCCAGGCCAAAGAGAAAATACTGCTTGCATCAGGAAATTAATAATTCAAATATCATAGAGCCACAATCAGAATTACACAAGACTTAGAGGCTTCCACGTTAAAGTATTGAAAGTCTTAGATTATGATATTCTGGAATGCAAGAGAATTTGGTTTGCAACCTATTATCTCATTCCCAGAAAAACTGAGTATATTTTTTCTCGTGAGAAAATAGTAAATGAAATGGAATATATCCGAGTATTTCTGATGAAACAACCAGACCAAAAGAGAAAATACGAATTTCATATATGAGATTCAAGAGAAGGATAAAAAGGTAAATAAGGAGAAAAATTAAAGATATAACAACATCAAACTCTTTACAATTCTGTAATATTTAAAATCATGAGACTTCTTATAGCTTAATAGCTTCATTCAATTAAAAGAAGAAGAAGAAGAAGAAGTAGTAGTAGTAGTAGTAGTAGTAGTAGTAGTAGTAGTAGTAGAGAGGGAAAAATAGGATACAGGTAGAGAGATAATTAACCTTTCTAATCTGTTGCAGTCATTGTGGGCTACTATCTCCACTCCACCAAGGGTCCACTCTGCTCCTCCACACACACACCAAAGACCCAGACTTCCTCCTAGTCTGAAATTATAAACTTTTTTCTCCACCCACTAATTCTCTCATGTCACATCTCAGGACCAAACCATAGTTTATTAATTTGCCTGGACCTCCCAGGGGCGACAGTGCCTGTGGAATCATTGTTTACTGTCTCATTAGTTTGTTGGTTCTTTAACTTCCTTTTTCTGAGGCTCATCTATACCTGAATTTACTCAGTGGTGTTTGAACTCCAGGTCACTGAGAGAGGACATCCAAAAAAAGAGTGACACTGGAGAGAGAGAAATTCACTTCCAACAATTCTTACATGAAAACATCATATTTGTAAGTCAAAATTTTAATCAATATTAGAGCATCTGAAAGGAGTATTCATAGGCAGAGGGTATAGAAGAAAGTAATTTAGGATGCCACGGTATGCAAAAATATATATCAAAGGTGAAAAATGGAATTACACTGACAGAAAAGGGAAGAGAGATATAGAACAGGGTAAATTATCTCACCTAAAGAGGTTCAAAAAAGATTTATTAGAGCAGAGAGGAAGGATGGGCCATGTTTAAACTTTACTCTCATTCTAATTGTCTCAGAGATGGAATAACAACCATACTCAATTGGATAATGAATCTAAGCTTACTATATGAAGAAGGAGAAGAAGAATAAGACCGGTAAGGGACAGGGAGATAATAGAAGAGAGAGGGAAGTGTGGTGTGTTGATTAAAAGCAAAACATTTGTTAGGAGGGACAGAGTGAAAGGAGAAAGAGCAGAATTTAAAGGGGTGAAAATCTTGTTTTTTGAAACCCGCAGGCACACCTGGATCACTCTAGATAGAATTAGTAGATTTGTCTTAGATTGAATAATAAACCTTCAAATACCCAATGAACTCAGCCAAGATAGGATTAGTATATATATACTCTTACCTTAACTACCCTTTTGTCTTAGATATTTCTCCCATTATAACTAGACCTCTCCCAGGTAGTCTTGCCTTTAGCTTGTATCCTATTTCCCTTGTTTCCATGTAAGCCAATAAGTTGTCCTTCCTTTCCTATATTCCCTAAAAGGTATATAACAGTGATGATGAAACTTTTAAAGACTTTGTGCTATGCCTGCCCCTCTCCAGACCAAGTATAGCACACTCCCATCCTTCCCCTACCCCAAACAGGGGAGGGGAAAATCTCTCCCATTGGGCTGCTGGGCATAGGGGTGGGTGAAGTGAGGAATGTCCTCAGCATGTATAGGGAGAGGGATGGGAGTGGTTGTATCTCTCTGCTCCCCTTCAGCTCTGCCACTTCTGAGTTGTTCACCTTACCCACTCCCATGGGGCTATTGGGCAGAGAAGCAGATATAAAAAGGGAGGTGATTAAGTGATTTGGGATATAGTTGGTAACCATCTAGAAAGATGTATAAGGGCCTCTCCTCCCTCACTGCCACCCCTCCTTACTGGGAGACAAAGTATGGTTTCCTGAGAAAATGGGGGAGCCCTGTAACTTGTGCAAGGGAAGAGGAGTTAAAGAAATGTTGTCCCCCTCAAGGGGAAATGAGTATAACCCCAATAAGATGCCAGTGTCAGTCAGGGCACACAGCAGCCTCCCCCTGTTTCCCAGCTAAAGGTTAGGCATAAAATGGAAGTTAGCCTGCCTCCCTTCCTTAACCCCCTCACTCAGTCTCCCACCAATAGGATACACACAGATCTGACTAAAGAACTGAAGGGTTTATTTAGGACTTGATAAACAAGGAAATGAAAATGGGGTTCACAGGAGAGGGTGCAGGGTTATTTCTAAAGCTCCCTCTGTCTTTGACTATGCCAGGTTCCCACAGAGATTCAGACCCTGAGAATCTGATCTCCATGTTCCCCAAATGCAGCTTCACTGTCCCAAGATTATATTTCTAAACTTTGAATGATATTAGATTCAAAGGAGATATTGTGGGTCTAAGCCCAAGACAAATGAGGTCCAGGGATTGGTTCCCTAATAGATCCAGAAAACCCTTCCTAACTCTATTTTATAGGTGTTGCTGAATATTCAATGAACTTCAGGAAACAGTATAACTCAAGAGTAACTGCAAGTCTTTTTTAAAAGTCTGAGGAAAATCCTCCAGGCCTCACTTCAGAGGGTCTCAGGCAAAATACAACTTCCTTCCCCCTTGGCTTCCCTCCATAGTTGCTCCTTCTTGCTATTCTGTCCCAGAACCCTTTGCTCCTTACCAATGGTCACTGTTCCTACCTTCTCAGCATTCCAAAGGCCACATTCCAAAATGACCTGGCTTGTGTTGAATCCTTACACAGGTGATGTAAAAAAATGTCATCAGACATGGCGAAGAGGGGGAAGGAACAGCTACACCCAAGTTGTTCTGTATTTCTAGCAATGAAATCTGGCAGGGAAACAGGGAACATGCTTACAACAGAGAGTATTCCATGTGCTCTTTTTGGCATGTATGTCATAGTCTCATTATCATGGATATTATGTGTGAGTATGTATATATATATATATATATATATATATATATATATATATATATATATATATATATATATCTCAAAATCTCTAGTTACAT
>NC_058133.1:305187413-305293402 GCF_016433145.1 Gracilinanus agilis
ATATATATATATATATATATATATATATATATATATATATCCCAAATTCTTCAGTTCCATGAAAATTCCCATCATGGAGATTCTCATTCATGGTGCATTTTCTGAGAGATATTGTTCCCAAAGCCTCAGAGATTAGTTTGGTGAGGTAATAGTTTTGTGTGTGTGCAGGACTCTGTGTGGTGGGTGACCATAAGAGCATTGTCTTCCTTGTCCTGATTAAAGATTTCTTCTTTTGTAATTTCTTTGCTAGCTCAATGTTTTGTGAGGTTAACAGGGGAAATAAGGAGGGGAAAACACATTTAGTAATCATAACTATAAATGTAAAACTGGTGAACTAACCCATAAAATGGAAGCAAATAACAGAGTGGATTAAAAACCAGATTCTTAAAATATATTATTTATAAGAAACACATTTGAGACAGGGAGGTACACACAGAGTAAAGGTAAGGTGGAGAGCATAATTTATTGTGCTTTAATCTGAAGTAAAAAAAAAAGAGTAGCAATCATTTTATCAGACAAATTTAAAGCAAAATCAGATATAATTAAAAGAGATAAGGAAGGAAATTACATCATATAAAATGTGACATAGACAATGAAGTAAAATCAGTAGTAAACATACATGCACCAAATAACATTCTCTTCAGATTTTTAAGGGAGAAATTAAATGAGCTTAAGCAAGAAATAAACAATAAAACTGTAGTAGTGGAGGACCTCAACTTTCCACTTTCAGATAACTGATAAATTGAACTAATGCATCCTTTTTATAGCAAAACAAAATATAAATTTTAATCAATGTGTCCATGGAAAGACAAATAAAAGTTAATTGGAAACTAAATAATATTCCATTCAAAATATTCTAGACAATATACCTGGGGATATGCTTGCCAAGATAAATGCAGTAATATTAATACATTTGCAAAATACTCTTCATACAAATTAAGTCATTTCTTTACAATTGAAAAAATATTAATTGCTCATGAATAGGTTGAGATAATAGAATAAAAATGGCAATTTTACTTAAATTAATTTACTTATTCAGTACCATCAATCAAAGTATTAAATCATTATTTAAAAGAACTAAAAATCAATAGAATTCATCTAGAAGAATGAAATATCAAGAATATCAAGGGAATTAATGAAAAAAAAATGTGAAGGAAGGTAGTCTAGGAGTACAATATCTCAACTATACAATAAAGCATTTACCATCAAAATAGTTTTGTATTGGCAAAGACACATAATGATGGATAAATGTTATATATTAGATACACAATATACCAGTAGCAACCTAGTGTTTGATAAACACAGAAGTCCCACCTTCTGTGGCAAGAATTCCCTATTTGATAAAATCTGCTTGGAAAACTGGAAAGTAATATGGTAGAAACTAAGCACGACCAATATCTCATACCTAAATATATAATTTTGATATTAAGGCCATATCTTAAATAAATTAGGGAAATATAGAGTAGTTTACCAATTAGATTTATATAGAAGGGAAGAATTTATGACCAAACAAGAGATAGAGAATATTAGAAAATATAAGATGCATCATTTAGTTTATTTTAAATTTGAAAGGTTTTAATAGATTTAATTAAGCCATAGGACTATTGAGGACCATTTGAAGTAATTAGGATATTAGCAGCTAACAACAGTGTAAAAAATAGAGGTTAATGTTTCTTTAAGGCCAGACAGAATCTTGGGAATATTTCCTGTTGGAATTCTGGGTAGCCAGAGTCAACTGGTCTCGACCATCTGCGGACCTGTCCAGCAAGGGGTTTCCTGGAGGTTTTTTCCTCTTGGAGAAGACTGATGTTTCTCTTCACTGGAACACTGAAAAAACCCAGTGGCAGATGAAGGAGGAGAACAGATTACAGTTTCTGGAATAAATTTGTGGGGGAAATCAACAGAAAAGAGAAAGAGGCAGTTTTTCCTCTGTGTGGCGGCTGAGAAGGCCAGCCATTTTGAGGCCTACTTAAGCTGAAAAGCCTGGCTAAGCCAAAAAGGGCTAGCAGTTGGCAGAGAGAGTGAATAACTGAACTGATTTAAAGCTGAAAGAGATCTAAGGAGACAAAAAACTTACTTATATAAGAAAGAGAGAGGTAGTTTTTTTTCCCCTTTCAGCAAATTTTACTAGACCCAAACCTATTACACAGGGCCCAGCTCAACATCTGTTACAGCAATAACTACCAGAACCATAAAGAAGATGCAGAGTATCCTATTTTGTACCGTATAATTTTATATAAATAAAACCAATATAAATAAAAATTAGAAAGGAAACAAAAAACTAGGAGATTTTGTTATAGCAAAATTATAGCAAATCCTCCTCCAGCCCACCTCACCAACACTGAGTGCCTGACTGAATTCTTGGGTTGATCTTTTTAAAGCTGTTTTCACTAAGTCACTTCCTGTTGCTCCCCCATTTTATGGGAACCAATTTTAGCTTCCCAATTTGCCTAGCACTGATAAAGATCTAATTTTTCAAATTAACCAGAATTAAGTCAAATTTATAAAAATTCAAGTCATTCCTCCATTGACAAAAGGTCAAAGGATATGAACAAGAAGTTTTCAGATGAAGAAATCCAAGTTATCAATAATCATGTGAAAAAATGCCCTAATTCACTCTTGATTATGTAAATACAAATTCAAACTATTATGGGGTGCCACCTCATACCTATCAGACTATGACAGTGATGGAAAGTGATAAAATGTTGGGCAAAACTGGGACTAATACATTTGTTAGTGGAATAGTGAACCAATCCAACTATTCTATCCAACCTATATAAAAGGTTGGGGCAAAGGACTTACTTGTATGAAATATTAATAGTAGTTTTTTTGATGGTGGAAAAGAATTGAAACTGAGGAGATATTCATCAATTGGGGAATAGTCAAACAAATTGTAGTATATGATGATGATGACATACTATGTGCTATATGAAATTATAATCTAGATGATTTGAGAAAACCCTCAAAAGACCTATATGAACTGATGCAAGGTGAAATAAGCAGAATGAAGAGAAGACTGTACATTAACAGCAATTTTGTTTGAATATTAACTATGAAAGACTGGTTCTTTCAGCCATACAATGATCCAAGACAATTCTGAAAGACTTATGACAAAGAAAACTATTCAGCTTCAGAGAAAAAACTGTTAGAATTGGAATGCAGATCAAAGAACAATATTTTCCACATTAGTTTATTTATCCTTTATTATGGGACTCTGGTTTTATATGAGAATTCTCTTAGTACCATGACCAATATGGAAGTATGTTTTGCATGATAATATATGTATAACCCAGATCAAATTGCTTACCATATTTGAGAGGGAGGAAAGAAGATAAAGAGGGAGATAATTTGGATTTTATAATTTTGGAAAATATATGTTGAAAATTATTATTATAAATAATTAGGAAAAGAGAATGCCTTTAAAAATTAAATTAAATTAATTTGAAAAAAGGATACTTGAACTAAAGTTTTGTTGGCTTATTCTCTGTTAGGATTAAAATTGGTGTTTTTGACTCAATAAGAGAGTTATAAAGTAATATTGTGACTGCCAATTTTAAAATATTATGACTTAAGTCAAAATGACTTGTAGAAGCTTTTATTTACAAAGAAGTAGAAAGAATGAAAGTGGAAAATATAGAAAAAGAGACAGATTCTTAATAAGCCTACCAATCCTAAGAGCTTCTCCATCAAAGTGAAGTCTGGTTCAGCACCCTGTCAGGAGACTTCCTCAGGTCTTGATCTCCACCTGGTGTCTTCTGCCAGAATTCCCCGGCACAGCCTCCTCCAAAGCCAAGGCGGGAATTTCAGCCACTCCAGTAAGCTGATGCGGGTTCAGGGAAAGAGTCTCCTACAAATCCAAGAAAGCAAAAAGTCCTCCTCTAGCCCAGCTCACGAATACTGAGTGCCTGACTGAATACTTGGGCTGATATTTTTTAAAGCCATTTTCACTACATCACTTTCTATTGCTCACCCATTTTATGGGAACCAATTTTAGCTTCCTAATTTGCCTACCACTGCTGAGGGGAGGGGTGTGCAGTAACCTTTAGAGGTGTCATTTACTGTAGTAAGTGATTTGTGAACACTTGCACTTAATGGTTAAGTAGGGGTGCTATAATTTCTTGATTGGTTGAATTAAAATAGACAAAGAGAGATAATTCTATCTTCACATCTATGTTCATTGACCATGAAGCCTATGTAAGAAAAGTATTTATTTTCAATCCAAATAAATTATTTTTCTTGGCCTAGTCTTTAAAGAAACTTATTCCCCTCACATTTAGTTAGATTTTTCACTGATGATTTGAAAATATAGCAAAAATATATGGAATTTTTACTTTCTATTAAATTATCAAGTTATGGGTATGTTTATAAATTTTAGGCTCTTCAAGGTGAAAATAAAGTGTGCTACTAATATATTAATAATCCTGTAGTGATAAAAATATACATATATATAATTTAGAAACCTCTAGCTTCCTAGTCCTTTGTCTCATAGGAAAGAATAATAACAGATTATATTAAGAGAAGAAATTTTCTTCCCTGATTGAAAATAAGAAATTCATTGATCTTGTATCTTTTAAGAAAATATTAAAATACACTAAGGTGGGGGTTCTGGGTTAAGATGGTGGCAGAGTAAAAAGCAGCGCTTAACCTCTCCTGACCGAAACACACAAGACTCCTCAAGGGGACATAAAAACAAGTCCAGACAAACGGAGGGACCCCACAACAGGGCACAGTGTGGAAGGTATGTGGAATCGGGACATTTCCATGCTATAAAGGGGTGGAACAGCTCTCACTAAATCGTGGACTGAGCAACCACCCCACCCCCACCCCCTCCACACACACCACCTATAGCCCCAAAGCCAGCTAAAAAGAAATAGAGCAAGTTTGGGGCACACATCGAGTTATTGGTAGCTCTGGGGCCTGTTCCTGAGAGCAGCAAGATTTAGGACCCCAAAAAGCTAAAGAACGCACACAAACTCTGAATGTGGGAGCAGGGCGCAGAGCACAGGAGCACAACTCAGGTGGGGCTGGAGGCGAGGGTGGAGGCAGACACAGCCACGAACTAAGGCTCTGAAACCCTGAGTGGGGAACCAGTGCAGACGGGTATATGACTGTGGAAGCAGCACCCTGAGACTTGTAAAGAAACCTCCGGCAGAGGATCAAGCAAGGGGGTCCACCAGGGGGCTTGACCTTGGAAAAAACCAGAACTCAGACCTCAGCAGCCAAAAGACCATGGACAGACCCTGAGGATAAACCTGAGAAGCTGCTGGGCTAACGATGGTTACCTAGACTCAGGAAGTTCAGAAGAGAAAGATTAACAACAAGAAAAAGAAGTCTTTAACACTCGACAACTTTTACACAGAGAAAATCCAGACAACCAAGCAAACAGAGGAGGAGAACAAACAAGCAACTGGACCCTCCTCAAATAAGGAAAACTCCTCACAAGCTATGGAAGAATTCAAAACTGAGATTTTGAGGAAAATGGAAGAGATCTGGCAAGAAAATAACAGTTTAAAAGATAGAATCTTGCAATTGGAAAGTGAGGCTCAGAAACCAAATGAACTGATACACAAATTGAACACCAGAAATGACCAGATTGAAAAGGAATACCAGAAGATTATAGCCGAAAACCAGAAGATTATAGCCAAAAACCAATCCCTAAAGGCTAGAATTGAGCAATTAGAAGCTAATGATCTCTCAAGACAACAAGAACAAATAAAACAAAGTCAAAAGACTGAAAAAATAGAAGGAAACATGAAATATCTCAATGAGAAAGTGATAGACCAAGAAAACCGGTCTAGAAGAGACAACTTGAGAATCATTGGTCTTCCAGAAAAACCAGAAATTAATACAAACCTGGACTCCATACTGAAAGAAATTATTCAGCAAAATTGCCCTGAAGTCCTACAACAAGAGGGCAATATAGACATTGAAAGGATCCATAGAACACCTGCGACATTTGATCCAGATAAGAAAACGCCCTGGAATATAATTGCCAAATTCAAGAGTTTCCAAGCAAAAGAAAAAATCTTGCAAGAAGCCAGAAAGAGAGAATTCATCTATCAAGGAGCACCAATCAGGATCACACAGGATCTGGCAGCCTCCACGCTAAACGATTGCAAGGCTTGGAATACGATATTCAGAAAGGCAAGAGAGCTGGGCCTGCAACCACTGATCAACTACCCATCAAAATTGACTATATATTTCCAGGGGAAAGTATGGGCATTCAACAAAATTGAAGATTTCCAAGAATTTGCACAGAAAAGACCAGGGCTAAAGGGAAAGTTTGATATCCAACCACAAAAATCAAGAGAAACGTGAAAAGGTACATAAGATACAGAGGGGAAACAAAGAAAACTTATAATTTTTAAATTTGGCTTTTTAAGGGCCTCAGTGAGATCTAATTATCTGTATTCCTATGTAGAGAAATGTTATGTATAATTCTCTGTAGTGAACTCTATTCACTATTTTAGTATTCACTATTATAGTAATCAGAAGAATAATTCACAGGGGGAGGGTGAAACACTAAATAATCTAAGATGACATGGGGGATGGGAAAGAGGGGGTGAATAGTAGGTGACACCAAGAGAAACTTGAGTGAATAAGAAAAATAGGATATTCTATTACACACAAAGAGGGCATGGGATGGAGAGGGGACAAATACTATTATAAGAAGAGGAAGAGAGCATTAAGAGGTAATAATCAAACCTTACTCTCAGTGTAATCAACCCGGAGAGACAAGAGTAGCTCTATTATCCATTGGGACATAAAACTCTTATCTAACCCTTCTGAGAAAGTCACAAGGGATAAACCAAGGGGAGCAGGGGAGTGGGAGGGTCAAAAAAGGGAGGGGAGAAGAAGGGGGAAGGAATTCATTAGGCCTTTAAAAACAAAAAGAGGGGAAAATAATGGGGGGGGTAAAAAGGGTAGTTAATCAAGGGAGGGGATAAAGGAGGGCAGCTTAATAGCAAACCACTGGTTTAAAAGGAAATAATATAAGAAAAAGGGCTAGGAATAGGGGAGGACATGAAAATGTCAGCAAATGCACAACTGATGATTATAACTCTGTATGTGAATGGGATGAACTCTCTCATAAAACGGAAGCAAATAGCAAAGCGGATTAGAAACCAAAATCCTACCATATGTTGTCTACAAGAAACACATATGAGACGGGTGGACATACACAAGTTTAAGGTTCAGGGCTTGAACAAAATCTTTTGGGCGTCAAATGAGAAAAAGAAGGCAGGAGTGGCTATTATGATTTCTGACAAAGCCAAAGTAAAAATAGATATGATTAAAAAAGACAGGGAAGGTCATTACATCCTGATTAAAGGCAGTATAAACAATGAGGAAATAACACTGCTCAATATGTATGCACCAAGTGGCATACCACCCAAATTCATAAAGGAGAAATTGGCAGAGCTCAAGAAGGAAATGACAGTAAAACCATACTAGTGGGAGATCTAAATATTCCTCTTTCAGATCTAGATAAATCAAACCGAAAAATAAATAAGAAAGAGGTAAGAGAGGTGAATGAAGTCCTAGAAAAATTATATTTAATTGATATGTAGAGAAAAATAAATAGGGACAAAAAGGAATACACCTTCTTTTCAGCTGCACATGGTACATTCACAAAGACTGAGGATGCTACAGGGCATAGAATTATTGCAAACAAATGCAAAAGAGCAGAAATAATAAATGTAACCTTCTCAGATCATAATGCAATAAAATAATAATTAGTAAGGGCACATGGACAGGAAAATCAAAAACTAATTGGAAATTAAAGAATATGATTCTCCAAAACCAATTTGTCAAAGAAGGAATCATAGAAACAATCAACAATTTCATTGAAGAAAATGACAATGATGAGACATCCTACCAAACTCTGTGGGATGTGGCCAAGGCAGTACTCAGGGGGAAATTTATATCCTTGAGTGCATATATTAACAAATTAAGGAGGGCTGAGATTAATGAATTGGGCATGCAACTCAAAAAATTAGAAAGCAAGCAAATTAAAAATCCCCAGATGAAAACTAAATTAGAAATACTAAAAAGCAAGGGAGAAATTATTAAAATCAAAAATAAAAGAACTATTGAATTAATAAATAAGACTAGAAGCTGGTACTTTGAAAAAACAGATAAAATAGACAAAGTACTGGTCAATCTAATAAAAAAAAGGAAATAAGAAAACCAAATTGACAGTATCAAAGATGAAAAGGGAGACCTCACCTCTAATGAAGGGAAAATTAAGGCAATCATTAAAAACTATGTTGCCCAATTATATGGCAATAAATATAACAATTTAGGAGATATGGATGAATATTTACAAAAACATAAACTGCCTAGATTAACAGCAGAAGAAATAGAATGCCTAAATAATCCCATATCAGAAAAAGAAATTGAACAAGCCATCAAAGAACTCCCTAAGAAAAAATCTCCAGGGCCTGATGGATTCACAAGTGAATTCTATCAGACATTCAAAGAGCAACTAATCCCAATACTATACAAATTATTTGATATAATAAGCAAAGAAGGAGTCCTACCAAATTCCCTTTACAACACAAATATGGTACTGATTCCAAAGCCAGGGAAATCAAAAACAGAGAAAGAAAACTACAGACCAATCTCCCTAATGAACATAGATGCAAAAATCATAAATAGAATACTAGCACAGAGACTCTAGCAAGTAATTAAGAAGATCATCCACTATGATCTGCTGGGATTTATACCAGGAATGCAAGGTTGGTTCAACATTAGGAAAACCATCCACATAATTGACCATATCAACAGTCTAACAAACAAAAATCACATGGTTATCTCAATATGCGCTGAAAAAGCCTTTGACAAAATACAGTATCCATTCCTATTGAAAACACTGAAAAGTATAGGAATAGAAGGACCTTTCCTAAAAATAATAAATAGTATATACCTAAAACCATCAACAAACATCATATGCAATGAGGATAAATTAGAAGCCTTCCCAATAAGATCAGGAGTAAAACAAGGATGCCCATTATCACCTCTATTATTCAACATAGTACTAGAAACACTAGCAGTTGCAATTAGTGAAGAAAAAGAAATTGAAGATATCAAAATAGGCAAGGAGGAGACTAAGCTATCACTCTTTGCAGATGATATGATGGTCTACTTAAAAAGTCCTAGAGAATCAACTAAGAAGCTTGTAGAAATAATCAACAACTTTAGCAAAGTTGCAGGATACAAAATAAATGCACATAAATCATCAGCATTTCTATACATTTCCAACACTAGAGCAGCAAGAAGTAGAAAGAGAAACACAATTTAAAATCACCCTAGACAATATAAAATACTTAGGAATCTATCTACCAAAACAAATAGCAATTATATGAAAACAACTACAAAACACTTTCCAAACTAATAAAACGATCTAAACAATTGGAAAGCCATTGATTGCTCATGGGTAGGATGAGCTAACATAATAAAAATGACAATTCTACCCAAATTAATTTACCTATTTAGTGCCATACCTATTAAGCTACCAAAAAACTTATTTACTGAATTAGAAAAAAACTATAACAAATTTCATTTGGAATAACAAAAGATCAAGAATTTCAGGGGTAATAATGTAAAAAAAATGTGAAGGAAGGGGGCCTAGCAGTACCAGATATTAAACTATACTATAAAGCAGCAGTCATCAAAACAATATGGTACTGGCTAAGAGACAGCGAGGAGGATCAGTGGAATAGACTTGGGGTAAATGACATTAGCAAGACAGTGTATGATAAACACAAAGAGCCCAACTTTTGGGACATGATTCCACTATTTGACAAAAACTGCTGGGAAATTTGGAAAACAATATGGGAGAGATTAGGTCTAGATCAATATCTCACACCCTACACCAAGATAAATTCAGAATGGGTGAATGACTTGAATATAAAGAGGGAAACTATAAGTAAGTTAAGTGAATACAGAATAGTATACTTGTCAGATCTCTGGGAAAGGAAAGACTTTAAAACTAAGCAAGAGTTAGAGAAAATTACAAAATGTAAATTAAATTGTTTTGATTATATTAAACTAAAAAGCTTTTGTACAAACAAAAACAATGTAGTCAAAATCAGAAGGGGAACAACAAATTGCGAAAAAATCTTTATACTGAAATCTCTGACAGGGGTCTAATTACTCAAATATACAAGGAGTTAAATCAATTGTATAAAAAATCAATCCATTCCCCAATTGATAAATGGACAAGAGACATGAATAGGCAATTTTCAGGTAAAGAAATCAAAAGTATCAATAAGCACATGAGAAAGTGTTCCAAATCTCTAATAACTAGAAAAATGCAAATCAAAAAACTCTGAGGTATCACCGCACACCTAGCAGAGTGGCTAAAATGAAAGAAGGGGAGAGTAATGAATGCTGGAGGGGATGTGGCAAAATTGGTATATTAATGCATTGCTGGTGGAGTTGTGAACTGATCCAGCCATTCTGGCTGGCAATTTGTAATCATGCTCAAAGGGCTATAAAAGAATGCTTGCCCTTTGATCCAGCCATACCATTGTTGGGTTTGTACCCGAAAGAGATCATAAATAAACAGACTTGTAGGAAAATATTTATAGCTGTGCTTTTTGTGGTGGCAACAAACTGGAAAAGGAGGGTATGTCCTTCAATTGGGGAATGGCTGAACAAACTGTGGTATATGCGGGTGATGTAATACTATTGTGCTAAAAGGAATAATAAACTGGAGGAGTTCCAGGCGAACTGGAGAGACCTCCTGGAATTGATGCAGAGCAAAAGGAGCAGAGCCAGAAAACATTGTACACAGACACTGATATACTGTGGTAAAATTGAATGTAATCGACCTGTGTACCAGCAGCAATACAGTGACCCAGGACAATTCTGAGGTATCTATGGTAAAGAATGCTGCCCACATTCAGAGGAAGGACTGCAAGAGAGGAAACATATAAGAAAAACAACTGCTTGAACGCATGGATCGGGGTGGACATGACTGAGGGTGTCGACACGAAACAACCACACCAATGCAACTACCAACAATTTGGAAATAGGTCTTGATCAAGGTCACATGACAAAACTAGTGGAAATGTGCATCGGCCATGGGTGGGGGGATTGCAGGGGGTGAAGGGGAAAGTAGGAGCATGAATCATGTAACTATGTTAAAAATGAATATTAATAAATGTTTAAATTTAAAAAAAAATACACTAAGGTACTGATATTTTGTCAATGTAGAAATTCTTTTCATGACATTTTCTTGCTTTGTATTATGCCAAATCACTTGCCTAAGACATTTATAGTAATTGTCTTGTTTAGGGACATACACCTATTTAGTGTAAGTTTCAAGCTGAAAATCTATATCTAGCTATCTATACACAAAAACCCATGACATATTTATTTATTTAATAAACATTTTTTTCTCATAAGAAGGTAAGTTCCTTGAACATTTGTCAATACTAATTGCTTATGCATAATTAAAACCATCTGATCATAAACACATTGAAACATTACGTATTTTATGACTCTCCTGTTTCAGAAGGAAAATATGATTTAAAGGAGCCTTTTTGATGTAAAATTAGTTCCTCTATTTTCTAGTTTTTGGGGTGTCAGGCCAGTCTGTTGCTTCTATTTTGAGATGATACATTTCACTACTGTTGAAATGCTCCATATTATTAAGAAAATTAAGGAACAGATTCTGGCCAGCTGCTTAGCATGTGAACGCCAGCAAAGGAAGAAAGTAACTAATCTTTAGCATTGTGTTTTTTAATTCTTGCATATACTTTGATCTAACAATACCACTGCTAGGTCTGTATTCCAAAGAAATCAGAAAAAAAAGACCTACTCATATGAAAATATTTATACCAACACTTTGGGTGGTGACAAAAAAAATTGGAAATTGATGGGATGTCTTTAAATTAGGGAATGGCTGAACAAATTATGGTATATGTTGGTGATGGAATACTAATGTGCTTTAAGAAATGATGAACAGAATGATTTAAAAAAGAGCTGGATAACAAAAACAATGCAACCAAAATCAGAAGGGAAACAACAAACTGAGAAAAAATCTTTATAACAAAAAACTCTGACAGAGATCTAATTATTCAATTATATGAGGAGCTAAATCATTTGTATAAAAAATCAAGCTATTCCCCAATTGATAAATGGGCAAGGGGCATGAATAGGCAATTTTCTGATAAAGAAATCAAAACTATCAATAAGCATATGAGAAAGTGTCCTAAATCTCTAATAATTAGAGAAATGCAAATCAAAACAACTCTGAGGTACCACCTCACACCTAGCAGATTGGCTACAATGATAGCAGGGGAGAATAATGTTTGTTGGAGGGGATGTGGCAAAATTGGTACATTAATGCATTGCTGGTGGAGTTGCAAACTGATCCAACCATTCTGGATGGCAATTTGGAACTATGCCCAAAGAGCTCTAAAAGACTGCCTGCCCTTTGATCCAGCCATACCATTGCCGGGTTTGTACCCCAAAGAGATCATAGATAAAAAGACTTGTACAAAAATACTTATAGCTGCGCTTTTTGTAGTGGCAAAAAAACTGGAACACGAGGGTATGCCCTTCAGTTGGGGAATGGCTGAACAAATTGTGGTATATGCTGGTGATGGAATACTATTGTGCTTAAAGGAATAATAAATTGGAGGAATTCCATATGAACTGGAAAGACCTCCAGGAATTGATGCAGAGTGAAAGGAGCAGAGCCAAAAGAACATTGTACACAGATACTGATACACTGTGGTAAAATCGATTGTAATGGACTTCTGTACAAGCAGCAATGCAATAACCCAGGACAATTCTGAAGGATTAATGGAAAAAAATGCTACCCACAATCAGAGGAGGAACTACAGGAGTGGAAACACAGAAGAAAAACAAGTGCTTGAACACTTGGGTTGATGAGGACATGATTGGGGATGTAGACTCGAAATGCCCACACTAATGCAACTATCAATAATATGGAAATAGGTCTTGATTGATAATACATGTTAAAACCAGTGGAAATATGCATTGGTTATGGGAGGGTTAAAGGGGAGGTGAAGGCGAAAGTAAAAACATGAATCATGTAACCATGGAAAAATTTTCTAAAAAAATAAAATATTTAAATTAAAAAAAAAAAAAAAGAAAAAGAAGAGCTGGAAACACCTACATGAACTGATGCAGAGTGAGATAAGCAGAACCAGGAAAACACTGACCACAGTAACAGCAATATTGTGGAACAATCAGATGTGATAGATTGAGCTACTATAAGCAATACAGTGATCCAGGAAAATTAAGAAGGACCTATAACAAAGAAAACTATCAATCTCCAACGGGGAGGGGGGGGGGAACTTTTGGAATGGAATGTAGATCAAAGCATATGATTTTTCCCTGCAGTTTATTTGGATTTATACTTTGAATTTTTGGTTTTCTATTATTCTTTTGAAAAAATGAAAAATATAAAAATATATTTTGCTAGATGATATATGTAAAGCCAAGATCAAATTACTTGCCAGCTCTGGGAGGAGTAGAGTGGAAGGGAGGAAGACAGTTTAGATCATATAACTTCAGAAAAATTATGTGCAAATTTTTATTACATGTAATTGATAAAATGAAATATCTTTGAAAAAAAATGTTCTGTGGATAGAATTCAGAGAATTTGAAGACTAGACTTTTTTTTCATTAATACATATGTATTTTCACTGACCTCTAACTGAAATTTAGTATTTTCTTCCATTATGAATTGTGTATGCACATTTCTACATGTATATATTCATGTTTGTATAACATATATATATATATATATATATATATTCACACATATGTATAATTATTCTGGGAGAAGGTCCATAGGCTTCCTAAAGCTGCCAAAGAAACCTCATATAGAGAACATGAATAGGGCAATAGTGCCAAAAATATAGAATAGGACCATGATGCAAAACACTACTAAATAGTACATAAATATCCCTATGGCCCATATCTTGATTTAGAAAAACATATATTAACATCATCTATTTTCTTTTTTAAATATTTTCATTAAACTTTTTCCAACTAAATTTTAACCTATCTCATGTAGTAACTGTGAGTGTTTTGTGTGGCATATAGTTAGATATCATGTGTTTAATCCTTCAAGACTAAAGGATCATTCATTAAAACCTGGAAGTGTCCTTAGAGGTCAGATAGTCAAACGTATTTAATTTTACATATGGAATATCTGTGTCCCAAAAGGTTTACATGATTTAGTCAATGTCAAGTGAAAATATATAATTTAGTGTTCAGAAAGTGTTACAAGGCTCTCAATGATTATCCAGCTAAGCTAAAATAATGAAGTTTTTTTCTTCTTCAAATACAATTTAAGTTTGACAAGATCAGATATTATGTCTTAAAATTACTAATATACCTGGCACCAGCTAAAACAGTTCTTGTAGGATTACTAAATATTTGGTAGATGAATAAATGGATAAATGAATAAATGGTTGAGAGAATGTACAATCCAATTCTTTTAAGTATTTTAAACATTCCTCTGAAAATTTTCCCTATACTTTTCACTTTGAAAGTAATTGCTAAGTTTGAATTAAAGGCAAATATAATATAAATCTCTACTAACCTTCCTTTTTCAAGTTATACTTAAATAATCAAAAGTCACTAATCCCTTAAATTTGTTTATGAAAAAATGAAAATCCTTTCTTCCTAACTAGAAGCTTGTGGAAGACATCTAAGAATATATTTTCATTCCAAAAGGAAGGAGATTACCCTACTGTTCCCATTAGCCATAACTGGAATTACTTTTCAAATTCCCCATTCACCACTGAGAATTTCCCCCTGAAGAGACATGAATGCTTTGGAACTTACCAAGGGAGAGAAACTTATAATAGACAAGTTAACCAAATTTTGATACCTGGAGTGAAAAGAAAAATGAAATTTGAGGAACTGCATTTAACTGATAACATGATATATTCTACATAGAATAAGCTATAGAGGGAGGAAAAGGAGCCAAGAAGGAACTTAAGCAAAAGCTAAAATAGAAGGGATAGGAGAAATAAGTTGCTACCCTTGGGGTTGGTAAGGATCATAAAACTGCTGAAGGCCTAGCATACAATCAATTATTCCTTAATTTCCCTCAGTAGGAATACTTTACCTTATTGAGTTTTTCAGGCAAGGAGATGCCTGAACATTTGAGAAGATAGTCTTTTAAAATGTATCCTGTTATTGGAAAGACAAAGAAATATGATGCTTTTTCCTAAGGATTAAGAAGAATAACTATATATGTGTGTGTATTTCTATATGTTTATATCCATATTTAAAAGTCATTATAGATATATGTATTTATGAACATATTCCTATGTAGCTATGTATATGTTATTATTTTATTTCTTTCCTCAATTACATGAAAAAGTTTTTAAACTTCACATTTTTTAAAGTTTCAGTCAAATTCTCACCCTACTTTTCTCCCCTATTTTCCTTCTCCCCTCCCTGAGATGGCAAGTAATCTGATATAAATTATATATGTAATACCAAATGATTTCATATATGCATGCATATTTATATGTAGATGTATTATATGTAGACATAAATACACATATATACTTACATGTAGACAATGTATATGTATATACATATATTTTTTTATATACATACTTAAAAAAAGATACTATGTCAAATTTTCTAGAGAGTTGACTACAGAATTCTGAAGACCTGGGTGATTCAGGTCCACTGACACATTCATACTATGTGAACCTGAATAATTCTCTTAACTTTTTAGTGTGTAAAAAACTCTCAAAAACAGAAAGTTGCTCATCATCAGTAGGGGCAAGTCTTCAAAAATGCCTTCTAGTCTAGTCTATATGATTTTTATTAAGAACTATTGACTGATATCTCTCTGCCTATTACCTATGCATGTTTCAGTAAATTTCTATCTCTATATATTCTCTTTCTGTCTCTGTCTTTCTCTGTCTCTGTCTCTCTGTCTGTCTTCCTCTGTTTCCTTTTTGTCTCTTCTGGTTGGTTTTGATCCCTTTATTATAGGGAATTGCCGAAGTAGAAATCTCCTTAATCAATATAGTGTCTTGGTGAATTGTTAAACCATGCTGTTTTGTGTGCCTGAAATCAGAAGGAAGTGGGTTCAAATTCTATGTCTAATATTTAATGTGTGCAAGTCATATAACCTACTCTAAAGGCAGTATGGGATAAAAGCAACCTTTTAGAATATTGAAAGCTGGCTGATTGACATGGACCACAGGTTGGAGGAGAGCAAGGCATCATGGGAAGGAAGAATCCTGAAGGAAGGGATTTTGATGAAGGGATCTTGAGGCGAGAGGATGAGAGGAGGTTTCTCGGTGACTAATACGAAAGTCAACCCAAAGGATTCTTGGACAGTCATATCCCAAGCCTGGTGTTCCTGTCAGCATCTAATATCAACTAAAAGAGATTGGGATCTCTTTCCCCTGAAGGATCTGGGACTCTGGAAGTGGATCCCGAGGGTTCAACCCATACCTGCCTTACAGAAGAACCCTACCTTATTTCCAATAGCATAGATCATAGGTAGAAATAAGATTTAAGGGGAAAGGAAGGTGGACCTCTGGTTTTAGCCATTTTTGGATTGGCCAGGGTGAAGGACCTTGTGGATTTAGACTTTTAGGGTTTTGCTGATTACCTCCATCCTCCCTATCTTCAGCTACCTTGATTTACCTTACATAAACAGTTTGCAGTCAGATAAAAGGAAATTTATCTCAAAGGGACAAAGAGGGGAAAAGGGACAGAGAGTTAGCTGCTGGGGTTGGATTTCATTCCTGAGCAAGACTCCCTGTGATGCCTATGCTTATCCAGCTAGAGATACTACCGACCTCACCAGATAGGAAAGTCTTCCCTGAAGCCATCAATGCTGGCTCCTTTCTCTGATTAGTCATCATTACAGAGAAATCCCCTCTGTTGTTCAGTAATAGTGGTATATTGAGAGAGAGAACTGACAGGCACTCAAACTCAAGTCTGTCCTCCCCTTGCCATCTAAATACTCTGAAATATATCAATTATTACACTATATATCATTAAATAACTAAGTTTACATACTAAGCTATGGAGGTGGAAGGAGGTTATAGAACCCTCATTCCCTCATGAATAGGTTTGTGAAAAAAAACCTGTGAATTCTAATATGATAGCATTTAGAAGAGATGATCAAAATTAATTGAAATAATATCTTAGAAGAAAAAAAATTCAGTAACCCTGTCTAATATCCCAAAGGATTAAATCAACTTTTCATATATGAATACTATATATAACTAATTGTTACTTTTTAACAATTTTTACAATAAGAGATATTTCTTTTTTGTGTGTTTAATAGAAATCATACACTATACATTTTAACCAGTCAATAAGCAAGTGTCTATGTTTGTAGGCAAAAATGAAAGCATTTTACTTAACTAATTAATCATCATCCAAGTAGCAAAAAAATTGATACTACTTCCCCTGATAGAAAACAATCTGTTTTTTATGTGATAATATCCTCCACAAATATTACTATTCTAGCAATACAGTTTTTGAGAAAATTTTAATGTCCAAAAGCACTTTTATTTCTAAACACCAAAAGTTTTCTGAATGCCTGTAGACATCAAAAGCTTCATATTCTGACACAAATTATCTATCTCTGCTAAACTGCTGCACACTCTATTTTAGCTACATTAACAGTACTGGATACAGGACCAGATGTGCTTAGTTCCATTGCCTACATGCAATTTTGTGTCATAGTTCAAGGGAAGAGAAAAGCACTTTCAATAAAGAGGCAAAGTGGGCCCTAAAGGGAAATTATTTTGTGACTCAATTGTTTATGCCCATTTCTCAGTCATAGCTCAAGAATATAGAGGAGAACTTTCAGTCAAGAGTGAAAGTCAAGTAGCACTTCTGGCCCCAAGTAAATGCTGGCCCTGAAGATCAGTATCACTAACAATTCCAAAGGATCTGAGACCTTGCTGGGAAAGGACCAGAGTACAGACCATGAGAATAGTGACTACAACTCTCCTTCAGATCATATAACCATGAAGCACTGAAAACTTCAAAAATCTTAGAACTAAACTAGAAAATAACAGTGAAAAAAAAGACTAGAACTAGAAGCCAATGAACCTCTAGCCCTGAGCAAATGTTAACTTAACACAAAAAAAATGATGGAATATTCACCAAAAAATAACTTGAATATAAAATCTGTGGTGAAAAGGAAGATCCAAACAAAAACTAAGAAAAAGACCATAAAGTCAAATAGTTTTAAACAAAGCTTGAAAGAAATTATATTCTGGTCTTGGGCCTATAAAAGACTTCACGGAAGAGTTAAAAAAATAATTCTTGAAATCACATAAAAGAGGAAAAGGAAAAAATGGAAAAATACATGAAAGTGTTATAAGAAAATCAATAAAAATATTAAATGCATTGGTAAAGTATGATAAAAATTCATTCATTTTTTGACAATGAGTACTTCTTTAAAAAGCAAATGAACAAACAATTGAATGGGCTAAATGGCATAAGAGGCACAAAAAATCCACTAAAGAAAACAACTTTTCTTTGCCAAGACCAACACATGAATTATATGAACACAACTACAAACTACTTTTTACAAAACTAAAGTTAGATCTATACAATTTAAAAAGGTTAATTGCTCATGGCTAGGCTGAACTAATATAATAAAAATGATAATCCTATCCAAATTAATTTACGGATTTGGTGCCATACCAACCCAAACTACCAAAAAACTATTTTATAGAACTAGAAAAAATAACAACAGAATTCATCTGGAAGAACAAAAAATCAAGACTATCTAGGGAATTAAAGAAAAAAATCTGAAGGGTGTGAAAAAAGTTCACAAAAAATGTGAAGCAGTACTAGATCTCAAACTGTACTATAAATCACTAATCATAAAAACAATCTAGTATTGGCTAAGAAATAGAATGATAAATCAATGGAATAAAGAATAACCTTCACAATCTAGTGTTTGAAAAACCTAAAGATCCCAGCTTTTCTCATAAGAACTCATTATTTGACAAAAAATGCTGGGAAAATTGGAAAAAGTTGTAGCAAAATTTATATATGGATCAATATCTCATAGGGTCAAATATCAGATAGGGTCAAAATGGATATATGATTTAGACATATAGAGGAATATTACAAATAAATCAGGGTAACATATGATAGTTTACCTGTTATATCTATGGAGAAGTGAAGAATTTATAAACAAACAAGACATAGAGAATATTATAAGATGTAAAATGAATAATTTTGATTATATTAAATTTAAAAAATTTTAAACAAACAAAAATGTTGCCAAGTTTAAAAGGGAAATGACAAACTGCGAAAAAAATTTAACAAATATCTCCAATAATGAGTCTCATTATTCAAATATATGTGACTAAATCAAGTTTGTAAGAACACAAGTCATTCCCTAATTGATAAATGGTCAAAGGACATGAATAAGCAGTTTGAGATGAAGAAATGAAAGCTATCAATAATCATATGAAAAAATGTACTAAATTACTCTTGATTAGATTAGAGAAATGTAAGTCAAAACAACTCTGAGGTATCATTTCTCTCTGAGGTATCAGATCTCACACCTCTCAGATTGGCAAATGTGTGACACTAAAGAAAAGTAATAAATGTTTTTTAAAATTATTTATTGATTTGTTATTAATATATTCCCATAGTTACATGATTCATGATTTTTCTTTTAGAATGTTTTGATTAAATAAAGATAAATTATTTATACCAGAGTATAGAACTTTAATTAAAATATCAATATAAACAATAATGGGGTGGCATTTTTCAAAGTAAAAAAGGGCAATTTTAAGATTCTGAATAAATCCACACTAAACAATTTAGATAGATCTTGAAAATAAAGAAAAGAAAGCAAAATCCACAGTTGGAACCAATAGAAAAAAATGTTTTGTACGTGGTGACACCAAATCTCTGAGTGCTAGAGCAAACCTTGTGACATCCCAGAAAACCCTTTGATGTTTGGTAGAGCAAATTATCCAATATAATTTAAAAGATATCAACTTGTTCAATGATAACATTTTAGGATACTTATTTCTTCCAATAGAAATCATTAAGTACGGTTATTTCCCAGATGTCTGCTGAACCTTATAAGCTCTTATAAGCTCCTTTGAAAAAGCAGTCACAGAAAGTTATATGAGAAGATTTAAAATTAATGTTATATATGTAGTCTACTGTACTAAAAATACAATCATTTATGCCGTAATAAATACTCCCAAATATCCTATAATTTTATGTTCAAATCTGTTTGATTTCCAGAAAAAAAGTAAACATAAATGTTAACAAAAATAATATTAAGTATCTTTTATCTTTAAGATACTCTGAATACAATGAAAAAAGGAAACAATCCCTGGCCTCAAGAAGGTTAACTTCTACTAAAAGAATTAAAGCAATTCAGCAGATATGTGAATGAAAACTCTATTCAAAGTAAACTCATGAGAAAGAGGATTTAGTAAATAAATGAGAAAATACATGCTACTTGTCCTTGAAAAGTAGATGAAGGCTGGAGTTCCAGGTTAAGATGGCGCAGAGTAGCAAGCAGCCCTTAACCTCTCCTGACCAAAATATCCAGGACTTCTCCAGGGGGCATAAAAACAAACCCAGTCGAACAGCGGGACCCCACAACAGGGTGCAGCGTGAAAGGTACGTGGAATCGGGGCATTACCATGCTATAAAGGGGTGAAACAGCTCTCACTAAATTGCGGGCTGAGAAACCACCCCCCCCCACACACACACACCACCTGCAGCACCGAAGTCAGGTCAAAAGAAATAGAGCAAGTTTGGGGCACCCATCGAGTCATTGGCAGCTCCAGGGCCTGTTCCTGAGAGTGGTAAGATTTGGGACCCCAAAAAGCTGAGGAACGCACACGGACTCTGAGCACAGATGCGGAGCACAGGCGTGGGTGGAGATGCGGGCAGAGGCAGACACAGACAGGAGCGAACGCTCTGAAACCCTGAGTGGGGAACCAGTACAGACGGGTATACGACTGTGGAAGCAGCGAACTGAGACTTGTAAAGGTGCCTCCTGCAGAGGATCAAGCAAGAGGGTCTACCAGAGGGCTTGACCTTGGAAAAAAACAGACCTCAGACCTCAGGAGCCAAAAGACCGCAGACAGACCCTGAGCACGAGGATAAAGCTGAGAAGCTGCTGGGCTAATGATGGCTACCCAGATCCAGGAAGTCCAGAAGAAAGAGAGAAAAATTAACAATAATAAGAAGAAATCTTTAACACTCGACAACTTTTACACAGAGAAAATCCAGAGTACCAAGCAATCAGAAGAGAAGAAAAAACAAGCAATCACATCCGAACCATCCAAGATAATCAAAACTGGTCACACACTCTTGAAATGTTCAAAAATGAGATGATGAGAAAGTTGGAAAAGATTTGGTCAGAGAAATGGGAAGTACCTCAAAAGGAAATCAGGCAAGAAAATAACAGTTTAAAAGGCAGAATTTTGCAATTGGAAAGTGAGACAAGTCAACTGAAGACCAGAAATGACTAGATTGAAAAGGAAAACCAGTCCTTAAAGGCTAGAATTGAACAATTAGAAGCTAATGATCTCTCAAGACAACAAGAACAAATAAAACAAAGCCAAAAGACTGAAAAACTAGAAGTAAACATGAAATATCTCAATGAGAAAGTGACAAACCAAGAAAACCAGCCTAGAAGAGACAATTTGAGAATCATTGGTCTCCTTGAAAAGCATGAAATTAATAGAAATTTGGACTCCATACTAAAAGAAATTATTCAGCAAAATTGCCCTGAAGTTCTACAACAAGAGCTCAATATAGACATTGCAAGGATCTGTAGATCACCCTCTACATTTGATCCAGATAAAAAAATGCCCAGGAATATAATTGCCAAATTCAAGGGCTTCCAAGTAAAATAAAAACTCTTACAAGAAGCCAGAAAGTGACAATTCAAATATCAAGGAGCACCAATCAGGATCACACAGGATCTGGAAGCCTCCACGCTAAAAGACCTCAAAGCTTGGAATATGATATTCAGAAAGGCAACAGAGCTGGGTCTGCAACCACGGATCAACTACCCATCAAAATTGACTATATACTTCCAGGGGAAAGTATGGGCATTCAAGAAAATTGAAGATTTCCAAGTATTTGCACAGAAAAAACCAGGATTAAATGGAAAGTTTGATATCCAAACACAAAAATCGAGAGAAACATGAAAAGGTAAATAAGAAAGAGAGGGAAAGAAAGAAAACTCATATTTTTTTTAAAATTTGCCTTTTTAAGGGCTTCAGTAAGATCTAATTATCTGTATTCCAATGTGGAGAAATACTATGTATAATTCTCTGTAGTGAACTCCATTCATTATTAAGTATTCACTATTAAAGTGGTCAGAAGAATGATTTATGGGGAGAGGGTGGAGTGCTGAATGGTCTACAATGATATGGGGGGTTGGAAAGAGGAGGGTGAATGGAGGGGGACACCAGGAGAAACTTTAGAGAATAAGAAAAATAGGATATTCTACTATACACAAAGAGGGCATGGGATGGGGAGGGGATAAATACTATTATAAGAATGAGAGAAAGAGAGCATCGGGAGGTAATTTTTAAACCTTACTTTCAGCTTAATCAACTCGGAGAGGGAAGAGTAGCTATACTATTCATTGGGATATAAAACTCTATATAACCCTACTGAGAAAGTCAGAAGGGATAAACCAAGGGCAGCAGGGGAGAGGGGAGGTCAAAAAAGGGAGGGGAGAAGAAGTGGGAGGGAATTTATTAGGCCTTCAAAACAAAAAGAGGGGAATAACAAGGGAGGGGGTGGAAAGGGAAGTCAATCAAGGGAGGGGATAAGGGATACTGGCTTAATAGCAAACCACTGGTTTAAAAGGAAATAGGTTAAGAAGAAGGGGTAGGAAAAGGGGAGAATACAAAAATGTCAGCGAATTCACAGCTGATAATTATAATGCTGAATGTGAATGGGATGAACTTTCACATAAAACGGAAGCAAATAGCAGAGTGGATTAGAAACCAAAATCCTGCCATATGTTGTCTACAAGAAACACATATGAGACGGGCGGACATACACAAGTTTAAGGTTCAGGGTTTGAACAAAATCTTTTGGGCTTCAAATGAGAAAAAGAAGGCAGGAGTGGCTATTGTGATTTCTGACAAAGCCAAAGTAAAAATAGATATGATTAAAAAAGACAGGGAAGGTCATTACATCCCGATTAAAGGACAGTATAAACAATGAGGAAATAACACAGCTCAATATGTATGCACCAAGTGGCATAGCACCCAAATTCATAAAGGAGAAATTGGCAGAGCTCAAGAAGGAAATAGTTAGTAAAACCATACTAGTGGGAGATCTAAATATTCCTCTTTCAGATCTAGATAAATCAAACCGAAAAATAAATAAGAAAGAGGTAAGAGAGGTGAATGAAGTCCTAGAAAAATTATATTTAATTGATATGTAGAGAAAAATAAATAGGGACAAAAAGGAATACACCTTCTTTTCAGCTGCACATGGTACATTCACAAAGACTGAGGATGCTACAGGGCATAGAATTATTGCAAACAAATGCAAAAGAGCAGAAATAATAAATGTAACCTTCTCAGATCATAATGCAATAAAATAATAATTAGTAAGGGCACATGGACAGGAAAATCAAAAACTAATTGGAAATTAAAGAATATGATTCTCCAAAACCAATTTCTCAAAGAAGAAATCATAGAAGCAATCAACAATTTCATTGAAGAAAATGACAATGATTAGACATCCTACCAAACTCTGTGGGATGCAGCCAAGGCAGTACTCAGGGGGAAATTTATATCCTTGAGTGCATATATTAACAAATTAAGGAGGGCAGAGATTAATGAATTGGGCATGCAACTCAAAAAATTAGAAAGCAAGCAAATTAAAAATCCCCAGATGAAAACTAAATTAGAAATACTAAAAATCAAGGGAGAAATCAATAAAATCAAAAGTAGAAGAACTATTGAATTAATAAATAAGACTAGAAGCTGGTACTTTGAAAAAAACAGATAAAATAGACAAAGTACTGGTCAATCTAATAAAAAAAGGAAATAAGAAAACCAAATTGACAGTATCAAAGATGAAAAGGGAGACCTCACCTCTAATGAAGGGAAAATTAAGGCAATCATTAAAAACTATGTTGCCCAATTATATGGCAATAAATATAACAATTTAGGAGATATGGATGAATATTTACAAAAATATAAACTGCCTAGATTAACAGCAGAAGAAATTGAATACCTAAATAATCCCATATCAGAAAAAGAAATTGAACAAGCCATCAAAGAACTCCCTAAGAAAAAATCTCCAGGGCCTGATGGATTCACAAGTGAATTCTATCAGACATTCAAAGAGCAACTAATCCCAATACTATACAAATTATTTGATATGATAAGCAAAGAAGGAGTCCTACCAAATTCCTTCTATGACACAAATATGGTACTGATCTCAAAGCCATTTAGACCAAAAACAGAGAAAGAAACCTACAAACCAATCTCCCTAATGAACATAGATGCAAAAATCTTAAACAGAATATTAGCAAAGAGACTCCAGCAAGTAATTAAGAAAATCATCCACCATGATCAGGTGGGATTTATACCAGGAATGCAAGGAATACATCCACATAATTGACCATATCAACAGTCTAACCAACAAAAATCACATGATTATCTCAAGAGACGCTGAAAAAGCCTTTGACAAAATACAGTATCCATTCCTATTGAAAACACTGTAAAGTATAGAAATAGAAGGGACTTTCCTAAAAATAATAAACAGTATATACCTAAAACCATCAACAAACATCATATGCAATGAGGATAAATTAGAAGCCTTCCCAATAAGATCAGGAGTAAAACAAGGATGCCCATTATCACCTCTATTATTTAACATAGTACTAGAAACACTAGCAAAAGCAATTAGAGAAGAAAAAGAAATTGAAGGTATCAAAATAGGAAATGAGGAGACTAAGCTATCACTCTTTACAGATGATATGATGGTCTACTTAAAAATTCCTAGAGAATCAACTAAGAACTTGGTAGAAATAATCAACAACTTTAGCAAAGTTGCAGGATACAAAATAAATGCACATAAATCATCAGCATTTCTATATATTTCCAACACATTAGAGCAGCAAGAGGTAGAAAGAGAAACACCATTTAAAATCACCCTAGACAATATAAAATACTTAGGAATCTATCTACCAAAACAAACACAGCTATTATACGAAAACAACTACAAAACATTTTCCAAACAAATAAAACTGGATCTAAACAACTGGAAAGCCATTGGTTGCTCATGGGTAGGAGGAGCTAACATAATAAAAATGACAATTCTACCCAAATTAATTTACCTATTTAGCGCTATACCTATCAAACTATCAAAAAACTTCTTTACTGAATTAGAAAAAAACTATAACAAATTTCATTTGGAATAACAAAAATATCAAGAATATCAAGGGAAATAATGAAAAAAATGTGAAGGAAGGGGACCTAGCAGTACCAGATATTAAACTATACTATAAAGCAGCAGTCATCAAAACAATATGGTACTGGCTAAGAGACAGAGGGAGGATCAGTGGAATAGACTTGGGGTAAATGACATCAGCAAGACAGTGTATGATAAACCCAAAGAGCCCAACTTTTGGGACAGGAATCCACTGTTTGACAAAAACTGCTGGGAAACTTGGAAAACAATATGGGAGAGATTAGGTTTAGATCAACATCTCATACCCCACACCAAGATAAATTCAGAATGGGTGAATGACTTGAAAATAAAGAGGGAAACTTTAAATAAGTTAATTGAACACAGAATAGTATCCTTATCAGATCTTTGGGAAAGGAAAGATTTTAAAACCAAGCAAGAGTTAGAGAAAATCACAAAATGTAAATTAAATGGTTTTGATTATATGAAACTAAAAAGATTTTGTACAAACAAAAACAATGTAGTCATAATCAGAAGGGGAACAACAAATTGGGAAAAAATCTTTATAACGAAAAACTCTGACAGGGGTCTAATTACTCAAATATACAAGGAGTTTAATCAATTGTATAAAAAATCAAGCCATTCCCCAATTGATAAATGGGCAAGAGACATTAATAGGTAATTTTCAGGTAAAGAAATCAAAAGTATCAATAAGCACATTAGAAAGTGCTCTAAATCTCTAATAATTAGAGAAATGCAAATCAAAACAACTCTGAGGCATCACCTCACACCTAGCAGAGTGGCTAAAATGAAAGAAGAGCAGAGTAATGAATGCTGGAGGGGATGTGGCAAAATTGGGACATTAATGCATTGCTGGTGGAGCTGTGAACTGATCCAACCATTCTGGCTGGCAATTTGGAGCTATGCTCAAAGGGCTATAAAAGACTGCCTGCTCTTTGATCCAGCTATACCATTGTTGGGTTTGTACCCCAAAGAGATCATAGATAAACAGACTTGTATGAAAATATTTTTAGCTGCGTTTTTTGTGGTGGCAAAAAACTGGAAAAGGAGGGTATGTCCTTCAATTGGGGAATGACTGAACAAATTATGGTATATGCTTGTGATGGAATATTATTGTGTTAAAAGGAATAACAAACTGAAGAAGTTCCTAGTGAACTGGAAAGGCCTCCAGGAACTGATGCAGAGCAATAGGAGCAGAGCCAAAAGAACATTCATTGTACACAGAGACTGATATACTATGGTAAAATTGAATATAATGGACCTCTGTACCAGCAGCAGTACAAAAACCCAGGACAATTCTGAGGGATTTATGGTAAAGAATGCTACCCACATTCAGAGGAAGGACTGCAGGAGAGGAAACATATAAGAAAAACAGCTGCTTGAATGCATGGGTTGGTGGACATGATTGAGGATGTGGACTCGAAACTACCACACCAATGCAACTACCAACAATTTGGAAATAGGTCTTGATCAAGGACACATGATAAAACCAGTGGAAATGTGTGTTGGCCATGGGTGGGGGGGAATGTGGGGGGTGAATGGGAAAGTAGGAGCATGAATCATGTAACTGTTAAAAATGAATATTAATAAATGTTTAAAATTTAAAAAAAAAGTAGATGAAGGCTTCAAAGAAATTGAGGTGAGAAAGAAAGGCACTTCAGATTTTTGGAGACAACCTGATCCAAGGCAAAGAAGAAGGAAATTAAATGTTATGAACAGGAAATGGAAATTTTAATAATTCAAGTTAAAATGTCCAGTTTCACATAAACATATTGCTTATGTTCTTTTAAAAAAATTTTTTTATTTAGAATATTTTTCCATGGTTACATGATTCATTATCCACCTCTCCACTGCTCTTTCCTCCCCCCTCCTGAAAGCAACAAGTAGTTCCACTGGTCAAAACCTATTAACATGCTATTCATTTCTGCAGTAGAGTTATCCTTTAACATCAAAACCGCAATCATATCCCTATCATGTTACATGATCGATAACATGTTTTTCTAATTCATTTCCACTTTCCACAGTTCTTTTACTGAATGTGGACAGCACTCTTTCTCACGAATTTCTCTGAATTGTCTTGGGTCATTGCATTGGTGCTGATAGAAAAGTCCATTATATTGGATTGTGCCATAATTTACTAGTCTCTGTGCAATGTTCTTCTGGTTATTCTCCTTTCGCTGTACATCAATTAGTGGAGGTAATTACAGTTCACATGGAATTCCTCAAGTTTTTTTTTATTTCTTTCAGCACAATAACATTTCATCTCCAACATATACCATAATTTATTGAATCATTTGACAAACAATGGACACTCCCTCATTTTCCAATTTTTTGTCACCATAAAGAGCAGGACTATGAGTATTTTTGTACAAGTCTTTTTCCTTATTATCTTTTTGGGGTACAAACCCACCAGTAATATGGCTGGGTCAAAGGGCAGGCATTCTTTTAAAGTCCTTTGCACATAGTTCCAAATGGTCCTCCAGAATGGTTAGACCAATTCACAACTCCATCAGCAGTGTATTAGTGTCCCAATTTTGCAACATCCCCTCAAACATTTATGACTTTCATTTATGTCCATATTGGCCAATCTGCTAGGTATAAGGTGGTACATAAGAGTTGTTTTAATTTGCATTTCTCCAATCAGGAGTTATTTAGAACACTTTTTCATTAGCTTATTGATAGTTTAGATTTCAACCTGTGAAAATTACTTATTTGTGTCCTATGACCATTTGTGGATTGGGGAATTGCTTGATTTTTTTTTTGTAAATTTGACTTAATTTCTTATATATTTGGAAAATTAAAGCTTTGTCAGAAAGTTTTGTTACAAAAATGTTCTCCCAGTTTATTGCTTTCCTTCTAATTTTGGTTGCATTGTTTTTGTTTGTACAAACACTTTATAATTTTATATAATCAATTATTCATTTTACATTTTATAATATTCTCTATCTCTTGATTGATCTGGAATTCCTTCCTTTCCCAAAAATATGACAGGTATACTATTTTGTGTTTACCTAATTTGGTTATGGTTTCACTCTTTAAGTCATTTACCCATTATGAATTTATCTTTTGTAGGAAGTTAGTTAAGGGATAGAGTTAAATTCAGGGATTAGCTTTAAAAGGAAAATATGAGAATTTGGATATAAGCCCTGGGAGATGATTCTAAGAGGGGAGAGGGATTGTGGGATTTATACTGGCAATTAACTGCCATTTGCCCTCTTTGCCTTGATCTCCACCAAGATAGTAGGAGGTGTTTTTGCTCTGACAGAGTTTTTCTCAGAAGTCCAACATTCCATGGAGAGATTAGGGACTCCTTGTTTGAGAGTCTGCTTTGGAGTGAACTGTTTCCCTAAGCACAGAGTTCAGCTGCCAGTTATTCATCTGCCAGAAATCCTCTTGGGCTAAGAAAATCCAAAGATTGTCATCTGAGACTTTGGGTTATATAGTATAGCCAACCCCAGGCTTCCCTTTTCCATTTTTTTTTATTAATTGAGAGTAAATAGATTAGATTAGAGTTAGATAGGTCTTTTTTAGATAAGACCAGGGTGCTGTAGGCAGGGCCCAGAGAAGAACAGAAGTCCATCTCTTGCAAGATGCTTAGAGGTTGGGTGGAGCCTAGATTTTAATAGTGTTAGGATCTTGCCTACCAGTTACCCTTACTCTCTTTATAAAACAAATCTTGTTTTATGATAAGCCAAGGGGTTTGTGCTTTACTGACCATGGGGAGGTTCCTAGGTAGGATATATCATCTCCCATCCCTCCAGGACAGTTCCCTATTTCACTTGGTATAGAGTGTGAGATGTTGCTCTAACCCTAATTTTTCCCACATTGTTTTCCAATTTTTCCCTGCAGTTTTTGTCAAATACTGAGTTCTTGTCCCAAAAGTTGGTGGTTTGGGGTTTATGGAAAATGAGCTTAATGAGGTCATTTACCCCTTGTCTATACCATTGATTCAGCCTTCTCTCTCTTAGTACCATATTGTTTTGACGACCATGGCTTTATAGTACAGTTTAAGTTCGACAACTGCTAGGCCCCCATCCTTCACATTTAAAAGAATTATTTCCCTTGATGTTCTTGAACTTTTGTTCTTCTAGATGAACTTTGTTACGATTTTTTCTAATTCTATAAAAAAATTAGTATTTTGATAGGTATAGCACTGAATAAGTATATTAATATAAGTAGGAATGTCATTTAAATTATATTAGCTCATCTTACCCCAGAGAAATTAATATTTTTCCAATTGTTTATATCTACTTTTAATTGTGTGAAAAGTGTTTTATAGTTTTGTGAATATAATACCTGTGTTTGTCTTGACAGATAGATTCCTAAGTATTTTATATTGTCTAGAGTGATTTTAAATGGAGTTTCTCTTTCTAACTTCTGTTGCTGATTTGTGTTAGAAATATCTAGAAATGCTGATGATTTATGTGGGTTTATCTTGTACCCAGCAACCTTGCTAAAGTTGTTAATTATTACCATTAGTCTTTTACTTGATTTTCTGGAGTTCCTTAAGCATACCATTGTATCATCTGCAAAGAGTGATAGTTTAGTTTCCTCATTGCCTACTTTAATCCCTTCAATTTATTTTTCTTCTCTAATTGCTATCACTAGTGTTTCCAGAAAAATATTAGATAATAGAGGCAATCATGGGCATCCTTGCTTCACTCCAGATCTTATTAGGAAGAATTCTAACTTGTCCCAATTGCAGATGGTTTTGAATATATGCTGTTTATTATTTTGAGGAATGGAGATTCTATTTTTATACTTTGCAGTGTTTTCAATAGGAATGGGTGCTATATTTTGTCAAAGGATTTTTCTGCATCTATTGAGATAATCACTTGATTTCTGTTGGTTTGATTTTTGATATTGTCAATTATGTGGAAGGTTTTCCTAATATTAAACCATCCTTGGATTTCTCCTATAAATCCCATACGATCATAGTGAATAATCCTCATGATAACTTCCTAGAGTCTTTTTGTGAGTATTCTACTTGAGATTTTTTTTCATCTATGGTCATTAATGAGATTGGTCTGTAATTTTATTTCTCTGTTTTTGGTCTTCCTGGCTTTGAAATCAATACCACATTTGGGTCATAAAAGGAGTTTAGTAAAACTCCTTCATTGCTTATTTTATCAAATAAATTGTATAGTATTAGGATTAGCTGTTCTTTAAATGTTTGATAGGGGGCAGCTGGGTAGCTCAGTGAATTGAGAGCCAGGCCTAGAGATGGGAGGTCTTAGGTTCAAGTCTGGCCTCAGACACTTCCCAGCTGTGTGGCCCTGAGCAAGTCACTTGACCCTCATTGTCCACCCTTACCACTCTTCTGCCTTGGAACCAATACATAGTATTGACTCCAAGATGGAAGGTAAGGGTTTAAAAAAAGTAAAAAAAAAATAAATGTCTGACAGAATTCACTTGTGCATCCATCTGTCCCTGGGGATTTTTTCTTAGGAAGTTCTTTGATGTCTTATTCAATTTCTTTTTCTGAGATGTGATTATTTAATTATTCTGTTTCCTCTCTTGTTAATCTAGGGCAGGCAATTTATATTTTTGTATATACTCATCAATTTAACCTAGATTGTCATATTTATTGTCATATAATTAAGCAAAATAATTCTTAATAATTACCCTAATTTCCTCTTCATTACAGATGGGGTTACTCTTTTCATCTTTTTTACTATTAATTTGATTCTCTTCTTTCTTTTTTTATTAGATTGATACTTTATCTATTTTATTAATTTTTTCAAAGAACCACTAACTAGTCTTATTTTAGTTCAATAGTTCTTTTACTTTCAATTTTATTAATTTATTCTTTAATTTTAAGGATTTCCTATTTAATTTTTAAGTGGGAATTTTTAATTTGTACTTAAATTTTTTTCAGTTGCAAGCCCAATTCATTGATCTCCCTCTCTCAATTCTGTTGCTATACTCACTCAGAGATATAAATTTTTCCCAAGTACTTCTTTGGCTGCATTCCATAGATTTTGATATTATGTCTCCTTTGTTATTCTCTTTAATGAGTCCTATAATTGTTTCTATGATTTCTTCCTTGACACACCCATTTTGAAGAATTACATTATTTAATTTCCAATTAACTTTAAATTTTCCTTTCCATGGACAATTGTTAATTATAATTTTTACTTCATTATGATCTGAAAAAGTGACATTTATTATTTCTGCTTTTCTGCATTTGTTTGCAATATTTCTATGCCCTAGTACATGGTCAATCTTTGTAGATGTACCATGTATTGCTGAGAAGAAGATATATTCCTTTTTATCCCTGTTGAGTTTTCTCCAGATATCTATTTTTTCTAATTTTTCTATTATTTCATTTACTTCCCTTGCTTTCTTATTTTTTTTTGTTCAATTCATCTAGTTGTGAAAGGGGAAGGTTGAGATCCTTCACTAGTTTGGTCTTGTGATCTATTTCCTCCTTGACTTCCTTCAGTTTTTCCTTTAGAAATCTAGATGCCATACCATTTGGTGCATAAATGTTTAGTATTAATATTACTTCATTGTTTATAGTACCATTTAACATAATGTAATTTCCTTCCTTTTCTCTTTTAATCAGATCAGTTTCTACTTTGGCTTTGTTTGGTATCATGATTGCAACTCATGCTTTTTTTTTTTACTTTAGATGATGCATAATAAATTCTGCTCCTGCCTTTTACCTTGAATCTGTGTGTGTCACCCTGCCATAAATGTGTTTCTTATGAACAACATACAGCTGGATTCTACTTTTTAATTCTTTCTGCTATCTGCTTCTGTTTAATAGATGAGTTCATTCCATTCACAGTTAGCATTATATTTACTAACTGTGTATTTCCCTCCATAGTATTATCCCCTTTAGATCCTTCTCTATTTCCTTACACTGTATTCATCCTCAACAGCATTTTGCTTTTTGTTACCCCTCCAGTTTCCCCTCCCTTAAATGCCCCACCTTCCCTTTTCTATATACCCCTTATTCTCTGTAGGGTGGAAAAATTCTATACCCCAATGAATATACTCATTTTTCCCTCTCTGAGCCAGTTTCAATGAGAGTAAAGTTTAAGCATTGCCTGTGATGATCCTTATCCTCCCTTCTCTAGATTGATATTTTTGCCTCTTTATGTTATATAATTTAATCCATTCTATCTTTCCCTTCTCTTTTCATATATCATCCTATACCTCATATTTTCATTATCAGCTTTCTTGTCCACCATCTTTCTGAGTACATTCTTTCTGTCTTATCTATTACTAAGAGTAATTTTTGAGAATTATAGAGATCCTCTTTTCATGTAAACTGTTATGATTAAAAATGATGAGGGCCAAGATTAGAAGGGAGAATAGTATTTTAATAAAAGCCATGCTGGTAGAGATAAAATCATTAGACCACGAGCCTGTAAGTATTCAAACTCCTGCCTTAGCCATTTTTTTACCTTTCATACCTCCGCGCACTCAGGTAGCTCAAGAGGAAGTTCAAAGTCACTTCCCCCTATTTTAAAACAGTCCCTCACCTTGAATACGTAATCCAAAACAGGAAACCCATTGGGGATCACAGGAAATGTAGTTCCAAGTATCCCAAGTGATTTTAAATAATACAAGACATAAAGGCATTTTTTACCATACTGAATCCCTTAAGTTTTCTCTTTCTTTTTTACCTTTCTGTGCTTTTCTTGAGTCTCATATTTAACCTTCAATTTTTTTGTTTAGATCTGGCTTATTCCTCAGGAATTCTTGGAAAAATTCTATATTATTGAATGACCATTTTCTCCTGAAAGAATATACTCCATTTTGTTGGATAGGTGACTTTGTGTTGTAAATGCAAATCTTTTGCCTTCCTGAAAATTATATACCATGTCTTATGATCCTTTAATGTAGAAGCCATTAGGTACTGAGTGATCGTAATTGTAGTTCCATGGTATATGAATAGTTTCTTTATGACTGTTTGAAATATTTTTTCCTTACATTTAGCTATTATATTCCTGAACATTGTCAGTTGAGGATTTCTTTCTGGAGATGATCTGATTCCATTTCAATTATTTTTTTTCTTGTTCAAAGATATCTTTGATAATTTCTTACAATATGACATCCAAAGTATTTTCATCATCATGGCTTTCAGGTAGTCCAATAATTCTCAGATTGCCTCTCCTAAATCTGTTTTCTATGTCAGTTGTTCTTTTTGATAAGATATTTCATGTTTTCCTCTGTTTTTTTCATTCCTTTGATTCTGCTTCATTGTTTCTTGATTTCTCATGAAATCATTGGTTTCTAGATTGTCAATTCTTATTTTTGAGGCCTGGTTTTCCTCTGTCAGTTTTTTGTTCTCCTTTTTCAATTTAGCCCATTTCTTCTTGCATCACTTTCCTTTCTTCTTGCATCACTTGCATTTCTCTTCCCCACTTCTCCTCTACCTCTCTTAATTGGTTTTTGAAGGTTTTTTTGAGCTCTTACAAACTCTGTCCATTCCATAGTTTTCTTTTGGACTTTATATGTGTTCTCTTTGCTTTAACTATCCCCTTCTATTATCTGCACATTGCTCTTTGTCTGAACAAAATGTCTTTATAGTTAGGTTTTTTTTTTGGTTGTTTGCTCTTTTTTTTTTCCTATTTAATTATAGGTAGGCTCTGTTTCCTGAAAAATTGGGATATCCTCTTAAAGTTTAGTCCTTCCTTGATGTTATTTTGGGGCTTATTTTCTGTGTTGTTATTAGTTTACCAGATGGTCTGAGGGTTGAGTGCTCTGATAGTCCCCTCCCCATGCTCATTCAATTGACCCTTGAGATGTTGCTAGCTTAAAGACTTTCATCAGGCTTCAGTGTAACCTTTTGATCTCACTCTGCTTTTGATCAGGCCATGTGCTGATTAAATTCTAGTCCCAGGCTTAGACTCAATTGTTTTTTATCTCAAAGTGGTCTTGATTCAATCAGGTATACCCTTGATTGCCCTGTTCTGGAGTTCTACCCTTAGCTTTTGGCAAAATTATCCCAGGGAGGCTTGCCTTGAGAACTGTGTCCTCACCTCAAATCATGGATTATGTCCCCATCTTACATCCAGATTGGGGTTACTGGCTTCACTCTGGGCCCACACAGATCAGCTTCGTTTAGCCCAGATTGCCTGGGTTGGGACTCCAGACTTCTCCACAGGTTTGAAATTTCAAGGAGTATGAATTGGCTTGGACCACTACTTGCCTGGGCAGCATCTCAGGGTCAGTGGTGTGGCTTGCTCTTGGCTTGCTCTTCCCTTACTGCTATACTTCCTGCTAGCTCTGCTCCCTTCTTAGCCTAGTTCCTCAGATGATTTCTGCCTACCTTTTGGGTTGCTCCTCTTTTGAGGATTGTTTCACTGTCTCTTTTTTGATTCATTAACTCCTGTATTCGTTTTGTGGTGATATTTTACTTTTGTTGGGAGAAGAGAAAGTCCACTTATAATATACACTTATATAAACCAAAAAAAATCTTTAATACAAAATATAATCATTTTAGTTACATAATTATTATGTTATTTAACTGATAACAACAATATTAAGTCATGTAAATCTATATTCAACCTGACTTGGCAACTGATTCAAATTTGGGGATGTAGTAAAATTAAAAATTTAGAAAATTCAGGCCTAGAGACAGGAGGTCCTAGGTTCAAACCTGGCCTCAGCCACTTCCCAGCTGTGTGACCCTGGGCAAGTCATTTGAACCCCATTGCCCACCCTTACCAATCTTCCACATATGAGACAATACACCGAAGTACAAGGGTAAAAAACAATTTAGAAAATCCCAAATTTGTGAATCTGAGTATATAGGTAGAATGGTGACCCTCAAACTAGAAATAGCAAAGTTTGAAGGAACAAGCTGTAATTAGATCCTTTTTGTATAATTTTCCTTAAAATGCATTGTGAGCTATTCAGATAGAAAAATTTATGGGGCAGTAATAAGAGTAGAGATTAATGTATTGATTTTGATATCACATGAAGAAATGATAATCAAATGAAAGTAAGTTGATGAAATCACCAACAAAAAGGGTGTAGACGGAAGAGAAATAAAAGGACAACATTAGAAAGGGACAAGAGTTTTAATACAATTGCTGAAATTCGAGGGCAAGTATAGCTATTTTTTAGAGGTAGAGGAAAACCTTGGCATGTTTGTAGTTAACTAGATAGAAAGAAACAAAAAAAGTGAGGGATTTGTGAACTCATATTCTATATTTTCATGTATTAATTCAAAATTAAATTATTTCTTTTACAATCTCCTGACAAAATAATATTTAATTTTTCTACTCTGGCAAAGTAAAGGAAAAGAATGGGACAAAACATAATGTTCAGTGTAAAGGAAAACCTAATCAAGCAACATCAGTTTATGGTTACTATTTTATGCCTCTGAGTATATATAACTGTAAATTCTCTTCATGTAATCTTACTAGATAATGAGTATTTTAGTGATAAATTAGAAGGAATAATCCTAATTATTAATCAATTGAATAACTTTGTATGAGAATCAGTATTCAATAATCATGTTGTAAGTAAAATTCTCTGAAATGCCTTTCCAAGATACCCTTGCCAAAGAAAGTTGTGCATATGCACCCAGAGTTCTGGAATATATCCAGACATTATGATATCTCAGTAGGTTTTGAAGCTACAAGAATGATTTTCGTTTTTACCACATAGTGAATCAATTCTTTATAGACTATATCTACTTAAAAAAAGAGACTTTCTCTCACCACGCCTTATGAGAAGAGATATTCAGATGACCCCTCTGCTTTCTAAAGGGGGAAGGTGTGTAATCTGACTCTTTGTAAACCAGTTGACACATAATCTCTGAGTCTGTGGCTGAACTGAGATGAACATGGATCCTAACATTTTTTAGTTTAAAATTTAAACAATTTTACAACTTTCTGCCATAAATGTCAATATGGCTCAGATGATTATTTCCCAGTATTTATTTATTTTCTTTTAACATTAGCAAGAAGTCTGGCTGTTAAGAAAGTGTATGCTGTATTTTTTTAAACCCTTACCTTTCGTTTTAGAGTCAATACTGTGTATTGACTCCAAGGCAGAAGAGTGGTAAGGGTAGGCAATAGGGGTCAAGTGACTTGCCCAGGGTCACACAGCTTGGAAGTGTCTGAAGTCACATTTGAACCTAGGACCTCCAGTCTCTAGGCCTGGCTCTCAATCCACTGAACTACACAGCTGCCCAGAAAGTGTCTGCTATTGAGGAAGGACAGAAGAGAAAAGTAAAGAAGAAAAATTTGCATGAAGGCTATTTGCCCTTTCCATTTCATTTTACCCAGGGAGAACCAGGCTTTCTGATTGAAACATTAATATAAAGGTTAATCACTCTGCCAGCACTGAAATAATAAACTAATACTGGATTCTCTGATCCAAGAATCAGAGACAAAATTATCAAAATCAATCTTGGAAAGCTGTCACGAAAGTAGCATCCTACTCTTTTAGCTTCTAGTTTGGGTAAAAAGGGGAAACAGGAGGAATTTAAGCTATTAAAGAAAGAAAAAAGCAAGTTGATTCTTAAATGGATGATGCATCACAAGCTAATTTGAATAATTTGAATGATTTTAATTCAGAGAAATAATCAATGTAGGCCACAAACATAATAAAGAAGCACATACTTGTAGCTGCAAGTCTCAAAAACAAGCTCCAGTACTCTTATTAAATTCATTTGTCTTGTAGGACTGAAAAAGACCTGAGTCTTTCTTTGGAGGTCAGTAAACAGAAGACACTCATGTGATCTATAGCATGGATTAAGATGAGAATTTTTTTTAGATTATATAACATTTGGCAGAAATATGAACTTTGCATCAGTGTTAAAGTAAGTCTGATCTTCAAATTAAAAAAAAAAAGCTTTGTAGAAATGGAGCCATTATTTTTGAGAAAGTATGGTATCTCAGTTGAAGACAGGACAAGTGACTGACAACTTAATTAAAAATATCTTTCATACTTTAGCCAGACACTTTGAATCATTCATTTATTTATCTGATTGTTACTGCTAACCTGATTGACCAGATAACTGACAAACTCTTCTCAATTTTGGAAATACAATATAGTGTCTTAATCATTAGACAACATATTAAAAGTCATACTTTTACAACATATAGAGCTCCATTTATATTGGGATCATGCAACAGTAATAATTTTCAAAAAAAGTAAAAATAATAATAGCTTGTATTTCTGTACTGATTTAGAATTAGGACAATACTCAGTGAGAAAAAGGGTATCTTGAATTATGTGTCTCAGTGTGTGTATATATGTGTGTTTGTGTGTTTTGATCCAATACAGTACAGTAACAGAGCACTAGAATCAAAGGACCTCTGTTCAAATTCCTCTCTGATACCTGTGTGTCATTTCAACTCCCTGAACCTTAGGTCTTTCAAAAACAAAAATATAAACATTTCTCCTAACATTTCAGGACTATAAATATAGATTTTTATTAATTTCTACTTTTTTATATTTAAGAGGAAAAGGAGTAATAAGTTTTTTTTTTCAGTAGAAGACCCCTTGCTCTACAGGTTCGGCAAGTACACCTTCTGCTATGCCACTTGGCAGTTGGTGACAGTTAGAAGGGTGTGGCTGAGTGTAGTTTGTAAGTTGCAGACCATTGGAAAGGGCTTTTCATCTCTGGGTTCCCTGGGGATAGGATCATGTGACCTCCTCTCTCTCTCTCTCTCTCTCTCTCTCTCTCTCTCTCTCTCTCTCTCTCGTAATGTGAGTAATCAGAGAAATGGATTTAAAGCCTTAATAGCATTATTTATTATTAATAACATGCGATAGATAAGGTAGATAGAAAATGGTTATATTATTAGATAGTGAGAATAGGATAGTAGGTGAGGGCTTCAGTCTAGAAGAAGAGATAGATTTAGAATTTTCTAGAATAATGTAGTTAGGATTGGGATCTTGTGTATAGTTACCAGCTATTTTTTTTTAAACCCTTGTACTTCAGTGTATTTTCTCATAGGTGGAAGAGTGGTAAGGGTGGGCAATGGGGGTCAAGTGACTTGCCCAGGGTCACACAGCTGGAAGTGGCTGAGGCCAGGTTTGAACCTAGGACCTCCTGTCTCTAGGCCTAACTCTCACTCCACTGAGCTACCCAGCTGCCCCCTGTTACCAGCTATTTTAAGATTATTTTTATTTTCCTCCTTCCAATTTTCTATCCATATTTCCTAATAATAAACTAAGTGTTTTGTGTTTAATAAACTGCACACTGGTTTTTGATCAAACTCATGCCCCCAAAATTTAACCTCTCTCAGGACCAAGGTCTGTCCTGTACCTTTTCAGTTTCGAGGAAGAGTGGACTCAGATCTAGAAGTTTCTATGTAATGTTGGTTCTGGAAAATTTATTGACTGTGACTAATGATTGAATCTTATCGGTCTGATTCCAGAATGTACCACTTTGCTCTGTGTTCTTAGACTAGCTATAAAATGAGGCATGGGTTTTAACTCACAATTTCTATTTATTTTTCAAAACTCAGAAAGGTAGAGTCTCTATTAATCTCCTTAGCCCAACTCTTTTATACCATACTTTCTCTGAAGGATTTAATATCACACCATTTGTGTTGTTTTGCTATGATGTTTTTCTAATAGCATTTATATGAAGATAACTAATTCATTGTTTAATCTCCTTCACCTGAAATGTCAAAGTACAAGTGAATGCAAACGCATTGTTGTCTATTTTCATAGGGATCCAGGGGGAGAAAAAGTGCACAATATTATCTCTATATCACTCTTTCATCAGACACCAACAGCAAAGATGACAAACCAAGACAGAACAATTATCTCTAGGCTTAGGTTTTTTAAGGCATCCCATGTTATGGTCATGTAACAAATCAAAAGGACTGTCATTTGCCAAGCAATTATTAGACTTGATTCAATTATACAATTTCTTTATGGACTCTAGTTTCTCCAATATACTTACAATCCATTTTATCACAACTCTCTCAGAATTAGACTTTTCAATTTCACTATGTGGGAAGACACCATTACAGTACCTCTGTACATGTAGGTGACCCTGTAACATTATAATTGAGGAATATTCTCTGAGACTTTAAGAAATTTGTAGGAAGTCATGGAACTAAAGAATGGTAAGGATATGAATACATAACTTCCAAATATTCTATACCATGCTGCCTCTAAATATCATACCATTTGAGTTGATGCTATAATGTTTTGCTAATGGCATTTATATGAAGATAATCATTTTCACTTAGGCACTTTACAATTAAAAGTTAACACAAACTCCAAATGGAGATAATATCATGGAAGACCTGAGAAGGAAATTCTTATAAATTCATTTTTGGTAGATAGATATTGAGAACATAAGTTCCTTGAGTATAGGAACTAATTAAATTTTGTCTTTGTATTGCAGAGCTTAGCAGCAAAAGAATAAAGGAGCAATGGACTAGGGAATTTAAGATAGTATAGGGTTGAAGTGGTTAAAAAAAAGCATAGTGTAGAACTAAAAGGGCTGTAACAAATATGTTTAATAAAAAAGTCTTACATGACTTTGCAAATTACCAATTTTCATATAGTAAATGTAATGACTTTGTGACAGGTAAAAATAAACTAATACTAGAACAGAACATGCTTAAAATTTGTTTCCTTGCAAAAAAGGTGAATTGGGGCAGCTGGTTAGCTCAGTGGAATGCGAGTCAGGTTCTAGTTTCAAATCTGGCCTCAGACACTTCCCAGCTGTGTGACTCTGGGCAAGTCACTTGACCCCCATTGCCCACCCTTACCACTCTTCCACCAAGTAGTCAATACACAGAAGTTAAGGGTTTAAAAAAAAAGGCAAATTAATTGTTGTTTTGGTTTTATTAGTCCCTCCAGTTAGGACATTTTGGAGTTAAGGTATAATATGTGGGCTCATATGAAATTGTAGTACTTTAAATAATAATCTACATTTGTATATCCTTTCCCAAATTAGAGGACAAAAATATATATTTCTTGAGATATTATCTATATAACTTCCAACATTCCTCTTCCATATGCTTCTGGTTATATTTCTGAATTAAAAGTTCCAAGACCTTGGGAATAGATAAGACCTTTTTCCTCAGGCTTTGCTCTAGGATAGCACATCTGGCAGTTAGGAGTTTCAAATAGCTTTCGATTCTTCAATAGGGAGAGAGCTAATATTGCTTCCTAGCAAAAAGCAAAGACAACTAAATTATTTTCATTTAAATGAGTTTTTAGTTTTAGATTCTGGCCTGTGATTATTTTTGGCTTTTTTGTCTCCAGAAAACAATGGATACCATTTCATATGTGCATGTATCTCTTATATATTCTCAATTTTTTAGTATGTCAAGAGGTCTTTTGGGCTATCAAATGCAATCCATACATTCAAATAATTCTCTCTGCTACAACATACCAGACTTGTCATCATCCAGCCTGTGTATGAAAAACTGGGAGGATTGAGAAAGAAGGCATCACTCCATTCTGAAGCTGTATAATTCTAATTATTAATATGTTTGTTTCTTAGCCCCTCACATGTAGTTTAGATTTGTTCCTTTATAAGTTCCATCTATTTTTTTTCATTTTTTTAAACCTAGGATCAAACATAAAACATCTAGTTCCTCTTCATGTATTTCCATCAAATAATTGAGGATAGTTTTCATTTTCTCATTGAGTCTTTGCTTCTCTAAGAGAAAAATACCTACTTTTTACACTGAATTTTACATGTCATGAATTCAACACATTTAACCATTCTTGTTTCTTTCCTATAGACATTCTCACACATGTCAATATTCTTTTTTAACTGATGCTCCAAAATGGACATACTGTACCAAATGTGATCTGACCATAACCTTACATATGTGATCAAATTTCAAATTCAAAGAATTTACAGATCCTCAAATATTTTTCTTTTTAAAATAAATTTCTAACTCAGGTTACTTTCTTAATTTTTGAAATTACCAATCTTAAGTACTAGACAAGTTTTCAAGTTATAAGGAAACTTACATGAGTTTTGCCTAATGACCAGTACACAATTGTCTTAAAAAATATATCTGACATACACTTGATCACAAAAAGCAAAGCAAAAAATTAATCACAGCAAACTATTCTCCAGCCCAGATTGGCATAGAGAAAAAGACAGAGATGTGTGTTGAGAGTTGGAATAGGTTCTCTTCAGAAGTATCTTGTTTAAGTATTTCTAGTATAGAAAAAATAATGAAGGCCTGATCATGTACGCCATCAGAACAAGAAAAGGACCCAAACTAACAGAGAATAAGATGATGTAGGCAGGAAACAGAAATAGGTGTCAACTGGTAGTACTCTTATTCATTATCCAGTGTAATATTAGAGATACAGAAATGACCTCTGCCTTGTGAGGGAAGTATGGGGTAGAAAAGTTCTCTACAAGTGGAATAGTTTGTCCTAGAGTATGTATTGAGTAAGGAAAAATTAATTAAACAGGTAGCAGCTCTGTGACTCTGGCCCTGAGAAATATCAGGGTCTCATATCGAGCTCCTCACTCAGTCTGAAGCCAGTAACAGAATCACTACAACAGGAAGCCCACACCAAAGAAGATTTTGCAATTCTGCCATTCTAACCTAGCAGAGCTTTCTAGGAAACTGATAGTGGCTCCATCATAGTCTACTTAAATGATCACCCAAGGTAAGCCTACACTTATGTTGCTCAGACCAATGCTCAAATCAGGAATTTTCATTGTTCAGACCATGTTCTCCCCTTTGAATCAGTAAACTTTAGGTCCATTAAAACCCTGCAAATCCCCAAAACTGAGTTTTTCCTTCAGATCCTAGATTAAGAAAATATAAAATCTCCAGAGAAAGCAATTACGGGATGTAAGAGGAATCAAAATAGGCCAAAGTACATTCCCTTCAGAAGCATATGGTTTGGCAACAGCATGAGTCCAAAATCAGGAAGTAAAATTGAAAGAATTAGCAAATAAATCAAGAAAGGAACAAAATAATTCCATGAAAAAGGGCTATTATATTATATTAATTATATTAATTATATTATACTATATTATATTATACTATATTATATTATATCATATTATATTAATAGATGTGATCAAAACACAAATCAAGAAAAGAATGATTACAGAATCTCAAACTATGTTTAAAAGAAATATAGAATTACGACACATTAAACTAAACTTTCTGGAAGAGATAAAGAAAATACTTTTTAATTGTTAAAAATCTTGTGCTAAAATAAAGAATTTCTTAAAGACACCAGGGGAAAACATTAGGAAAAAGTGAGTACTTGTTAAGATTAAAATTGTATATTAATTTGTAATTGTTTATTGATTAGCAAAAATTAGATAAAAGACAGAAAAGATACATTGCCACATGGTCAGCTCTCCCCTCCTCATACCTTCCCTAGTTAATCCAAATTTTCTGCTGACTTCACATCTCCATTCACTGTCTCTGCTTGACCAAAAAAGAGTGGCAGAGCTTCATTGATCCATAATTTATACCATCACCTGCCTCCCCCATGACAACACTTTTCCTGAGCCTCCATAATTAGACAGACTTGACCTTGGTCTGAATTAGAGACCCATCTTCTGAACCCAGGAGTTGTGTGACAAGAAGCAAATGTCAGGGAGGGAGTCATGACCCTTCTGGTATTCTCCTAGACTAATCACATGTTCCCCTTATCTAGGTAGGTCTCAGACCTTGTTTTGAATCTAATCAAAAGTGAGGATAAAAATGAATGAATTTTCAAATAAAAATGAAAATTTCCTTTTAAAAGAAAATAAGAGTACAGAAGCTATGGAAAATAATTGGAAGAAAATTAACTTCCTATGAAAACTGTAGAAAATCTTATTCAACCAACATACTCCCTGAAACTTAAAATAAATAAATGGCAGCTAATTATTTAATGTGACTACAAAAATACTAAAACAAAGAATGAAAAAGCAAGAAGATGTATATCATTGCTAAAAATATTGACCTGGTAACTTTTGATGGAGAAATAATTTATGGATCACTGGCCTACCTGAAATGAGGCAAAACATGTAAGTAAAGAAAAAAGAGAAGAGAGAAAATCATCTTAAATAGAGTTTTAAATCATAGAATATATAAAAAGGAAAGGATTGATTGAGGAGTTGACTCTTGAATACCATTTTCATCTTAACTGAGGGGAATAAGAAGAAGAGAAAAAAAGGAGAAAGACATTTAAGGGAGACAGTCTTAAGCAAAACAAACTAATAACAGAATGTGACTATTAAAGAGAAATTTAAAAGAAAAAAAAGGATAAAAACCTTTGATTGGGCTCTTGGTTGAGGGGAAGAGAAAGGGAACATAGATTTATGTGTTCATTGTATAAAGAATAGACCACTGATGCTGAGCAAACTCTTTTTCACTCACCATCTTATTCTTTGTAAAGAGGAGGCCAGAAACAGAAAAGAATCAGATTAGAGGACAAAGGGAAATTCATGATTATGATTATAATACTAAATAAGAATGGTATGGACTGGCCCATAAATTAGAAAACAATAACTGAATGGATTAAAAAACAAAATTAAATATGTTAAATAAAATACTAGAAACTATTGAAAAGAGGCAATATTAAAACCATTTTTTCCAAATCAGGATGAAATAAATTACATTTAATGTGAAGCTACAGAAGAAATGACTCCAAATTTAATTAAATACTAAATATCTTAATTTTTTTAAAAATGAGTGCGTCAAAGAACAAATCTTTTACACAACAAACATTAAGTATAATGACAATGAAACAAAATACCAACATTTGTGGATATTGACCAAAGTAATCCATAGGAGAAATTTACTATCTCTAAAGATTTTCATCAACTAAAGCCAGATACAACAGTTAAAAGAAAAAACATTTCATGTGAAATGAAAACAAAAACAAACCTTGGAACTGACCCCTTGACCCAAATAAATACCAGTTTAGGAATCCTGAAAAACAAAGATGAGATCAATAAAACTAAAACCTAATGTAAAATAAAACAAAACAAGGAAACCTTAAAATAAAACTAGTTTTTTTTAAAAATAAACCAATATATTATAAGATTTGGAAATTTAGTAGGAAATCAGATTAACAGTATCAAATAGTAATAAATGTTTACCACAAATGAAAAAATAAAATGAATCAATAGAAATTATGCAGTACTTATGCAATATTAATTTTATATTCAATATTCATGAAGAGATTCTAAACAATTTATTTCTATTATGTAAATATGGTGTTAGTACCTCAATCAGGGAAAATGAACAAAGAAACAGAAAATTATTTATCGATATTTCTAATAAATATGGATACAAATATGTAAACTATTATATCACATGATTATAAAAACATTTGATTAGATGTGATATATTCCAGGAGTATAGGGCTTTAATGAACTACTACTACTATTTTTATTAATGATATTAATAATAATATTAGCAATATTATTACCTGGTTAAAAATGGTAATGTCTCAAGAGATATAATGTTAAACTTTGAGACTGCAGGAGACTTTGTAGGATTCACTTTCAAAATATGAGCTTGCAATTATGGAAATGTTTTTATTTTGGTTAAGGAACAGAGATCTCTGTGCCAACCCCAATTCAGCCAAAATATTATAAGAAACAGAAGAAGGCATGATGTCAGGAATGGTTCAGAGTCACTTTCTGGTTTTACTATGGGATAGAGTTGCTTTTGCTCTTTACTTCAACCACAAAACTAAAGGCCACAGTCCCACACTTGATTCTACCATATCATCCTTTTATATAATCAATTTTTGTGAAAGTGCCAAGTACTGCTGAGGGGGGAAAAGTTTTACATCTTTCTACTTCCATTCAATTTTCTCCAGATGTTGATCAAGCAAAACTTTCTTAAAATTCTATTGAATTGAATTCAAGTATTGAATATGAATACATCACTGTATTTCTTTCTTGTTCATTTTTTGTCTGATTTCTCTAATTTTGAGAAGGAAAGATTAATGTCCCCTACAAATATGTCTATTTCCTTATGTAACTTATGTAGTTTATCTTTTAGGAATTTGATATTATGCTAATTGATGCACATACATTTAATATTAATATTATATCATTGTCTATACTTTCCTTTAATATGTAATTTATTTTCTTATCTCTTTTAATTATGTCAATTTTCACTTTTACATTGTCTGAGATCATAATTGCTACCCCTGCTTTTTAAACTTTAGCTGAAACAGTAGATTTTACTCCAGCCCTACTTTTACTGTGTGTGTGTCTCCCCACTTTAAATGAGTCCCGTCTAGCTAGCATATTGTGGGACCCTGGCTTTTAAGCCAGTCTGCTATTGTCTTCTATTTTATGAATTAGTTTTTACATTGATATTCAGTATCATGATTACCTTGTATTTTCTATCATTTTATTTTCCCTTGTTTATCCTTCTCCTTCTCTTCTTTCAAACTTTCTTTATTCACAATTTTTTGCTTCTGTTTACTCACCTTCCTGACTTTCCCTCCTTTTTTGTTTAAACTCTTAACTTCTGTGTATTGGCTTCTTGGTGGAAGAGTGGTAAGGGTGGGCAAGGGGGGTCAAGTGACTTGCCCAGGGTCACACAGCTGGGAAGTGTCTGAGGCCAGATTAGAACCTAGGAGTTCCTGTCTCTAGGCCTGACTCTCAATCCATTAAACTACCCAGTTCCTTTTTGTCTGTCCCTATGATTTTTGTTTTTGTTGTTTCCCCTCCCCTTCTTACTTCCCAATTGGGTAAAATAGATTTCTATAACTGAGTGTTGAGGTTATTTCCAATTTCTGACAAATCCAATTAGAGTGAACTTTCAGAATACCAGCCATCCCCTCATCTTCCCTTCCATTGTATTGATTTTTACATGCCTCGTCAAGTGAGATAATTTACTCTCATTTTTTCTCCTTTTCCTAGTTTAATTACTTTCTTAGCCCTTGATTTCTAAGATATCATCCCATCATATTTAGCTTTCTCCTTACTCTCTCTATAAGATCCTATTCATTATCATAATAGTGATAAAGTTCTTAAGTATCTTTACTATATTAATTATCCTACTAACTACTTCATAAATAAAGATCTCATTAGTTTAACCCCGCTGATTCACTTCAATTTTTTTTCTGTTTATATTTGTATGCTTCTTTTTAGTATCAACATTGATGACTGAATTTTCTTTTTATCTCTAGTTATACTATACAACCCTTTGACTAGGTGATATCACTATCAAGTCCATATTTCCAAAAAGGTCACAGAAAGAGGGAAAAGATGTACATGTAAGAAAATACTGATGACAACTCCCTTTAAAGAATTGAAAATAGAGGGAATGTTATTCAATTGGAGAACAACTCCAATGTATGTGTAGTAAATGCATATATTGGAAACTACATGATATAATAAATGATGAAGGTATTCATTTCTGAGAATCCACAGGAGATGTGTATGAATCGATATAGGTTGAAGTGAGAAGAATGAGGAAAACAGTGTAAATAACAACAATAGTGCAAATATAAGCAACTTTAAAAGAAAGGACACAAAGTGAATGAAATAATCCACTAAAATCCCAGAGAACTCATAATGAACATGCCATGCACCTGTAAAATAAAATACCTGGAGACCCTTTTAGTAAAAGATCTGGCTTTTTTTCTGAGCAGGAAAATCAGAGCCAGAGGGATGAAGATTCTCCAGTTGAATCTGAGACCCAAACTTGCAAAACACACACTTCTTTAGTTTTATGTCTGTCCTCACCATTCCCACAAGATGTTTCCAAGAGGTCTTCAGTACCTCCTGTATTTGAGACCATTTCCAGACTTCATGGTCATTTTGAGACCATTTTCAGAATTCCTGGTCTTTATGACTTTTAGATTTCCTTCTGTTCCCTGTAATGTTTTATATGAATTGGTTTGATATAAAGTACATTATAAAGTGGATTCACACACTTAGGATTAACATAGTAAGTTACTTGTGATAAATATAAAAATAAACACATTTAAAATTATGATAACAATACACACACTTGAAATTGTAATTCTGTTATTATCCTGGGACTACATTCTTCACCTCGTTACATACACAGATCTTGCCTGGGGCTATATTCTTACTAAAAATCAGACAGTTACAAGTTATCAAACTAAAGGGTTTTTTAAACTAATACAAACTAGGGGATGCTTAATCAATTTTTTTTCATACATACGTCCTTAAAAACATGATGGATGCATAATGCAGATATATATGGATATGACCAATGCATAAATTTCATTTTCTTGACTATACATAGTTGTTTCAATGATTTATTCGTATTTTAAAATTTTATTCATCAAAAATAATAAATTCAATTTACATGTAAAATAGTATCTTATGGATTAAGATTTCCATATTGTTCTTCCCTAAAACTTTTAAAGCAGCCAGAAAAAAGCCTGTAGATTATATAACTATGATGATTTAAAGGAACAAATTCATTATACCAAAGCCTATTTTGGGGTAAGTCTCTGCTTACTTCTCTTCAAAAAAAAGAGTTTCAGTAAATTTCTACTAATTGTCTCCAAAGTATGATTTAAAAAACAAGAATGATCTACTTACTAAGTGGGAGAGTACCACTGAGAATTGTTTTAAATGATTTTGCTAAATTAATATGAATTGAATCAAAGAAGCTTTAAACTGGAAAGAAATTTTGAGAGAGAAACTGTATGCATGAATTGACCAAGCTAAAGACTTTAAATATAACTTCTATATAACTTTAAATATAACTGCTATATAAATATAGCAGTTTTTGTCAAATATTGGGGTTTTGTCCCAAAAGCTGGGATCTTTGGGTTCATTGAACACAATCTTCTTATAGTCATTTACTCCAAATCTTTTCCAAAGATCCACCCTTCTATCTCTAGACCAATACAATATAGTTTTGATGACCACTGCTTTATTGTATAGTTTGAGATCTTGTGAAGCTAGACCTCCATTCTACACTTTTTTTCAATATTTCCTTTGATATTCTAAATCTTTTGTTCTTTCAGAAGAACTTTGTAATATATTTTTTCTAATTCTCTAAAAAAGTGTTTTGGCAGTTTGATAGCACCAAATAAGTAATTATTTTAGGTAGGATTTTAATTTTTATTATATTAGTTTATCCTGCCCATGAACAATTCATGTTTTTTCATGTTTAGATCTAAACTTGCTTAGATCTAGTGTTATTTGTGTGAAGAATGCTTTGTAATTATGTTCATATAATTCATGAATTTGTCTTGGCAAGTAGATTCCCAGGCATTTTATCTTATCTAAAGTAATTTTAAATGGTATTTCTCTTTCTAACTCTAGCAAATATTTTTTTAAACATATAGGAATGCTGATGATTTATATGGGTTTATTTTGTACCCTACAACTTTGCTAAAGTTATTGTTTCTACTCGTTTTTTAGTTGATTTTCTTGAATTCTCTTGGTATTGTGATAATTAGATTAAATCTACACTGCCCATCTTTAAAGTTAATCACCAAAGGTGAAAACATCTCTATTTTTGGGTGGACTGTAAACCACATATGCTAGAGTAACAAATCAGAATTTATTGACTTCCTCATGGGCAATCCTAAGAAAAGCGTCCTTTGTGATTGGACAGGTAAACTAAGAGGAGGCCACAGGAAGTGACACAAAAGAGGCCCCTTTAAAAAGAGACCTCAGTCAGCTGGGCTCAGTCTTCTGGTTTGTGAATAGGACCTGAAGGAGCTCTGCTGGTTTGTTACCAGGGCATACCACATGGGGAGTGTAAGACTGAATCTTCCTGAACTTGTCTTAAGGAAATTCCCTTTTAATGGAGAATTTTGACTTAAGCTTTTGCTTCATTCACCTCTGGACCTCACCCCCATCAGCCCTCCAGGCCTCTGGCCTTCTGAAGTTTCTGGCCTTGGGTTAATTAGATATACCAGGATTAACTAGGCATTCAGAGCAAATTACCTACTGTGTTAGATTCTTATTTCCTTATTTCTCCTTCCTCTTCTCATTTTTAAATAAATTTCCATAAAAGTCATTTTAACTTGAGGTTACCCTTTAATTGGGGATTGATAATTGTTCAATCCCCTAGCAACCTAACTTTTTAATAAAAGATAAAACCAGATAAAACTCACTTCCCCCATTACAATAAACCATCATGTCATCTGCAAAGAGTGATAGTTTAATTCCCTCATTGTGTACTTTGATTCATTCAATTCATTTTTTCTTCTCTTATTGCTACTTCTAGCATTTTTAGTACAATATTAATTAGTGGTGAAAATGGGCATCCCTGCTTTACTCCTAATCTTATTGGGAAGGAATCTAACTTATCCACTTTGCAGATGATACTTATTGATAGTTCCATTTATTTACCTGTTTAAGATTTTAATTTAATTAATTAATTTTGAACATTTTTCTCTGGTTATAGGATTGATGTTCTATCCCTAACCTCCCTCCACCTCCTTCCATAGCCAAAGCACAATTCAACGGGGTTTTATTGTGATATTGATCAAGACCTATTTCCATATTATTGATATTTGCCCTAGGGTGATTGTTTAGAGCAGTGATTACAAAAGTGGGTGCAATCCAGAGGGGCAGTGATGGCCACAGGTGCATGGTTCTTTCCTATTAATTGCTATTAAAATAAAAAAAATAATTTCCAGGGGGCTAAGTAATATTTTTTTCTGGAAAGGGGGCAGTAGGACAAAAAAGTTTGGGAACCACTGGTTCAGAGTCTACATACTGAATCATAGCCCAATCGACCCATGTGATCAGGCAATTGTTTTTCTTCTGTGTTTCTACTCCCACAGATCTTCCTCTGAATGTGGATAACATTCTTTCTCATAGGTCCCAATAGTTGTCCTGGATCATTGCATTGTTGCTACTAGAGAAGTCCATTATATTCAATTTTACCACAGAATATCCATCTCTGTGTATAATGTTTTTGTGCTTCTACTCCATTCTCTCTGCATCAATTTCTGGAGGTCATTCCAGTTCACATGGGATTTCTCCAGTTCATTATTCCTTTAAGCACAATAGTATTCCATCACCAACAGATACCACAATTTGTTTATTCTCCAATTAAGTACATACTCTTGTTTTCCAGGGGTTTTTTTGCCACCACAAAGAACGCGAATATAAATATTTTGGTCCAAGTCTTTTTCCCTATGATCTCTTTGGGGTATAAACCCAGCAGTGGTATGACTGGATCAAAGGGCAGGCAGTCTTTTAGTGCTCTTTGGGTAAAGTTCCAAATTCCCATCCAGAATGGATACATCAATTCACAACTCCACCAGCAATGCATTAATGTCGCAATTTTGCCACATCCCCTTCAACATTTATTACTTTGCTTTGCTGTCATTAGCCAATCTGCTAGGTGTAAGGTGGTACCTCAGAGTTGTTATAATTTGCATTTCTCTAATTATTAGGGAGAGAATTTGTTCATGTGCTTATTGATAATTTTTATTTCTTTATCTGAACATTGCCTGTTCATGTCCCTTGCCCATTTATCAATTGGAGAATGGTTTGATTTGGTAGAACTCCTTCTTTCCTTATTATGTCAAATAGTTTATATAGTATTGAGATTAGTTGTTTTTTGAATGTTTGATAGAATTCACTTGTGAATCTATCAGGCCCTGGGGATTTTTTCTTAGGGAGTTCTTTGATGTCTTGTTCAATTTCATTTTCTGATATGGGATTATTTAAATATTTTATTTCTTCTTCTGTTAGTCTAGGCAATTTATATTTTTTTGTAGACATTCATCCATGTCTCCTAGACTGCTGTATTTATGGCCATATAAATGAGCAAAATATTTTTTTAATGATTACCTTAATTTCCTCTTCATTAGAAATGAGGTCTCCCTTTTCATCTTTGATACTGTTAATTTGGTTTTCTTCTTTCCTTTTTTTATTAGATTGACAAGTACTTTATCTGTTTTATTTGTTTTTTCAAAGTACCAATTTATAGTCTTATTTATTAATTTAATAGTTCTTTTACATTTGATTTTATTAATTTCTCATTTAATTTTTAGGATTTCTAATTTAGTTTTCATCTAGAGATTTTTAATTTCTTCACTTTCTACAGTGACTTCTGTCCTCCCTAATTTGTAAATATATGCATTCAGGGATATAAATTTTTCCTGAGTATTGTTTTGGCTGCATTCCATAGATTTTGGTAGGAAGTCTCATCATTGTCATTCTCTTCAATGAAATAAATTGTTTCTCTTATTCGTTCTTTAATTAACTGATTTTGGAGAAGCATATTAATTTCCAATTAATTTTTGGTTTGCATCTCCATGTACCATTGCTAGTAATTGTTTTTACTGCATTATGGTCTGAAAAGTTTGCATTTGTTTGCCATGTTTTTATGCCCTAATATATGATCAATCTTTGTGAATGTACCATGTGCTGCTGAAAAGAAGGTATATTTCTTTTTGTCCCTACTTATTTTTCTCCACATATTTATTAACTCCAATTTTTCTAAGATTTCATTCACTTCTCTTACCTCATTCTTATTTATTTTTTTATTTGATTTATCTAGATCTAATAAAGGAAGGTTCAGATCTCCCACTAGTATAGTTTTATTATCTATTTTCTCCTTAAGCTCCACAAATTTCTCCTTTAGAAATCTGGATGCTATACCATTTGGTGCATAGATATTGAGTACTGATATTTCTTCATTGTCTATAATGACTTTTATCAGGATGTAATTACCTTCCCTATCTTTTTAACCAAGTATATTTTTAATAGAGTATTGTTTAGTTTTATTTTGTTTCCTAAAAATGAATATCTGATTTTTTATAATGTATCAAAGAGAACCTTTTACAATTTTCATCTAAAAAACGATCTCCCAAGGTCATTTGAACTAACACAAGATCATTTATCAAAGAACCAGAAGATTATTCCCCTTTGCCCAGACGGGATAACTTGGGCAGAATTTAAAGTAGAGTACGTTTCTCAAGAATGAATAAAATCAAAAGTTAAATATTAGGGGCAGCTGGGTAGCTCAGTGGATTGAGAGCCAGGCCTAGAGATGGGAGGTCCTAGATTCAAATCCGGCCTCAGACACTTCCCAGCTGTGAGACCCTGGGCAAGTCACTTGACCCCCATTGCCTACCCTTAAAACTCTTCCACCTATAAGTCAATACACAGAAGTCAAGGGTTTAAAATAAAATTTAAAAAAAAAGTTAAATATTAATTAGATGCATTTTTTATATTTATTAATATTCATTTTTAACATGGTTACATGATTCATGCTCCTACTTTCCCCTTCACCCCCCGCACTCCCCCACCCATGGCCGACACACATTTCCACTAGTTTTATCATGTGTCCTTGATCAAGACTTATTTCCAAATTGTTGGTAGTTGCATTGGTGTGGTAGTTTCAAGTCCACATCCTCAATAAAGTTCCACCCAAACCCTTGCGTTCAAGCAGCTGTTTTTCTTATATGTTTCCTCTCCTGTAGTCCTTCCTCTGGATGTGGGTAGCGTTCTTTACCATAAATCCCTCAGAATTGTCCTGGGTTTTTGTATTGCTGCTGGTCCATTACATTCGATTTTGCCATAGTATATCAGTCTCTGTATACAGTGTTCTTCTGGCTCTGCTCCTTTCACTATGCATCAGTTCCTGGAGGTCTTTCCAGTTCACTAGGAACTTCTCCAGTTTATTATTCCTTTTAGCACAATAGTATTCCATCACCAGCATATGCCACAATTTGTTCAGCCATTCCCCAAATGAAGGACATACCCTCCTATTCCAGTTTTTTGCCACCACAAAAAGCACAGCTATAAATATTTTCCTACAAGTCCGTTTATTTATGTTCTCTTTTGGGTACAAACCCAACAATGCTATGGCTGGATCAAAGGGCAGACATTCTTTTTTAGCCCTTTGAGCATAGTTCCAAATTGCCAGCCTGAATGGTTGGATCATTTCACAATTCCACCAGCAGTGCATTAATGTCCCAATATTGCCACATCCCCTCCAGCATTCATTACTCTCCCCTTCTTCCATTTTAGCCAATCTGCTAGGTGTGAGGTGATACCTCAGAGTTGTTTTGATTTGCATTACTCTAATTATTAGAGATTTAGAGCACTTTCTCATGTGCTTATTGATACTTTTGATTTCTTTACCTGAAAATTGCCTATTCATGTCTTTTGCCCATTTATCAATTGGGGAATGGCTTGATTTTTTTATACAATTGATTTAACTCCTTGTATATTTGAGTAATTAGACCCCTGTCAGAGATTTTCATTATAAAGATTTTTTCCCAATTTGTTGTTTCCCTTCTGATTTTGACTACATTGTTTTTGTTTGTACAAAAGCTTTTTAGTTTAATATAATCAAAACCATTTAATTTACATTTTGTAATTTTTTCTAACTCTTGCTTGGTTTTAAATTCTTTCCTTTCCCACAGATCTGACAAGTATACTATTCTGTATTCACTTAATTTGTTTATAGTTTCCCTCTTTATATTCAAGTCATTCACCCATTCTGAATTTATCTTGGTGTATGGTGAGAGATGTTGATCTAAACCTAATCTCTCCCATATTGTTTTCCAAATTTCCCAGCAGTTTTTGTCAAATAGAGGATTCATGTCCCAAAAGTTGGGCTCTTTGGGTTTATCATACACTGTCTTGCTGATGTCATTTACCCCAAATCTATTCCACTGATCCTCCTCTCTGTCTCTTAGCCAGTACCATATTGTTTTGATGACTGCTCTTTTATAGTATAGTTTAATATCTGGTACTGCTAGGCCCATTTCCTTCACATTTTTTTCATTATTTCCCTTGATATCCTTGCTCTTTTGTTATTCCAAATGAAATTTGTTATAGTTTTTTCTAATTCAGTAAAGAAGTTTTTTGGTAGTTTGATAGATATAGTGCTAAATAGGTAAATTAATTTGGGTAGAATGGTCATATTTATTATGTTAGCTTGTCCTAGCCATGAGCAACCAATGGCTTTCCAGTTGTTTAGATCCAGTTTTATTTGTTTGGAAAGTGTTTTGTAGTTGTTTTCGTATAATTTCTGTGTTTGTTTTGGTAGATAGATTCCTAAGTATTTTATATTGTCTAGGGTAATTTTAAATGGTGTTTCTCTTTCTACCTCTTGCTGCTATTATGTGTAGGAAATATATAGAAATTCTGATGATTTATGTGCATTTATTTTGTATCCTGCAACTTTGCTAAATGTGTTGATTATTTCTACCAGCTTCTTAGTTGATTCTCTAGGACTTTTTAAGTAGACCAACGTATCGTCTGCAAAGAGTGATAGCTTAGTCTCCTCCTTGCCTATTTTGATAACTTTGATTTCATTTTCTTCTCTAATTGCTACCGCTAGTGTTTCTAGGACTATGTTGAATAATAGAGGTGTTAATGGGCATCCTTGTTTTACTCCTGATCTTTTAGGAAGGCTTCTAATTTATCCCCATTGCATATAATGCTTGTTGATGGTTTTATGTATATACTGTTTATTATTTTTAGGAAAGGTCCTTCTATTCTTATACTTTTCAGTGTTTTCAATAGAAATGGATGCTGTATTTTGTCAAAGGCTTTTTCAGCGTCTATTGAGATAATCATGTGATTTTTGTTTGTTAGACTTTTGATATAGTCAATTATGTGAATCGTTTTCCTAATGTTGAACCATCCTTGCATTCCTGGTATAAATCCCACCTGATCATGGTGGATGATCTTCTTAATTACATGCTGGAGTCTCTTTGCTAGTATTCTATTTAAGATTTTTGCATCTATGTTCATTAGGGAGATTGGTCTGTAGCTTTCTTTCTCTGTTTTTGCTGTCCCTGGCTTTGGAATCAGTACAAAATTTCTCTCATAATAGGAATTTGGTAGGACACCTTCTTTGCTTATCATATCAAATAATTTGTATAGTATTGGGATTAGTTGCTCTTTGAATTTCTGATACAATTCACTTGTGAATCCATCAGATCCTGGTGATTTTTTCTTGGGGAGTACTTTGAGGGCTTGTTCAAATTCTTTTTCTGATATAGGATTATTTAGGTATTATATTTCTTCTGCTCTTAATCTAGGCAGTTTATATTTTTGTAAATATTCATCCATATCTCCTAAATTGTTATATTTATTGCCATATAGTTGGGCGAAATAATTTTTAATGATTGCCTTAATTTCCCCTTCATTAGAGGTGAGGTCTCCCTTTTCATCTTTGATACTGTCAATTTGGTTTTCTTCTTTCCTTTTTTTATTAGATTGACCAGTACTTTGTCTATTTCATCTGTTTTTTCAAAGTACCAGCTTCTAGTCTTATTTATTAATTCAATAGTTCTTTTACTTTCGATTTTATTGATTTCTCCCTTGATTTTTGGTATTTCTAATTTAATTTTCATGTGGGGATTTTTAATTTGCTCGTTTTCTGATTTTTTTGAGTTGCATGCCCAATTCATTGATCTCTGCCCTCCTTAATTTGTTAATATATGCACTCAAGGATATAAATTTCCCCCTGAGTACTGCCTTGGCCACATCCCACAGAGTTTGGTAGGATTTCTCATCATTGTCATTTTCTTCAATGAAATTGTTGATTGTTTCTATGATTCCTTCTTTGACAAATTGGTTTTGGAGAATCATATTATTTAATTTCCAAATAGTTTTTTTATTTTCCTGTCCAGGTGCCCTTACTAATTGTTATTTTTATTGCATTATGATCTGAGAATGTTACATTTATTATTTCTGTTCTTTTGCATTTGTTTGCTATGATTCTATGCCCTATTACATGGTCAATCTTTGTGAATGTACCATGTGCAGCTGAAAAGAAGGTGTATTCCTTTTTGTCCCTATTTATTTTTCTCCACATATCAATTAAATCTAATTTTTCTAGGACTTCATTCACCTCTCTTACCTCTTTCTTATTTATTTTTTGGTTTGATTTATCTAGATCTGGAAGAGGAATATTTAGATCTCCTACTATTATGGTTTTACTGTCTATTTCCTTCTTGAACTCTGCCAGTTTCTCCTTTATGAATTTGGATGCTATGCCACTTGGTGCATACATATTGAGCAGTGTTATTTCCTCATTGTTTATACTGCCTTTAATCAGGATGTAATGACTTTCCCTGTCTTTTTTAATCATATCTATTTTTACTTTGGCTTTGTCAGAAATCACAATAGCCACTCCTGCCTTCTTTTTCTCATTTGACGCCCAAAAGATTTTGTTCAAGCCCTGAACCTTAAACTTGTGTATGTCCACCTGCCTCATATGTGTTTCCTGTAGACAACATATGGTTGGATTTTGGTTTCTAATCCACTCTGCTATTTGCTTCTGTTTTATGTGAGAGTACATCCCATTCACATTGAGAGTTATAATTATCAGCTGTGCATTTGCTGACATTTTTGTATTCTCCCCTTTTCCTAACCCCTTCTTCTTAACCTATTTCCTTTTAAACCAGTGGTTTGCTATTAAGCCGGTATCCCTTATCCCCTGCCTTGATTGACTTACCTTTTTACCCCCTCTCTTGTTATTCCCCTCTTTTTGTTTTGAAGGCCTAATAAATTCCCTTCCCCTTCTTCTCCCCTCCCTTTTTTGACCTCCCCTCTCCCCTGCTCCCCTTGGTTTATCCCTTCTGACTTTCTCAGTAGGGTTTGATAGTGTTTTATATCCCAATGGATAGTATAGCTACTCTTCCCTCTCCAAGTTGATTACACTGAGAGTAAGTTTTAAAAATTACCTCTTGATGCTCTCTTCCTCTCCTTCTTATAATAGTATTTGTCCCCTCCCCATCCCATGCCTTCTTTTTGTGTAATAGATTATCCTATTTTTCTTATTCTCTCAAGTTTCTCCTGGTGTCTCCCTCCATTCACCCTCCTCTTTCCCACCCCCCATATCATCTTAGACCTTTCAGTACTCCACCCTCTCCCCATTAATCATTCTTCCAACCACTATAATAGTGAATACTATAATAGTGAATAGAGTTCACAACAGAGAATTATACATAGCATTTCTCTACATAGGAATACAGATAATTAGATCTCACTGAGGCCCTTAAAAAGGCACATTTAAAAATTATAAGTTTTCTTTCTTTCCCCTCTGTATCTTATTTACCTTTTCATGTTTCTCTTGGTTTTTGTGTTTGGATATCAAACTTTCCATTTAGCCCTGGTCTTTTCTGTGCAAATACTTGGAAATCTTCAATTTTGTTGAATTCCCATATTTCCCCCTGGAAGTATATAGTCAATTTTGATGGGTAGTTGATTCGTGGTTGCAGGCCCAGCTCTCTTGCCTTTCTGAATATCATATTCCAAGCTTTGAGGTCTTTTAGCGTGGAGGCTGCCAGATCCTGTGTGATCCTGATTGGTGCTCCTTGATATTTGAATTGTCTCTTTCTGGCTGATCTATGGATGCTTTCAATGTCTATATTGCGCTCTTGTTGTAGAACTTCAGGGCAATTTTGCTGAATAATTTCTTTTAGTATGGAGTCCAAATTTCTATTAATTTCACCCTTTTCAGGGAGACCAATGATTCTCAAATTGTCTCTTCTAGACAGATTATCTTGGTCTGTCACTTTCTCATTGAGATATTTCATGTTTCCTTCTATTTTTTTCAGTCTTTTGGCTTTTTTTGTTTGTTCTTGTTGTCTTGAGAGATCATTAGCTTCTAATTGTTCAATTCTAGGCTTTAAGGACTGGTTTTCGGCTATAATCTTTTGGTTTTCGGCTATAATCTTTTGGTTTTCCTTTTCAATCTGGTCATTTCTGGTCTTCAGTTGACTTGCCTCACTTTCCAATTGCGAAATTCTGCCTTTTAACTGTTATTTTCTTGCCTGATTTCCTTTTGAGCTACTTCCCATTTCTCTGACCAAATCTTTTCCAACTTTCTCGACATCTCAGTTTTGAACATTTCAAGAGCTTGTGACCAGTTTTGATTATCTTGGGATGGTTAGGATGTGATTGCTTGTTTTTTCTCCTCTTCTGATTGCTTGGTATTCTGGATTTTCTCTGTAACCACGTGTATTTTTACTTAGGCTTTGTCAGATATCATGATTGCTACTCCTGCCTTCTTTTTATCAGTTGATGCCCAATAGAATTTGTTCTATCTTTAACTTTTACTCTGTGTATGTCTACCTGCCTCATGTGTGTTTCTTGTAGAAAATACATGGTAGGATTTTGTTTTCTAATCCATATTGCTATTTGCTTCCATTTTATGGGTGAGTTCCTCCAATTCACATTCAGAGTTATGATTACCACCTGTGTATTCCCCAACATTTTGATTCCTTCTCCTTGTACTGCCATTTCTTTTTTCACTATTTTCTTCTATACCGGTGTTTTTTAAATCAGTCCCCCTAATCCACAACCTTGTTTTCCTTCCTTTTCTCCCCCCTCCCTTTTAATTCCCCTCTTATTTTTGAGGGTCTTTTTGAGTCACCCCCACACTCTCCCTCCCTATTATTGCTTCCCTCCCCATCAGTCTGTTTGTTACCCTTCTACTTCTCTATAGGGTACAAATCAATTCTCTACAGCAATAGATCTGGTTGTTCTTCCTTCTTTGAGTCAATTTCAATGCACATAAAAATTAAGTATTTCCTGTCTCCAACATCTTCATCCTTCCTGTATATTGGTCTTTTCCCCCACTCCCACCAGGCATTTCTTGATTAAATATTAGTTTAGCCCATTTTGCTCTTTCCCCATTTCTCTTAATATTATCCTCTTTTTTACCTCTAGTTTTATATATGTATATCTTGACATTTCATCCTATACAATTTGTCACTGTTCCCTCTAACTATACTTCCTCTAGATGTCCTAATGTTGATAATTTTTACTAGTTACCAATATCATCTTTTCTTATAGGAATACAAATCATTTGAACTTCCTGGGTCCCTTAAAAAAGTTTTGATTTTATTTTTTTGTTTTGTTTTGTTTTGTTTTGTTTTTTTCTCTCTTAATTACCTTTTGGTGATTATCTTGAGTTCTGTGTTTAGACATCAAATTTTCTGTTTAAGTCTGGTCTTTTCTTTATGAATGCTTGGAAGTCATCTATTTTATTAAATGACCATACTGTTCCCTTGCAAGAATATAGTCAGTTTTGCTGGGTAATTGATTCTTGGTTGTAGGCGTTGTTCCCTTGCTTCCTGAAATTTTGTATTTCATGCCTCCTGGTCCTTCAGTATAGATGCAGCCAGATCCTGTGTTATCCTAACTGTGGTTCCATGATATATGAATGACTTCTTCTTAGCAGCTTGTAATACTTTCTCCTTGATCTGGTAGTTCTTGAAGTTAGCTATAACATTCCTGGTTGCTGTCAGTTGGGGATTAAATGTAGGAGGCGATCTATGGTTTCTTTCAATCTCCACTTTTCCCTCTTGTTGTAGAATGTCTGGGAGGTCTTCTTAGATAATTTCCTGTAGGATAATATCTAGGCTTTTCTTTTTGTCATGATCTTCTGGTTGTCCAATAATTCTCAAACTGTGTCTCCTGGATCTGTTTTCCAGATCTGAGGTTTTGTCAATGATGGGTTTCATATTTTCCTCAATTTTTTCATTCTTTTGCTTTTGTTTTATAGATTATTGTTGCCTTGCAAAGACATTTGCTTGTAGTTTGCTTATAGTTGTTGGATTCTAACTTTTAAAGCTTTTTGGTCATCCTTCTCCTTCTGATCTGATTTTATTTGAAGGTCATCTTTCACTTTCTTTGCTTCATTTTCATGATGGTTAAATTTGGCTTTAAGACACTATTTTTTGTTTAATTTCATGTATTTTCTTTTCCCAATTGCCTTTATCCTCTCTTGATTGTTTTTTGAGTTCCTGAATTAAATGAATTTTGAGTTCCTGAGTTAATTGAATTATGAGTTCTTTATTTAATTGAATTTTGAGTTCTCCCAAAGCCTGTGTCCATTTCACTAGAGTTTCTGCATTTTAGCTTTGTGTTTCTTGGTCCACCTCTGATGCATTTGCTCATTTCTCATTTCCTGGATAGAAGCTGTCAATTGTAAATTCTTTTTTCTTTTGCTGTTCTTTACTCATATTTTTTTCTTCTCCCCCCTCCCCCGTAATTGACAGTAATATTGCTCCTTTGATTATTTACTGGAACTGTGGGTTTGGGATATTCAGTCCTGGAAGGTCTTCTTCTCTGCTCTGCTGACTGTCTAGATCAGTGAGCCCTGGGGACAAATCTTCCCCAGCTGGTAGTAAAAGCTAAAGATGTGATTTCAGCTACTTTCACTCTAGTCTATGGCAGATGGGTATTGGAGTTTCCCTGCCCTCTGAAGACTTCTTATCTCCCACAATGATAAGATTAAGACAGGGTAGAGTTGATCGGTAGAGCCCTGAGGCCAAAACCTTGAGGCAAGGGGGCAATCCAAGATTAAGTGTTTGGCTGCTGTCTCTGCTCTTCTCCTCCAGCTGCCTCCCTGCCATATTGAGTCTGGTACAGCTGTGACTAGAGCCCTTGCCCACCCAGAGTTTCCAGGATATGTTGGAGACTCAGTACACTAGGTAGGGGAGACCACCTGGGATCTTTCTTTTTCCTTTCCCCTTGAACCTGACAGTTCAAAGAATTCATGCTTTTTTTCACATACCTTTTAAATTGGGTTTAGCATTAGCATCCCCCAGCTCTGTTCTGTTGTCAGATTTTGTTTTCTGTCCCTTAGAACTCCTTTGTCCTTGATCAGAGCTGGAGGGTTTACAGAGATCTGTAGCCTTACTGCTCCTAAGCCACCATCTTCCCAGAATTCCCTCTTGCTGATGGTTTTAAATGAATACTATTTATTATTTTGAGGAATGGCCCTTCTATTCCTATACTTTCTAGGGTTTTCAATAGGAATGGTTGTTGTATTTTTGTCAAAAGCTCTTTCTGCATATATTGAGATAACCATGTGATTTATATAAGTTCGGTGGTTGATATGGTCAATTATGTGGATGGTTTTCCTAATATTAAAATATCCTTGTATTGCAGGTATAAATCCCATCTGGTCAGAGTGAATAATCCTTGTGATAAATTTTTGGAGTTTCTTTGCTAGTATTCTGTTTAAGATTTTTGCATCTATGTTCATTAAGGAAATTGCCTTTTAGCTATTATTTTATTTAATATTTTTTCATCTATGTTCATTAAATATATTGGTCTATTGTTTTCCTTCTCTGTTTTTGTTCTTCCTGGCTTTGGAATCAGTAACATATTTGTATCATAAAAAGAATTTGGTAAGACTCCTTCTGTGCCTATTTTGTCAATCACTTTGTAGAGTATTGGGATTCATTGATCTTTAAATATTTGATAGATTTCACTCGTCAATCCATCTGGCCCAGGAGATTTTTTCTTTGGAAGTTCTCTGATGGCTTGTTCAATTTCTTTTTCTGAGGTGGGATTATTTAAGTGTCTTATTTCCTCTTCTGTTAAACTAGTCAATTTATGTTTTTGTAAATATTTATCCATTTCGCCTAGTTTTCCATATTTATTGCCACATAATTGGGCAAAATGATTCTTAATTACTTTAATTTCATCTTCATTAGAGGTGAGATCACCCTTTTCATTCATCATAATGTTAATTTGGATCTCTTCTTTCTTTTTTCTTAATTAGATTAACCAATACTTTATTGATTTAATTTTTTCCAAAATACCAGCTATTAGCTTTATTTTCAGTTAAATAGTTCTTTTACTTTCAATTTTATTAATTTCTCCTTTGATTTTTAGGATTTCCAATTTGGTCTTTATCTGAGGGCTTTTAATGTGTTTTTTCTAGGTTTTTTTAAAGATGTATTCCCAATTTGTTAAGCTCCTCTTTTATCTTTTTTTGTTAATATGGCCACTCAGGAGTATAATTTTTCCCCCAAGTACTGCTTTCACTATATCTCAAAAACTTTGATGTGTTGTTTCCTCATTATCATTCTTTTCTATGAAATTATCCATTGTTTTTATAAATTTTCCTTTAACCAACCAGTTTTGGAGAATCAGATTATTTAATATCCAATTAATTTTTATTTGCCTCTCCTTACTCACTATAAATTTTATTGCATTATGATCTGAAAAAAGTTGCATTTATTATTTGTTTTTCTGCATTTGTTTGCAATATTTTTATGCCCTTTATATGGTCAGTCTTTGTGAATGTACCATGTGCTGCTGAAAAGAAGTTGAATTCCTTCTTATCCCTATCCAACATAAAACATTGGCCTGGGTTTTTTTTAGCATTTTTCTTTTTTTTTCTTTTGTTTACAAATCAAAAACTTGGGATTCTAAGTCATGAGATACATTAAACCTGTTTATTTTAGTTATAATATTTAGGGCTATTTAAAAATTACAGCCAGAAATGTATAGCTACATTTTATTATAATTGATTAACATAACATACATATAGTGTAACCATCTAAATAATTAATATTTTAGGTTTATTTCTTAATAAGCACACTTTGTAGTACTGGTGAAACATAAAACCAGTACACAAACTACAAGGAAGCAATTCCAAAGGCTGTTTATTATTTGAAAACAAAGGATTGCATTTTTATCTGAGTGGTTGAAGAGGTATATGTGGGGAACAGAGGTCAAGTTCAAAATCAAAATAGGCACTAATGTTCATTTTATGGTTTACCAAACTCAGTATTCTGCAGTTGTGTGGATTGCTTGAGGGAATTACTGTGTTTATGGGAGGTTAAGGGAAAAGAGAGGGGAGTACAACACATAACTTATAGGTACCAACGAGGAATTTTTTTTTCTTTTTCCTTGTCCATTTCTCTGAGGGAAGAAAACACTCTGCTGGATACTCTTCTTCTTTTTTTTATTGAAGAACCAAATAGTTTATCTGCTCCCTCCATAAAAAGCAATAGACCTCCTTTCATAATTTAAATAAATGGCATAATATAATTTAAAGCACACTTTCCTAAGCATCAGGCAGTTGAAAGTTTAGAGACATGATCATTTGTCCTCTCTTCCAAAAAAAAAAAAAAAAACACTTTCATGCTAAAAGATTACCTTTCATTGTAATTATCTCTTGAATATTAGTTTTATTGTATGTTTTTGTTTTTTTCAATGTTCACAGAGTTTGCTAGTTTGAGAATTGGAGCTTTAATAAGATTGGAGCTCCCCAGGCTGCATTATATAGAGATATGTGCCAGTTTATTTGTCTTTGACAGGAACGATTTTTGAAAAGGCTTTAATAGTAGTATCCAGTGGCTTTAAGTAAGGGTTATTGTCAAATCCCAACTGGTGTTTAGAATTATTCTGTCCACAGGAGCCTGTGACATAATTCATTTAATGTTTTCCAAATAAATAATGATAAATTCCCATAGGGAGCCTTGATTTAAACACAGATTACACATGTACTACAATGTGAGATACCTCGCCCCAAAAAACAACTCTAAAAATGATTACTGTAATTCAAATATAGTCAATGCAATATATTATTTTCTTAAGTAAATTATTGTTCATGTCTTAAAGAGTTGCCTGTGTCACATCTGTTAAAATAAGAAAAGAAAAAAACTAAATAATAAAATCTTCTTTAAAAGTTTACCAAATTTGAGTATCAACTTTTATTTGAAGGAAAAATAAGTCTTGTGCATTATAAAATTGTATGTTAGGTATAGAAAAGAATCTCCAAAGCCTTCTAATCAAACCTCCTTACTTTAAAAAAATGATGAAACTGTGTTCCAATGAATTTAAATAGCATACCTAAGCTCACAAAATCCATAAGCATTTGAGGCAGAATTTAAACCAAGGTCCATTGACTCCATTGCAAAATTCTTCCATTTATATCATGGTCCAATTGTTCTAAAGAACTGATGGCATACCTATAACATGTGTGTCACCAATGACACACATAGCCATTTTTATAACATGTGGCTGCATGTGACCACATACAGAGAAGTATGGAGGCACATGCTGAGGATGAAATAATTGCTGTAGGGCAGTGTAGACACTGAAATAATTGCTGTAGGGCAGTGTAGCCAAAACTACAGAACTCTGTCACAGAGCATCTAGTTCTGGAACTTCTGGGCCTTTAGGGGACCTTTGACTTCATTTCTGGCCGGTGCAGCAAGTAACAGCAGAATGCCATGGGGGACAATCTCTGGGGCTCCTGTGATTGCCATTGCCAGCAACCACAGAACCACAGCAACCATCATCCAATCTACTCTTCTGGGCTGTCATGGATTTCTAATTGACCATCATTACTGAGAAAAGTGAGGGGGAGGCTGGGAGAGGAGAGCGCCTGTGCTATGGGTTCCATTTCCTGCCATTAGAAATAGCGGCAGTCATCTTAATTTACATAAGGAACACCATCTTGCAGCATAGTACAGACTCCATTTCATCACTATTACTGTTGTGCATCTGTATTAACCCCTATTTCTGCTTATTAACTCTACCCTTTCTTAAAAGACAGTTGCATATGCCATCGTATAGTCAGTTGGGCTAGTTAACCCCTAATTACCTGCAGGGCTAACAGGCTATCTATAATTCTATCTTCTGTCACTGTCTCCCTGATGGAGAAACAAAAAAAATAATAATAAGGTTAAGTAAAGGAAGTGGTAGTAGCAATAGCCAACCCTTTAAAGAGACAGGGACAGAGATGTATAGCATTATAGAAAAAAATGGCAGATCATTTTGTATTCTATGTACTAGAACAGTAGTAAGCAGAATTGGAATATAAATAGACATTTTGAAACTAATCATTCCAAGCTTTTGGAAAAAAAAGTGAGAATGAAAGGAAGGAATACATTTTCAGGCAGCTACACCTTTATAAAAGCCAATCAAATTTGTAAAAGGCTCTACAAATTTAACATCTGCAAGTTTGAGCATTACTCACTCCGTAGCTCAGCATGGAAATGCACTCAGTAAGGGAGGATTTATGAAAGAAACTCCTAAGATGTGCACCAGTTCTTTTTCATGATATGCAGAATAAAGATGCAATTATTAAGAGAATATCTGAGTTACCACTCAGTAGAAATATCATAAAAGACCAAATAATGAGACTGAATACAAACATACAACATCAATTAAAGAGAAGCATAAGTAATTGTAAATATTTTTTGATCTCTCTTGATGAAACTACTGATATTAATCACCTGCTTATTTGACCATTATTGGTTGATATTCTGATGGTCTCACAATGAGAGAAGAGTTGATAAAGTTAGTATCAGTGCCAACAAGTACATTGGGAAACAAAATATATAAGGTTGTTATACAAACATTCCCTGACCTAAATATTGATATCTCTAAAGTTGTATCATTTTTATGGAAGCTATCAGACATTTGGTTGTGCCTTTTCATTGTGTTATCCATCAAGAGGTTTTATATGCCAAGGTAGGATTCACCAACTTAACGACTTAATATCAGTTGTTACAAAAATAGTTAATTTAATAGCTGCTCGCCCCCTTCACAAGTGAGAATTTTCTGTACTTTTACTAGAGGTTGATTTCACCTATAGTTGACTGCTGATATACAATAATGTAAGATGGCTGAGCAGAGGCAAAGGTCTTGAGTGCTTTGTGGAATGCTTTGTAGAAATTAAGGTATTTCTTAAGGATAAGTATCTGGGAAACTTTCCTCAGCTCAATGATAGTAGGTCAACACCCTGATTGTTTATTGAAAATCTCTCTTTCATATTAATGAACTGAATTTAAAGTTACAAGGTTTTGGCAAAAGTATTGATGTTATGTTTGGATACATAAAAGCTTTTGAAAGTAAACTTAAAATTTTGAAGCAAGATGTAGAAACTAAAACTTATAAGTATTTTCCTCAAGTAACAAAGTACTTTGAGAAGTCCAGTGCAGTTGTACAAAATGAAATGGAACCCTTGAATATAAAGTACCAGCATTTTTTAGAGTGTTACTTGACCAGTTCAGTGATAGATTTAATCAACTAGATTAAATACTAAATCTAGAAGCCTAGAACAGACCATGAAAATAATTAATTATCCTGATGTATTAGTCTACAGTAGTTTGGAATTAAATGGTTCCCAATGGATGAAAATTGATGATTTGGAGATTCAACTTGCAGAATTTCAAGACAGCATCCAGGCTTAGGTGTTTGTTGACTTGAGGTCAAAGCTTGAGAATCTGGAAAGGTGCTGCTTGGAGAATCAAGAGGAGTGCCACTACGAACAGGAAAATTTGAGTGCCTGGAACAGATTACCAGACATTTTGTTACCCTTAAAAATATAGCAATTGCTTTAATCATAATTTTTTCCCTCTATGTACTTTTGTGAGACCTTATTCTCAGTGTTGAATAATATCAAAACAATCAAAAGAAACATATTGACAGATGAAGTTAGTGCTTGCTTGGGCTTGAAGTATACAAAATACCAACCTTCAATTGAAGATATAGCAGCTAAATGAATTTTCAATAGCCACTGAAATTCAGCAACAAAAAAGTCACTAATAGGCAGGTTATTTAAAGAATTCCCCCTCCCCCTCACTTATCTTAATTCACAACACCCCACACAAGTTAAATAATGTCAAGACCAACAAAAGTAACCGACTGATAGATGAACAAGGAAGTCACTAAGCAGGTAATCTAAATAATTAGTTTTTCATTTATTAAATACAGTTATATATTACAATTATACATTTTTGTTATTTAAACTATAAATATCATAAAATTATGTTTTTTCTCAAAGTGACACACCACCTGAGATGCTCAGTTTTTTGGAGAATTTTGACACACCAAGCTCAAAAGGTTGCCCATCACTGCCATAGAGTTTTATTCACCATTACTAAGATTTTCTAGACCAAATGACCCCTCCCCTACATGTGTTGTCTTGACCTATTAGGATAGGAGATTTTTGAAAAAAGTAGATAACATTTTCTCACCTAATTTGTATCTTCATTATTATAAGGGGGATAATAAACTTCATCCAAAAATCCCTTACTATGGAGTTGTTGTTGATAAAAACCATCTTACTGTGTTTAAGGTGAGGTAAGATATGGAGTAGGTAAAGTCTGGCAAATGACCAAAACCCCTTGAGGCAGATTACGAAAACACAAACCTTATTTAATATGTTAAGGTTTAAAGTAGGAAAGATAATAAATGGGGTTGAGGTAGAGGGTTCCTAACATCTATTTGGGGTACTGTAAGGATGGAGGATGGGACAAAAAGTGTAAGAAGAAGGCCTTTGGCAACAGTTACTGATAGTTGAGACCAGAGAGGATTCTGGGAATTCTTGGGAGGAAGAAGGAGGAGTAGGAACTTCTGTCAGAGGACTGGAGAGAGGGAGAAGGTGGACATCTCAGCTTGAATCCAGTCCTGAAGGCTTCCTGAGGATCCTTCTTTGGACACTGATGCCCTGATTTCCTGGTCAAAGGCATCTCATCTCTTCTCGTCCAGCAAGACTTCAGTCAGCTAAGTTTCTGGACTCCATTTTGGGAGCTATCTCTTGGGCTCCTTCTCCCATTCCCCAACCTTGCTGAGAGACACTTTCTGGTGTGATTTTGCAATTATAGAAAAGGATAGAAATAGGAAATAGAAATAGAAACTGAAGGAGAAGTGGCAAGGGGAGATGCTTGGGAGCAAGAACTTCAAAGATTCCCACCCGAGTGATGGACCCCATAGAAATAGAGAAGAGGGCACCCCAAAATCCCTCTGCCCTTCACCTCTTTCACCAATTTCTTAATTGTGATTAATAAAAGTCATTCATTAGTCAGATAGCATTTCAGAGTGCCTGAGAGATGTAGGGGGAGGGAAATCACAGCTTAGTCTGGCTGCCTTCATCTTGGAGCCAGACCACCCACTGTGAAGTTGACTGATCTCGGGGGAGACTTGTGTGAATCCTGCCCTCATTCAGAATCAGATTGGGGTCCCCCATATCTCCTCTTATAGGGAAGCCTCTTCTCCAACTCCTGTGGGGCAGCATGACCATCCAGGTCACCCAGTTTTGGGGTGACAACCCTCAAAGTCTCAGGAGTGTATATTGAGCAGGAGGGGAGAGCCAGAAGAGAGTCTCCCTCATAGACTCTATCTCCCCTCTATCATAACTTTGGTGGCTGGCTCTCATTATTATTACTCCCTTAGACGCAAAGCTCGTCTTCATGTAGAGTAACCTTGAAACCTTCCTATTTCTTCCTATTCTGTCTTACATCCCAATATCTATCTTATCTAAACCTATGTCCAAATTACTTATAAATCAAAATATATACTACATTCAAGCTTAAGTTGAGTAGGCCAAGAATGGCTCCTTGACCAGCTCAGTCTCACAGTCTGTCTTCATCTTCACTGTCAGATTCACAGAGGCAAAAATGATTTTCTTTTTACTTCTCTTTTAATAATAGCTCTTCAACCACAGTCAGTCACCAAACTCTGATCATGGTATTCCCAAATTGACACAGGAAACACAAAGGAGCCCAAAAGGTTAGCAACACTGAGAGAGAGAGAGAGCGAGAAAGAGAGAGAGAGAGAGCGAGAGAGAGAGAGAGCGAGAGAGCGAGAGCGAGAGCGAGAGAGAGAGAGAGAGAGAGAGAGAGAGAGAGAGAGAGAGAGAGAGAAAGAGAGCACTTGGCTAAAAAAAATCTACTTCAACATTTCACAGAATTCCAAGTATTTCCACTGCTCTCCAAGTTCCAAGCCAAGCCTGAGGAAGTCTTTCAGAATTTTCTCATATTATCACTTATAAACCTTGCTTCCTTACTTACTGAACAAAACCCCAAATCTATTCTTATCCTAATAACCACCCATTTGATTCAATGGGGAGCTAGAATCTCTGCACTGGATCGCAGCCAATTATGTGATTCTAAATCTCTACCTAATATTATTATTATGTCCTCCCCCCAAAAAAACAAAAACAGTCTTACCTTAGTCTTATCTCTTCCTATTTCTATACTACACTTTACCTATGCTAAAACTATACTAGGGACATAATTTGGGTAAAAGAGAACTTCCAGAAACAGAAGAAAGAAATCAAAGAAAATCATACTTGCAAACATGCAAATTCAAAACATTACAATTACAGAAATCCAAAAGTTTCTAATAGCATTTACGCTCTTTTTAGCAAGTTAGAAAAAAAATAAATTTAATGTCTTATTAATAAGAATAGGTAGAAAAGTACCAAGTTTGTACTTATACCACCACCACTTGTTGAGAGTTTCTATTTATTCCTCTTTTTTTTTGTATTCAAGAGGAAAAGGTACAATAATATTTTTCATTTAGAGACCCCCTGCTGTACCACTTGTCAATTAGTGACAGTTGTGTCAGGGTGTGGCTGAGGGGGAGTTGCTGAGAGGGGAAAAGGGTTTTTTTTTTTTTTGGTCTCTGGGTCTCCTGGGGAGAGGTTATGCTGCTGGCACTCTCTGGTTGGAGACAGAGAAATGGAATTAAGACTTTAATAACCTAATTAAATATTAATATATTGCATGAATAGGTAGATAGATAGTGCCTATATTATTAGATAATGAGAGTAGGAGAGTAGGTGAGGGCTTTGACCTAGCAGAAGATACTGCCCTCTCAGGCAGATAGATTTAGGATTTTTTAGAAAAATTTAGTTAGGATTTGGATCTTAAGATTACTTTCATTTTCCCCCTTCTTATTTCCTATCTGTACTTCCTAATAATAAATTAAGTGTTTTGCATTTAATACATTGCACACTGGCTCTTGTTTGAACTCTTACCTCCCAAAATTTAATCCTACACATACTTTTCATATGCTTTAGCCACATCTAATCTGAGCTGGAAACTAGCTTGCCTACCCCTGCATCTACCACGTTAACACTCTTGCCTCCCTATCAATAGTGTTAGAGTTTCTAAAGTCTACATCTCTCTTTGCCACATATGAATTAATGCTTCAATGTATCTTTTCCATAAAATGAATTGTTTCAAGTGATTAAATTCAGGTTTATATTCATTTTTCCCTTATTTTGAGCATGTGTTCTAGTACTTGTCCCAAATTTTCTGATTATGGCTCTTCCAGTCAATATATAAATATGACCAAAATGGTAAACCAGACTGTAGTGTGGGTATCCCCTTTAATCTCCTTTCTGTCTTATCTGACTAGCTTCTATCTTATCTGGTTCCAGTAGAGGGCTAATTAGTCCCATTGTTGACTTATCCACACATGAGTCAGTTCACTAAGGATGAATTTTTAAAGCATGTAAAAAAAATCATAACCTATGACAATAAAGACCCACTCCCAATAGGCCATCTTTATATATACAAAAGATATAAATTAGTGGAAATAACACTAAAAAGGGAGTCAGAAGACAGTGTTCTAGTTAATACACTTAGTTCAATAGAGGATATCTTCTAATTGCATTAATTATTTCTAACCCTTACCTTCCATAGTAGAAATAATACTGTATATTGGCTCTAAGGCAGAAGAGTGGTAAGGTCTAGGCAATGGGATTTAAATGACTTAGCCATGGTCACACAGCTAGAAAGTATCTGAGGCCAGATTTGAAACCAGGACTTCTGTCTCTGAGCCAGGCTCCCATCGACTCAAACACTCAACTGCCCACTGGTATTTTTTTTCAGAATTAAATATTTTATTTTTTTAGAAAAATTTTCCTTAGTTACATGGTTATTGCTTTTACTTTCCCCTTCACCTCCCCCCCCCATATCCAACACACATTTCCACTGGTTATAACATGTGTGATCAATGAAGCTTTATTTACATATTATTGATAGTTTTATTGGTGTGGTCTTTTCGAGTCTTTGAGTCTACATCCCCAACCATGTCCGCATCAAACCATGTGTTCAAGGAGTAGTTTTTCTTCTGTGTTTCCACTCCTTCAGTTCTTCCTCTGAATGTGGGTAGCGTTTTTTACCATAAGTCCCTCAGAATTGTCCTGGGTCATTGCATTGCTGCCAGTACAGAAGTCCATTATATTCAATTTTACCATAGGGTATCAGTCTCTGTGTACAATGTTCTTCTGGCTCTGCTTCTTTCACTCTGCATCAGTTCCTGGAGGTTGGTCCAGTTCATATGGAATTCTTCTAGTTTATTATTCCTTTGAGCAAAATAGTATTCCATCACCATTATATACCACAATTGATTCAGCCATTCCCCATTTGAAAGGCATACCCTCGTTTTCCAGTTTTTTGCCACCACAAGAAGCATAGCTATAAATATTTTTGTACAAATCTCTTTATCTATGATCTCTTTGGGGGTAAAAACCAAGCAATGCTATAGCTGTATCAAAGGACAGGCATTCTTTTAGAGCTCTTCGGGCATAGTTCCAAATTCCCTTCCAGAATGTTTGAATCAGCTCACAACTCCACCAGCAATGCATTGATGTCCCAATTTTGCCACATCCCCTTCAAAATTCATTATTCTCCCCTTCTATCATTTTAGCCAATCTGCTAGGTGTGAGGTGGTACATCAGAGTTGTTTTGATTTGCATTTCTTTAATTATTAGAGATTTAAAACACTTTCTCATGTGCTTCTTGATAGTTTTGATTTCTTTATCTGAAAGTTGCCTATTCATTTCCTATGCCCATTTATCAAAAGGGCAATAACTTGATTTTTTTATGTAATTGATTTAGCTCCTTGTACATTTGAGTAATTAGACCTCTGTCAGAGTTTTTGTTATGAAAATTTTTCCCCAGGTTGTTCTTTCATTTCTGATTTAGGTTGCATTGTTTGTTTTTGTACAAAACCTTTTTAATTTAATATAATCAAAATTATTTATTTTACATTTTGTAATTTTTTCTAACTCTTACTTGGCTTTAAAATTTTCCCTTTCCCATAGATCTGACAAGTATACTATTCTGTGTTTACTTAATTTGCATATAGTTTCTTTCATTATGTTCTAGTCATTCACCCATTCTGAATTTATTTTGGTGTAGGGTGTGAGATGTTGATCTAAACCTAATCTCTCCCATATTATTTTCCAATTTTCCCAGCAGTTTTTGTCAAATAGTGGGGTTTTTTTGTCCCAAAAGTTGGGCTTTTTGGGTTTATCATACACTGTCTTACTGAGGTCACTTACCAAAAGTCTATTCCACTGATCCTCTCTTCTGTCTCTCTTCCTTCATGTTTTTTTTTCATTATTTCCCTCGATATTCCTGATCTTTTGTTCTTCCAAATAAACTTTGTTTTAGTTTTTTTCAAATTTGGTAAAAAAATTTTTGGCAGTTTAATAGGTATGGCACTAAATAGGTAAATTAATTTGGGTAGAATGGTCATTTTTATTATGTTAGTTCATCCTACCAATGAGCAATCAATGTTTTTCCCAATGGTTAGATCTAGTTTTAATGGTTTGGAAAGTTTTTTAAAGTTGTTTTCATATAATTCCTGTTTTTGTTTTGGTAGATAGATTCCCAATTATTTTATATTGTCTAGGGTGATTTTAAATGGTATTTCTCTTTCTACCTCTTCCTGCTTTAATATGTTGGAAATATACAGAAATGCTAATGATTTATGTGCATTTATTTTGTATCCTGCAACTTTGGCAAAGTTGTTGATTATTTCTACTAGCTTTTTAATTGATACTCTAGGATTTTTTACCTTCATATCATCTGCAAAGAGTGATAGCTTAGTCTCCTCATTGCCTATTTTAACACCTTCAATTTCTTTTTCTTCTCTAATTGCAACTGCTAGTGTTATTAGTACAATGTTAAATAACAGAGATGATAGTGGGCATCCTTGTTTCATGCCTGATCTTACTAGGAAGGCTTCTAATGTATCCCTATTGCATATGATGCTTGTTGATGGTTTAAGATATATACTGTTTATTATATTTAGGAAAGGACTTTATATTCCTATACTTTCTAGTGTTTTCAATAGGAATGGATATTTTATTTTGTCAAAGGCTTTTTCTGCATCTATTGAGATAATCATGTGGTTTTTGTTGGTTTGCTTGTTGGTATGGTCAATTATGTGAATGGTTTTCCTTATATTGAATCATCTTTGCATTCCTGGTATAAATCCCACCTAATCATGATGGATAACCCTTGTGATCACATGCTAGGGTCTTTTTGCTAGTATTCTGTTGAAGACTTTTGCATGTATGTTCATTAAGGTTATTGGTCTGTAGTTTCCTTTCCCTGTTTTTGATCTACCTGGCTTTGGGATCAGTACCATATTTGTGTCAGAAAATAAGTTTGGTAGCACTCCTTCTTTGCTTATCATTGTATAGTATTGGAATTACTTGCTCTTTGAAGGTTTGATAGAATTCACTTGTGAGTCCATCTGATCCTGGGGATTTTTTCTTAGGGAATTAGGGAATGGTTTTACTATCTATTTCCTTCTTGAGCTCTGCCAGTTTCTCTTTTATGAATTTGGATACTATGCCATTTGGTGCATACATATTGAGGACTGGTATTTCCTCATTGTCTATAATGCCTTTTATCAGGATGTAATAACCTTCCCGTTCTGTTTTAATCATATATATTTTTAGTTTGGTTTTGTAATAAATCATGATCACCACTCCTCTTTTTTCTCATTTGAAGCCAAAACATTTTGCTCCAGCCCTTTACCTTAAACCTGTGTATATCTACTCACCTCATATATGTTTCTTGTCGACAGCATATGTTAGGATTTTGGTTTCTAATCCTCTCTGGTACATGATTCTGTTTTATGGGCGAGTTCATCCCATTCACATTCAGAGTAATAATTATCAGGTGTGTATTCCCCAACATTTTGATATCCTCTACTAGTTCTATACCTTCTTCTTATGCTATTTCCTTTTAAACCACTTTTTTGTTTTAGACCAGTCATCCTTGTCCCCCTCCCTTGATTTTCTTTCCTTTCTACCCCTTCCATTATTATTGCCCTCTTTTTATTTTTAAGGCTTAATAAATTCCCACCCCCTCTCCTCACTTTCTTTTTTGACCTCCCCACTCTCCTGATCCCCTTGGTTAATCCCTTCTGACTTTCTCAGTAGGGTTAGATAGAATTCTATATCCCAATGGATTTAGCTATTCTTCCCTCTCAGGGTTAATTCCCCTGAGAGTAAGGTTTAAATATTACCTCTTAATGTTTTTTTTTCTCTCCTTCTTATAATAGTATTCATCCCCTCCCCTTCCCATGCCATCTTTGTGTGATATAGAATATCCTATTTTTCTTATTTATTCAAGGTTCTCTTGTCTCCATCTATTATTCACCTCCCTCAACCCCCTGGTGTCATCTTAGATCATTTAATGCTCCAACCTCTCCCTATGAATTATTCTTCTAATTACTATAATAGTGAATACAATTCTTGAAGATTACAACTAACATTTCTCCATATAGGAATGCAAATAATTTGATCTTATTAAGTTCCTTAAAGAGGTAAATTTAAAAATAAGAATTTTCTTTCTTTCCACTCTTTTTCTTATTTACCTTTTCATGTTTCTGTTGGTTTTTGTGGTTGGATATTGAACTTTCCATTTAGTCCTGTTCTTTTCTGTGCAAATACTTGGAAATCTTCCACCTTGTTGAAAGCCAGAACTTTAAACTTTTAACTTTACTTTTTTTTTTTTACAGTTTTGATGGGTAGGTAATCCTTGATTGTAGACCCAATTCTCTTGCCTTTCTGAATATCATATTCCAAGTCTTGTGGTCTTGTAGTATGAAGGCTCCCAGATCCTGTGTGACTCTGATTGGTGCTCCTTGATATCTGAATTGTCTCTTTATGGTTTCTTTTAAATTTTTTTCTTTTACTTGGAAGCTCTTGAATTTGGCTATTATATTCCTGGGGTTTACCTTTTCAGGATTTAGTGTAGAGGGTGATCTATGGATCCTTTCAAAGTCTATATTGCCCTCTTGTTGTAGAACTTCATGGCAGTTTTGCTGAATAATTTCTTTGATTATGGAGTCCAAATTTCTATTAATTTTTGCTTTTTCAGGAAGATAAATGATTCTCAAATTGTCTCTTCTAGACCTGTTCTCTTGATCTTTCATTTTCTCAGTGAGGTATTTCATGTTTCATGTTTCCTTCTATTTTACCAGTCTTTTGACTTTGCTTTATTTGTTCTTGCTATCTTGAGAGATCATTGCCTTCTACTTTTCCAATTCTGGTCTTTAGAGATTGGTTTTCTGTTATAATATCAGGATTTTCCTTTTCGGTTTGTTATATCCTGTTTTCCAGCTGTTTAATTTTGTTTTCCAGTTGGGAGTTTCTGTCTATTAACCTGTTAATTTCTTTTTTGATGTATTTCCCACTCCTCCTGCCAAATCTCTTCCATATTTATCATAATCTCAGATTTGAACTCTTTGTTTTTGACAAATTTTCATTTTGGGGGGAAGGTTTGTATGTGATTACTTGTTTGTTCTCCTCTACTGTTTGCTGTGTTGTCTGGACTTTTTCCTGTGTAAAAGTTGTCTAGTGTTAAAGAATTCTTCTTGATCTTTCTCTTTTGGGGTTCTTGTGACTGGCTTGCCATTGTTAGCTGTGTGCCCTCTCAGCTTTATCCTCAAGCCCATGGTCTGTCTGAGCTCTTTAGGCTCCTGAGGTCTCAGGTCTAGTTCTTCTCAGGGTCCAGCCTCCTGGTGGTCCCCTTGCTTGTTCCTCTGCCTGAAGCTCCTTTAACAATCTCAGGGCTCTGCTTCCACAGTCATGCACCCGTCTGCACTGGGTCCCCACCCAAGGTACGTGCCTAGTCTCAGTGTCCTTGTCCAAGCCTCCATCCACAACCACATCTAGACCTGAGTCTGAGCCTGTGGCCTTGCCTGTGTCAGAGCCTGTACTCAACGTCTGTGTTCAATAACTGGTTCTTTAGCCTTTTGGGGTCTTAAGACTTGCTGCTTTCAGTAGTTGGCCTTGGTGATCCCAGGTAGCTGCCAAGAACATAATGAATGCCCTAAAGCTGCTCTAACTCTTGTATGCTATCTTTGGCCCTGTAGGTGGTGTCAGGGGGAGGGGGTTGCTCAGCTCCTATTTTAGTGAGAGCTATTTCACCCCCTTATAGCATCAAAATGCCCCAATCCCACATTCATTCAACACTGTGACCTGTTGTGGGGTCCCTTCTTTTGTCTGGATTTATTTTTATGTCCTCTTGAGGAGTCCTATCTGTGTGGGTTAGGAGAGGTTATGCAGCTGATTTGTAATCTGCCTCTATTATAACCCTCACTTGCATTAGTTTTAAAAGAAGTTGGAGAAAATATATATTTATATTTTATTTAAAAAGATTTTTTATTATTTTTAGAAAAATTTTCTATGGTTACATGATTCATGTTTTTACTTTCCCCTTCACCCTTCAGACTTCTGCCCCCTTCATAGCTAACTCACATTTCCACTGGTTTTAACATATGTCATCAATCAAGACTTACTTACATATTATTGATAGTGGCTTTGCTGTGGTCTTTTCGGGTCTACATCCCCAAACATGTCCTCATCAACCCAAGTGTTCAAGCACTTGTTTTTCTTCCCTGTTTCCACTCCTGTAGTTCTTCCTCTGAATGTGGGTAGCATTCTTTTCCATAAATCCCTCAGAATTGTACAGGGTCATTTCACTGCTCCTAATACAGAACTCCATTACATTCGATTTTACCATAGTGTATTAGTCTCTGTATACAATGATCTTCTGGCTCTGCTCCTTTCACTCTGCATCAATTCCTGGAGGTCTTTCCAGTTCACATGGAATTCCTCCAGTTTATTATTCCTTTGAGCACAATAGTATTCCATCACCAACATATACCACAATTTGTTCAGCCATTCCCCAATTGAAGGACATACCCTCATTTTCCAGTTTTTTGCCATCACAAAGAGCACAGCTATAAATATTTTTGTATAAGTCTGTATATCTATAATCTCTTTGGGGTACAAACCCAGCAATGGTATGGCTGGTTCAAAGGGCAGGCATTCCTTTATTGCTCTTTGGGCATAATTCCAAATTGCCATTCAGAATGGTTTGATCAGTTCACAACACCACCAGCTGTGCATTAATGTCCCAATTTTGCCATACCCCTTCCAACATTCATTACTCTCCCCTTCTTTCATTTTAGCCAATCTGCTAGGTGTGAGGTGATACCTCAGAGTTTTTTTGATTTGCATTTCTCTAATTATTAGAGATTTAGAACACTTTCTCATGTGCTTATTGATAGTTTTGATTTCTTTATCTGAAAATTGCCTATTCATGTCCTTTTCCTATTTATCAATTGGGGAATGGCTTGATTTTTTATACAGTTGATTTAGTTCCTGGTATATTTGAGTAATTGTACCTCTTTCAGTGTTTTTTGTTATAAATTTTTTTGTTATAAATATTTTTCCCAGTTTGTTGTTTCACTTCTGATTTTGGTTGCAATGTTTTTGTTTGTACAAAAACTTTTTCACTTAATATAATCAAAATTATTTATTTTACATTTTGTAATTTCTTCTAACTCTTGCTTGGTTTTAAAATCTTTCCTTTTCCAGAGATCTGAACATTATACTATTCTGTGTTCACTTAATTTACTTAAAGTTTCCTTCTTTATATTCTAGTTTTTCACACATTTTGAATTTATCTTGGTGTAAGTTGTGAGATGTTGTTCTAAACCTAATTTCTCCCATATTGTTTTCCAGTTTCCTAGCAGTTTTTATCAAAGAGTGGATTTTTGTTCCAAAAGTTGGGCTCTTTGGGTTTATCATATACTGTTTTGCTGATGTAATTTACCCCAAGTCTATTCCACTGATCCTCTCTTCTGTCTCTTAGTCAGTACCATATTGTTTTGATGACTGCTGCTTTATAGTATAGCTTAATATCTGGTACTGCTAGCCCATTTACCTTCATGTTTTTTTTTATTATTTCCCTTGATATTCTTGATATTTTGTTCTTCTAAATAAACTTTGTTATAGTTTTTTTTTCTAATTGAGTTAAAACAATTTTCAGTAGTTTGATAGGTATGGCGCTAAATAAGTAAATTAATTTGGGTAGAATGGTCATTTTTATTATGTTAGCTCGTCCTACTCATGTGCAGTCAATATTTTTCCAATTGTTTAGATCTAGTTTTAATTGTTTGGAAAGTGTTTTGTAGTTGTGTTGTTATAATTCCTGTGTTTTTTTTGTTTTTTGTTTGTTTGTTTTTGGTAGATAGATTCCTAAGTATTTTATATTGTCTAGGGTGATTTTACATGGTGTTTCTCTTTCTACCTCTTGCTGCTGTGATATGTTGGAAATATATAGAAATGTTGATGATTTATGTGCATTTATTTTGTATCCTGCAACTTTGGTAAAGTTGTTGATTATTTCTACCAGCTTCTTAGTTGATTCTCTAGGATTTTTAAGTAGAACTTCATATAATCTGCAAAGAGTGATAGCTTAGTCTCCTCATTGCCTATTTTAATACCTTCAATTTATTTTTCTTCACTAATTGCCACTGCTAATGTTTCTAGTACCATGTTAAATAACAGAGGTGATAATGGGCATCCTTGTTTCGTACCTTATCTTATTGGAAAGGCTTCTAATTTATCTCCATTGCATATGATGCTTGTTGATGGTGTAAGATAGATACTATTTATTATTTTTAGGAAAGGACCTTCTATTCCTTTACTTTCTAGTGTTTTCAGTATTTTGTCAAAGGCTTTTTCACCATCTATTGAGATAATCATGTAGTTTTTATTGGTGTGTTTTTTAATATGGTTCCAGGAAGATGGCGGCTTAGACCAAGTGAATCTTAAAACCTCCGTACCTTTACACACCAAGATAGAAACAATGTACTTCAAGAAGAAAAAGGACCAAATCTAATAACGGGACAGAGCAGGGGGAACCCTAGTGCAGCACAGCTGAATAGGTATGCCAAGAAATAGGCTTAAATTCTTAAACATTATATTTATATTTTAAAGTCATGCAAACAACATTTTAAGTCATCAGTATTTTTTAGGCTCCATGTCTCCCTCCTTATCAGATGTAAACTACTCCTTTTCCTCTGGCTTAATTAATATAATTTATTCAGTATAAAATCTTTATATATTCTACATGTTAAACATAAATTTATACTAAATCTTTTTTTTTAAAAAATGAGTTTGAAACTAAGATATTTCTCTAGTTGTTCATGCTAGTTAAAACTATAAATCAAATGTGTACAAAGAGCTAATCTAAATCAGTAACTGTCCTTGGCTCCTGTTGCCAGTCACATCAATAACATGACTGCTGAGCCCAGTATTTATCCTGATCTGATCTGTAAACTGCATACTTAGAGTTCTAATGCTGAGCAAAGGAATAGAATGTAAAAAAAATGATGTCAACATAACTTAGTGAACAGTAAAAATCAATGAGACAAAAATGAACCATTTCCTTCATTGATTTTGTTGTTCATTGTTGGCCTCATTTGTTTTAAAAAAAACACTTTTTATTGGCTTCTAATCAAAGTGTTACAGGTGTTTCAGGGAACTTTGGCCCAATTTCCATCATCCCTTGTTCTAGGGAAAGGAGAAAAACTTGAAGAGAATAGAGGCAACCTTTTTTTTTAAAAACTTATCAGAATTCATTTAATTCTTACAGAATTGTTTCACTACTCAAACATATGTTCATTTTTGAAACCTATCTATTTGGATGCTATGCTACTCCAAAGTAAAGTGATCAAGGATGATCATAATTGAATATTGGCAGTACAGTAGCTTTATAAAAACATATTGGGAGCAAGAATAGAGAGAGAAGCTTGAGCTCCAATAGATACCAAAAATAGGACAAGAATCTGCAGGGGTTTTGCTGGTTGTTTTGTTGTTGTTGTTTCATTATTTGTTTTTTCCCTGAGATAATATGATATGGTTGGAAATTTAGTGAGGAAATGTAGGCTTCATTTCTAGTTCTACGGCATCATATAACTCTCCTAACCATACTGGCATGCCTGCTACCACTTTACCCTCCCACCTGAACCTCTGGTTCTGGTTCTGAGGTATTACTATTTTGTTTGATGAATTCAATATATATGGGCTACACCAACCAACCAACCTGACCTCAATAACATCTTCTTGATTTGCCATTGAGTTTCCCCTGCCTTTCTACTCCTCTTTCTGAGAACTTAAATCAAATCTATATTTGAAACACCCCATTGTTAATGGAAAAGTTGTGTCAGTTCGTTGCCCTTTGGCCTCACTCTCTCTGTGATGTGCCAACTCAAAACACCCATCTCTCACTGTTACTCCCCTGTGTGTAGTTTCTGCAGCTATTTAAATATGTTATTTTGGGCAGTTATTGTTGATCTTTTGTGTTTAAACTCCCTTGAAGTAACCAGATGTTGGATACATAGTAAGCATTCTAAAAAGGAAAAATGGATAAGAGGTCTGGACTTGCAGTAAGGAAGTACAGAGCTCAAATTAAAATTCTGACATTGATTAAAAAACAAACATAATAATTTGCATGTACTTTAGAAAACTATTGTGAGAAACACATGGGCAAATATGTATAATGTGCTATAAGGGGATTTTAGGATGTAATAAGGGAATCTTGCAGGGATGTAATAAAGGGACTGAAGCTATGGTAATAAGGGCTTAGGCTATAGGTAGTAGCTGATTGGAATAGGGAATAAGACAAGGCAAGGGATCCAAAGCTGTAGGTAATCAAGGGAATAGGCTAGGTAGTAGGGAAATTAAGGCAATATGGTATATAAGGAAGGTGCAATGATGAAGATTGGTAGTTGAGGTGGTAGGAGAAATAAGGGAATGTCTGAGTTTAGGAATATGACACTGAGGTATCAAGGGTTGCAAGGGAGAGGATGAGTTAATCTAGGGCAGGCAACAGCAGCAGGGAAACACAGACTGGATACTCAGGTTAGAGACAAAACACTGAAGGGAAATAGATAGAGCCCTTCAAGTAAAAGAACACTTTACAGAGTCAGGTTAGAGCTAGCCAAGGCCAGCTTGAAACTGACTTGAGGCTTTAGTCAGTTTCACAGGAAGGGACTAGAAGGAAGTATTGAAGTTACACTTCCTTCAAAATGGATACCCTCAAACTTCAGAGAGTATGCTATTCTTCTCTCTCTCTTCTTCCCTCTCTTATTAATCAAATAATGAAGTAGCCAAAAGGTCTTGATTAAATACAAACAGGGTTTATTTTCTTCTAGGATAGATTGGCAGGGTAGAAGATACAAGGTAGCCCTAACAGCCGCTTAAAGAAACTTCATATAGGGGAAGGGAGGCAGGAATGTAAGACTCAACTCTTAGGTGGGTTTGTAATCAATGGGGTTAGGAAAGTTGGATACAATGATTCAAGAAAGTAAATTGTTGCAAGCCCTATTTGATTATTTAAAATATCAAGTTTAAACTAATACCCGGAACTACCCTCCTTTCAAACCCTCACAGGAATTCAGGCAGGGAAAATGAAGGTGGGAATAAGGTATGGTAGGGAGATTCAAAGGAATTAGCTAAATTAACAAATCTCAAAAGAAAAGCTGAAAAATATAGGTCAGGCTTCAATCTAAAGAAGGAGCTCAGATTGGCCCTGACACCCTCCACGAGTTCCCAGGACCAACTGTCCCTTCCCAAGATTCTAAAGTCCTTAACTGACAGAAAATTTCTGCAAAGCAATTATGCTCCCTCTCTTCACCAAAAATGCTTTGAAAAGCTTAAAGTATATTATAAATATTAGCCTTTTAAATTATTATGAATGAAGATGTGTTTTTTTTTCATTCTTTCAATGTTAACATTGGAAGGGATTTCTGAAGCTATGATATAAATCCCACAATCCTCTCAAAGCCTCTTTTATACAATATTGCCATATCAATCAACAATTATCAAAATTCTGCGAGGTACTAGAGACTCTAGGAGCCTCAGAAACTCACCTCCTTTACTTATGAGGAAACTGACAACCATGTGGATTAAAGGACTTGTGCAGGATCTCATAAGTAAGAAGCATGATGTGGGTGGCAACTAAATCCATAATCTTTGATTCTCAAGACAATGTACTTTTCACTATTTAGGGTTGCCTCCTAAAGAAATCATTTTCATCTAAATATATGATTTACCAGAGTAGGAAGAAGTTTCTGGCATAGATTTCTCCCTTTAAAAACAATAACTAAGATTTATATAGCTCTTCAAAATTTGTAAAACACCTTGAAATATTTCATTTTTTCTTCTCAATAACTTTGCAACCTTATAAAGATAAATGCTATTTATCCTGCCCAGTTTATAGATATCAGGAAACTGAAGCAAAGGAGGGTTAAGTGACTTGTTGAGGTCAGTCAGCTAGTAAGTATGTAAGACAGAATTTGAATTCTACTTTCCAATTCTAGGTCCATTTTTTTTCCATTGATGACCTACAACCTCAAGGGTAGAGATTTGCATATCTTAAAAAGTTTCCTGCATGAACTAAGAGTGTTAAGTATGACCATTCCCATAATACAGATAAACTATTTCAGAGGCTGCATTTGAAGCTAACCCTTGCTAAGTCCAAAACCAGAATCCTCAATGAAACTTTTTTACTTTATTTACCACTTCCACTAGTTTAAAAATCTATGTTAAAAATTTTAATAAAATGAATTATCCCACAATTTCTGAGAAAGCTTCAGATAAGCTCTGAACAACATAATAGAAGGGAGAGTGAATTCTAGAATTCTGGAGTTCAAAAGGAACTAACAGGTCATTTAGGATAGTTAGCAAATATTTACTTAGTCCTCTCCTATTATAAATCACTTTCAAACAAATTATCTATTTTGATTTTCACAGTATCATGAGATACAGAAGACAAAAATTATTCTCTTCTTTTATAGATGGAGAAAATAATACTCAAAAATTCTGAGTGACATTCTGAAGGTGCTAGCTAGGACTTCTGACTCTAATCATAGTGGATTATCCTCTCTGCCACATTTCTGCCAAATGCAGAATTCACTTCTTTGACATTTTATAAGATTAAAACATCTCACCAATTTTCGTAGGCTTATTCAAAGTTTTATGTTGGCTATTACTCTATTTTCTAGGATGAATCTATACTGAATATTTGACATTCTAGCATAAAAGAGGAAAAATGTTAATTAATCATAATATAATGATACATACTGATTTGAGGGTGACCTGAATAATTTATACATAGGATTAAATATTCTTGACAACCCTAATGATCATGTCCTGTAACATCCATGATCTTAAGTGGGGTAAAAGATACCACACAGAATTCCAGAGTGCCCCCCAGAACTCCAGGATAGGGGGCAGTTGGAGCAGTTAGAGACCTGAGTATAAAAGGCCAGGTCACTTTACTTGCAAGGACAGTTTTTGATCACACTCCTTGTGGGTTCAAGGTCTGGGAGGAAGAGCTGGATTACTCTTTGGCTAGCTCATCTCTGACTTCAAGGGCTGAGTGTTACTTTACTGGTTACTACTGGAAGAATATCTCAATTACAGCATCTTAACTAATCTCTATACAGATCTTCAAGCAAGATTACCTTTCCATCTTAAATCTAGTTACATTAGATTAGGAGAAAGTTTGCTTAGTGAGTGGGATAGAAGTTAAGTTGTTCAAAACACATTCCCTTTGGGGAATATATAGCTTCTCATATTCTCTCCTACTCAAATAGTTTAGAGAAGATTATCATCTATAGGAGTTCTGCCTTTCCTAAGTTACTGACCTGGCCCTGTAGTTAACAAGTCTGTCCACCATTATCTTTCAGTAACTGATGTCCAACTGCCTAGTGGGAATGGTGAAAGTGAAGGAGCACTTTGCAAGATGCTACCCCTCCCTTCAGTCAAACCTGCTTGAGAGCCTGTGTGTGTGTGTGTGTGTGTGTGTGTGTGTGTGTGTGTGTGTGCTATCCATAAACCAGAAGATTAGTGATATCTGATTGCTCTACAGACCACTGGCATCTTACAGCTTCCCAAATATCACAAATTCCATATAGTTCATAGCTGAAGCACTATAAAGTAAGTCTTCAATATGTGGATGTTTTTAAATGTGTAATTATTTCATTTACCTTAAAGTATTTATTTTAAAATATTTAGTATATTTATTTATCTTCCTTTACCTCTTCATCAGGTTATGGATATCTAACCTGATGGGGATCTAGAAATGATTGGGGTTCAAATGTGTAAGTGTAAATACAACTCTAATCTCTGAGACTATATTACCAGGACCATAGAAGATTAAAATATAACAACAAGAACAAAAACTGTGAAATGTCTAGGATATATTTCAAATAATGATATTGAAATGTCTAGTTATCTAACATATGTGTCATGTGCAAATAGATAAAGACAAATCGTGTTATCCATTTCTTCAAGTTATATTTACTTCAGCCAAAGACCAAGTGCTAATAAGCATACATTCAAAAGAAAAGAATGCTTAGGTGCTACCTATTATAGTATTCCTTATCTGCTTCATTAGCTGAGTAACTGAAATATATTGTATTTTTCTATAGACACAAATCCTTTAAAATATGAATAAATATTACTTTGAAGGAATTTTTTCTTAAAGTTTCATAGTTTTTTTTAATTTCTCAATTTTTTGACTATTGGAATTTACATAGAACTAGTAAGTTTCTTTTAAAAACACTGTTATTGGTACACTACACAAAATAACTATATAAAATTAGTTCTAATTTTATAGGACCTTTTTTGGGACAAAAATAAATCATGCTATAAGGATACATGTATAATAATTTAATGTAGATATGTTTTTTAAAGCATTAAATATAGAGTTCCCTAAAAAGAAATTATACGATGAAAGCAAGGAAGAATAAGTAAATTATTAAGCATTTTGTTTTTACTAAGAACAATTTACTGAAATTCTTTTTGATTCTAATAGTGACTTGGCCAGTCATGCTAAAATTTTGTGTAAGGGTATGGATTTGAGCTCATGTCTCCTAACTTCAATTCAGAAAACTTTCTACTATATTCCTTCCACTAGAACACACTAACTTCCAATAAATACATACAATAGTAAGTATAATAGGCAAAATGGAAGAGACATAGTGAAGTGAAGACCATATACCTGCCATTGTAGAAAGGAACTTGGGGTGTAAAAATATGTCATTCATAAAGAAAAAATACTTAAAATGGAATCAATCAAAATATCAGGAAAATGGTATTAAATGCATACTATGTGCCAAACACATTGCAGGGTTCTAAGGACAGATAGAAAACTGAAAAAAAAAGGTCCTATCTTCAAGAAACCTTCATTCTGACAGCAGGAAGAGGAAGAAAGGGGCATGAAGGATGAAGGGGCCAACACCACCAGGAGTCTGTTAAACAAAACCAAGAGCAAGATGATTCTTGAGTTGCTGCAGAAGAGTTTAAAACCAGTCCCCTGCCAGTGCTTACATAGTTGGTGAAAAACAAAACCCAGGTTCTTATCAACTGTCACAACCACAAGAAACTGCTGGGCCAAATGAAAGTCCTTAACCAATATTGCATGGTCTGGTAGAATATGAAAGAGATGTAGTCAGAGGTCCCCAAAAGTGGCAAAGGCAAGAAGAAATAAAAAAAAAAAACAATTAACAAAATATGTTACATTTCCATGCTATTCCTGTGAGGGAATTAGGTCTTCACGGTCCTCAGGAACCCACTCATTGCTGGCCAGTGGCCAAATTATACCCTCATTTTTACTCCTACTTGATTCAACCCAATAAGGCACTCCACAGGACCCCTTGTTTTATTTTTTATGTGAATGAATCATAGATGTTTTAACATGTTCTTGATATAAATAACATTGTAATTAACATAGGCCAGTGAATTAATTATTCTAATTTTATTATATTGATCTGTACACTTCTTTTACATTTTTATTAGGGTAGGGTTCTTAAGTACAAGGACCCTCACTTTTTTAACTTGTTCACTCTACTAACTTGATCAAGTGTATTGCACATACTAGACATTTCATAATTGTGTAATGGATTAAAATTATTTAGCACTTAAAACTTAAGAGAGTGTGTATAACCTAGTGTTTAGAGGTCTAGCCTTTTAATTCCAAGACCTAGGTTCTTATATATTTTCTGTATAGTTTGCCTTTTGTATATATTTTCCTTGTAACTATAATCAAATCACTTAAACTTTCTTGTGCTTCAAGAAATTCATTAAAACTACAAGCTATTAACTAATTCCTATTCTTCATTAATGGAAAGAGAGAGTTCCCATACTGGTCAGATTGTAGGTTTGGTCTTAGATAGACAATAATTATAGTTAACATTTACATAGTGCTTGCAACTTTCCAGGCAATGTGGTAGATAGAGAGACGAAGATCTAGAGATATAAACACAAAGAGAAAAATAGACAATAGATACATAGAAAGATTGATGTTTACATTTAGCTATCTCTATTCATCTTAATCTCAATTTTCGCCTATTTCTGTCACTACATATATACCAGAGAATTGGCTTTGTGCTAGACTCAAAGTCAGCAAAGATCTATTTAAATTTATATTGAAAAAAATACTTTTTGGTCAGGCTTTTTAATGAATAAATAGAATTAATTTTTTTAACTACACTTAATATATACCAGTGACTTTGTAATTAGAGATACTAAGAACCATCCCTAAAGCCTCTGGGATATAAATACCACATGCATCCAGAAGGAAATTTGATCTCTCTCATACCAATCTACAGACATTTACTAAGTACTTATTAAATACTAGGCATTGTGCTATGTACCAGGCCTCAATAGAAAAATCTGCAGTCCCTATGGTAATATAGTTTACTTTCTAACATTCTAGACATACATGGATTAGATCTTTTAAGTGGATCCTCCTGGATTATAACAGGACTTGTCAGAAATTATCCAAGAAATGTTGAAGACATCATTTGGAATTTCATTCTTACAATATTTTGACCCTGTCATGCTTTTTTCAGAGCATAGAGGTGACCCTGAGCTCTTAAAAGTAATGTTAACAGAACACTGTGATTCTGGAAAGGCTTCAAAGTTAGGACCAATGACAGACACTATGTCATCTGGGAACTGGCCTAGTTAAACTACATAGAGGCCTATCAACAGATGGCTGTCTTACAAAAGATGATTTTTTTCCCTTCCATCATGACTGTTCTTTATAAAACTGACATAAAAAGAACTATGACTGGCATTGGCAGCAATACCTATGTAGTTTCAACTATATATCCTAAAAGTATTAAAGCACATTTTGGAACTTACACTGAAGTCCATGCATAGCAGAGATGAATACTTTTTTTCTTCCCTGAAGTAGAATGGAAAGAGTATTTGGCCAAGAATTAAGAATACTTTAGTTCATATCTAGCCTCAAACACATAATAGCTGTGTGACTGGTCACAGTTTCATCAACTGTGTAAAGTAGAGATAGTACCTACTCTACAAGGCTATTGTAATGATAAAATGTTATAATATTTTAAAAGTATCTAACACAGTGCCTGGTACACAGTAGGCACTTTAAAAAGTTTGCTCCTTTCTCCATTTTCTTTTCCTAAGGAATCTTTTGAAATTAGTTTGATGTCTCCTATTCATCAGAATCCTGATTTTATCACTATTGTCTATGCCATTATTCATTTTTTCTGGGGATTTGGGTAGGATTTATTTTTCAAAATTTAGTTTCAGTTAGAGAGACATGACATCTCATAGAAAGAAAACTGAATCAGAGGTGGGAATGAAACCCTGGTTTTGCCAATATTCGATTCTCTTTTCATGAGAGGTCATGCCTCTGTAAATGAAACAAAAGTTTAAAAAGTAAATTCTCCTCCCTCCAGATAAACAGAAATTTGGAAAGAATAATCTGTCTATTTGACTGTAGGACATTCAGTTAACCTCTCAGAGCCCTAGGCAAATCTCTAAGAACATAAAAGGTGGTAGAGCCAAGATGGAGGAATAACTAAAGCAGCAGTGCTATTTCTCCACAAAAATCCTCTCTGACTAAGAGTAAAATATCACCAGGAAATGAATATAGGAGTGAAAGAATCAACAGAGAAAGATGGAAGCAACCTTTGCAAAAAGAAAAACGCAAAAGGTAGACAGAGATCATCTGTGGAACTGAGGTGAGAGGGGCGCAGAGCTAGCAAGAGGCACAGCAGTGAGTGAAGAGCAAGCCAAGAGCAAATCCCCGCCCCACCCCACACATCTGCTCTCACAGGTTCCAAACATAAACTTAAGCTAAGTCAGAGCCTGAGATCTTGATGGGCAAATAGTGGCCCAAGCCAACTAACACCCTTTTAAATTGAAAACCTGTGGAGAAGCCTGAAGTCCCAACCCAAGGCAATTTGAGTTGAAGGGGGCCTATCCGTATGGGCCCAGAGCAAATCCAGTCAATATGATAGCAAAAGAAAGTGATACATGTTAGAGGGGATGTGGCAAAATTGGGACACTAATATACTGCTGGTGGAGTTGTGACTTGGTCCAACTATTCTGGAGGGCAATTTGGAACTATGCATGAATGTTTGTCCTTTGATCCAGCCATACAACTGTTGGGTTTGTATCCCAAAGAGATAATAAGGAAAAAGACTTGTACACAAATATTCATAGCCTTGCTCTTTGTGGTGGCAAAAATTTGGAAAATAAGGGGGTGTCCATCTATTGGGGAATGGCTCAAAAAATTGTAATATATGTTGGTCATGAAATATTATTGTGCTGCATCCGGAACCAGCCGGATTCAACTATGGGGTATTCGGGAACAGCCACCTGAAAGACCATAGGGAAAGAGAGGGGAACCATGCACGCAAGAAGACAAGGAAGTCTAGTGGAACATGGCCCGTTTATTGCTGGTAAAGGACAAGAATATATATGTTCAGAGTGAGGGGGTTGACGGTCGGGATGAAAGGAGAAAGGAACAAGTGGTTACGAAGCAGGGACGTGGAAAAAGAACACGCAGTTATGTGGAAAATCTGGAGGACGTTTTGCAGCTATGCCTCCGCCCATGCGGGGCTCATAATCCATATCGTTCTAGAAGGGTTACTATTTTTATTTTATAGTCTTGGCTCCTAACAGTGCTGAAAGGAATAAAGAAATGGAGGAATTCTGTGTGAACTGGAATGACTCCCAAGAATTGAGCAAAATGAGCAGAACCAGGAGAACATTTTAAACAGAGACTGATACATTATGACACAATCAAATGTAATGGACTTTTCTACCAGTAGCAATGAAATGACCCAGGACAATCCATAGGAACTTAGGAGAATGAATAGTATCCATACCCAGAGAAAGAACTATGGAACCAGAAATGCATTAGAAAAATATATGATCAACCATGTAGTAGATTAGGGATGTAATTAGGGTTTTGATGTTAAAGAATCGCTCTACTGCAAATATGAATAACACGGAAATAGTTTTTGAACAATGATGAATGTATAACTCAGTGGAAGTGATTGTTGGCTTTGAGAGGGTGGAAGAGAAAGTAGGGAGGAGGGGATCATGAATCATGTAACCATGGAAAAATATTCTAAATAAAAATTAAAAAAAAAGGAAAAAAAAAAGAAATGGAATTTGAACATACAAAAAAAGACCATAAATTTTAAAGATATTGACCATCACCTCACTGATAAAAAAAGTTTCCTCATGCCAAAGTTCTGTATAACAATGAAGTTGCAATTCTATTCCCTATCTCTAGTTTCATTCGATATAATCAAAATCCAGAAGTTTCAAAAAACCCAACTTTTATTCTTCTCCAAATAGCTTTGAGTAAAGACATAGTTTAATAATCATAGACTCATTCTTATACTTTTCTGTTTTGTTATCCTCAATTTATCCATATAATTACTCCTTACTATAGGAATCTGAGAAGCATTAACTTTTTGTCCCTTATTATTCAATAATATCAGGAAACTAAATTATTATCATGTATATTTCCAGGAAAGATAATCCTCCTTCATTTATTATACTAGGAAAGTAGGGAGAAAAGAATGCACCCTTCCAGCATGAAGCTTAAGCAGAATGAAAATTTCCCAGATATTTCTGTAAAATGACATGTGACAAGTGTTAGCCTGTGGATATTTAGTTCTAGTTCAAATTAATATAAATGTTCTGAAATTAATGGTAATCTCTGATATGCTTATCATTGTAAATCAAAAGTTTTAGTCTATTGCTCCTGAGTACATCTTCTATAGGACCAAATTTGGCGTGTGATATTTCAATAAATTTCATTAATAATATTAAATTAGTGTGTGTGTGCTTAACTTCTCAGTTGTAAAATTGTTTGTTTTTGAAGTTATAGGCCTTTTTGTAATTCTACATATCTTTAGAATTCTACATCTGTCCTTTCTTCTCAATACATTCTTCAAGTCTGAAATGAAATATTGCTCAGATAATGCCCTCCCAACTTTGAAAAGAAACACTAGTACAATCTATTCTCTGAGCTTAGTTTGGCATTATTTGCAAACGTTACTATTTTTGCACATATTAGTATTACTTTTATTCAGACTTCCAAAGGATTTGTTATCTTATTCATAGGGATCATACTTCATTAATGTGAATTGAAATTCTTTCATGCCTATTAACTTTGCTAAATTTTACTAAATTTCTAGTGTGTTGACAATTGTGAAATGAAATGAGGTAAATAAAAATATCAGAAATTATAGTATAATCCAACTTATATTTCAAATCTATTGCATTTAAAAATTCTTGAAAATAGCCATCTTTTGTTTGTTTGTTTTTTTAAAACCCTTGTACTTACGTGTATTGTCTCATAGGTGGAAGAGTGGTAAGGCTTGGGCAATGGGGGTCAAGTGACTTGCCCAGGGTCACACAGCTGGGAAATGGCTGAGGCCAGGTTTGAACCTAGGACCTCCTGTCTCTAGGCCTGACTCTCACTCCACTGAGCTACCCAGCTGCCCCGAAAATAGTCATCTTTTAATGAGGGCTGACATAGACATAGATTCTAATGTCTGTTTTATTTTTTTAAATTTTAAACCCTTAACTTCTGTGTTTTGACTTATAGGTGGAAGATTGGTAAGGGTAGGCAATGGGTGTCAAGTGACTTGCCCAGGGTCACACAGCTGGGAATTGTCTGAGGCCGGATTTGAACCTAGGACCTCCTGTCTCTAGGCCTGGCTCTCAATCCACTGAGCTACCCAGCGGCCCCTCTAATGTCTGTTTTTAGAAAGGATGAAAGAGATTGTTCCAGTACAATTAAGCTCTGAATGCTCTGGACTATAGACAGCTATTGGAATAGAGAATACGATGGTAACATGGACAAAGAAAGGTACCTGAATCTTCTGGTTACCTGCTCTAAAAAAGGCACATGTCAATACATGTTAAATACACATTTTTAATGTTATTTTTATATAGCTTTGGCCTGCTGAGATTTCATCATGTAATGGATATGTCTTTTAGTTTTAAAAAGTCCCACTAGAAGAATATTATATAGGTGGCAATGATTTAAATATAGGCCTGATGATTGACAACAGCATGGTTGGATAGTATGACAGTTTGGGATGTAGAGTTTCTTGATTCAAACCCCACTTCTGCCATTAGATACACACATATGAGTTCTTTCCAAACATATAATTTTTCTAAGCCTCAGTTTCATTATCTTAAAAATGAATAGTTGATCTTTAAGATATTTACAATCTCTAAATTTATGATCCTATAATTATAGAGTCAGATAGGGGGCACAATGGTTAAATTGCTATGACTGAAGTCAAGAAGACTTGAGTTCTAAGCTAACCTCACACATTTAATAGCTTTGTAACTCTAGAATAGTCATTTAAAACATACCTACCTTAAGTTTTTCAACTCTAAAATGGGTATAAAAATAGAATCTACCTCATAAAGTTGTTGTGAGGATCAAATGAGATAATTGTTAAGTATTTAGCACAATGCTTATTTTCAAGATGCTTGTATACTCACACCTCTCACTATAATATTTCAAATATAGATCAGATTGGTTAAATACAGAGTAGATATAGCAATCTATCTATCTATCTATCTATCTATCTATCTATCTATCTATCTATCTATCTATCTATCTATCTATCTATCTATCACTATTACTAACAATCAGGTCCAATTATTTCTGGTCCAATGTGGTGGCACACATTTGTATTCATTACAATCGGGGAGAGTTGGGCTGGTGGATCATTTGATTTCAGGAGTTCTGGGATTCTGTGAGCTAAACTGATTTGGTATTCACACTAGCACCAGTATGGTGAATCCTCTGGAGTAAGTGACCATTGGGATTCCAAAGGGTTAGGTGAGGAAGAACTTGCCAAATTCAGAGATGGAGAACATGAAGTCTCCAAGCATGGGCCTGTGAGTGATTGCTGAACTTCTGGTCTAGTCCAGATGAGAAGGAAAAACTCAGTCAAAAAATGGGAGGAGGGAGTGAAGGAAGGAAGAAAAACAGGAAGGTAGGAAGGAAAGAGAGAAGGAGGAATGGAAGGAAGAAGTAAAAAAGGCAAAGAAAGATGAAGTAAAAAAGACAAAGAAAAAGAAAAATACTAATTCTGAATAATATTTATTATTCAAAATATTAATCATTTTTACTAAGTTTGGAATACAGAATTAAACAATTATTTTACTAACTCTCCCCCATTAGATTATAAGCTTCTCTGGGGCAGGGTTTGTTTATTTCTTTTCTTTGCCATCTCAGCATTTAGTACAGTACCAGACACATACCATATGCTTGATAAATGCTTATTAATTAATTTGTTTTCCAGAACTCCCAATTCTAAACAACAAAAAATTGCCAGGCTATACTGTACCATATATTAGAGGACAGAACTATTATGAAATAATTTTCTCCTCTAGTTCTATTATTGTAAAATCAGTTAGGATGTAAAGGGTAAAGGTAATGATACAATGAGCATGGATGGGCTATTCAGTCTGAGAGGAATTTTGACAGTCCACTGGCTAGGGAAATCCATATACAAGAGAGATAAAGAGTAGCATGGAGGACTAAAGCCAGGAAAGTGTCTAAATGAAAGTGAAAAGTTAAGAGATTATAACTTCCATCAGATATAATACTGTGGGTTTTCAGTATGATAAGGGCCTGGACATTATCTTAAGTCCTTCTTCAGCTGCTTCAATTTGATCTAGTCTAGTAGGAACACATGTATGATAATAACATAGAAATCAATAGGAAAAAATATCATTTACTTTATACTCAACTTTGCCTTAAAACATTTTTTCTAAAATACTAAAGATTCAGTTATATTAAAAAAGTATGTATGCTATGAGGTATAAGTACCTACTGTGATGGTACAGTGAAGGGGAAATCATATGTTGGCCTGCCAAGTATAAAAATTAAATTAATATCCAATAACTCCAAGTATTATATTTTACAAAGTTTATTAATAATCGCTTGAAGTAGAAGAAATAAAAAGAACAAAAATAAAAACCTGAGTAAAAAACACCCAAGTAAAATTCTCCTGCCTCTCACCTTACCCCACCTCCTCAGCCACAATCAGGAGAAAAGAGAGAGGTAGAGCCACAAAAACTTATATCCTCCTTACCACCTCACACCTAGCAGATCCAACCATTCTGGATAGCAATTTAGAACTATGCCCAAAGAGCTCTAAAAGACTGCCTGCCCTTCGATCCAGCCATAACATTGCTGGGTTTGTACCCCAAAGAGTTCATAGATAAACAGACTTGTACAAAGATATTTATAGCCGTGCTTTTTGTGATGGCAAAAAACTGGAAAATGAGGGAATGCCTTTCAATTGGGGAATGGCTTAACAAATTGTGGTGATGGAATACTATTATGCTCAAAGGAATAATAAACTAGAAGAATTCCATGTGAACTGGAAAGACCTCCTGGAATTGAGGCACAGTGAAAGGAACAGAGCCAGAAGAACATTATACACAGAGACTGATACTCTGTGGTAAAATTGAATGTAATGGACTTCTGTACTGGCAGCAATGCAATGACCCAGGACAATTCTGAGGGATTTATGGAAAAGAACGCTTCCCACATTCAGAGGAAGAACTGAAGAAGTGGAAATACAGAATTAAAACAACTGCTTGAACACATGGGTTCATGTGGACATGGGGATGTAGACACTAAATGACCACACCAATGCAACTATCAATGATATGTAAAAAAGTCTTGACTAATCACACATGTTAAAGCCAATGGAAATGCACATTGGATATGAGGGGAAAGTAAAAACATGAATCATGTAAAAAAATAAAAGTCTATAAAGTTAAAAAAAATATCCTCCCTACATTAGCATATTATGTGAGAAGGAACATGGGAAGCTGGGAGTTAGAGTCCTGGGGAGCAAATTGTAATTATACACAAAGGGGAATTCAGACATGAGCATAAATAGCATCATACCTTCAGGCCTTCTGTCCTGGAGACTATGAAACAGAATAAAAAGAAGTAAGGAGTAGACTTCTGGTTAAGATGGTGGCAGAGTAAGAAGCAGCTGCTCGATCTCTCCTATCCAAAGCATACAGGACTCCTCAAGGGGACATAAAAACGAATCCAGATGAATGAAGGAACCCCACAACGGGGCGCAGCATTGAAGGTATGTGGAACTGGGGCTATGGGTGGGGAGACAGGGGCGGGTGAAGGGGAAAGTAGGAGCTTGAATGATGTAACCATGTTAAAAATGAATATTAATAAATGATTTAAAAATGATTAAAAATGTAAGGAGAAATGTACTTTCTTTATAAGAGGTAAATTAGAGAAAAATGAGTTAGGGGACCTTGTCATAAAGACCCACCATGGGAGAAAAAGAGAGAGATAAAGTATTTATTAGGTGCATATATGGGCCAAGCATTGTGCTAAAGGCTTTGAAAGAATTATCTTATTTGAGCTCACAAAAAGTCTATGAGTTAAGCGCTATTTTTGATATACATGTTACATTTTAGGAAGCTGGAACAAACAGATATTAAGTGATCTGGCCAGAGTCACGAATTAGTCTCTGAGGCTGCTTATGAACTCACATCTTCCTGACTTCAGGTTCAAAACTCTACCTGCCATGGCACCTAGATGCCATTAAGGAATGTGGCTAGAATAGGACATAGTGACCTATGTTGGAAAATGCTATTATACCTAGAAAGTAGGAAGGTATGAAGATGCCTATGAGCCAAGGAAATATCTCACAGATTAGGTGAGTTAGTCACTGAACTGACAATGTCAGAATGTTCTCATTTTTTAGAGATATCTAATTGAGAGTTTGCTTTATGTAGCCCTAAGGGCACAAGAACTCCATCTGCCAAGAAGGAATTTACCAAGCATCCTGACATAGTAGATAAGCAGCCCAGTGTTTACAGCACTGCATGTATACTCAGTCAAGCTTCATCTTTGCCATTTAACACCTATATGGCAATTTACTTAACTTTTTTGGGCCTCAATGAAATGAATGAGGCAGACTTGTTAACCTGTAACATTACTTCTATTTCTAAATCCATTAGCTTATGACCCTCAGTTTAAAACGTGCATCAGATACTTAATGGCTGTCTGTTCTTAAATTATTCACTGAAGTGCCCTGGGCCTCAGTTTCCTCATGCACAAATAACAGAAGAAGACTCAATGACATGTTGGACTTAGTTGCTTCTAAGATCCCTTCCAAATCTAAAAATTAAAAATTAAAAAAAATTAAAAATTAAAAAAAATAAAAATTTAAATTAAAAAAACACAAAAAAACTAGATTTATTTTTTTCTTTTCATACTTCTTTTAGATAAAAGATTATGAAGAAGCAATTCTGCTGTACTCATCCTGTTTCCTTATTCTAAATACGGAAATAATATTATATGTGTTTATATATATATATACATATATGTGTGTATATTATATGACATAGTGTTGTTGGGAGTTTCAAATGAGATAAATCTTCTATAATATGTTGTAAAGCACCATTTAACTGTTAATTATCAATCAATGAATATTAACTAAACTGCTACTAGATACCAATGACTATACTAGACCCTTGAGATAGAATGAAAGAAAAAATAAAAAACAAACAGTATTTGACTTTAAGCAACTTATATTTTACAAGTGAAAACATCTTGTGCACATGAATATCCAGTAAATAATCACCTAGTTAACTTAAGGTGTTGTGATATTAGTAGATAAAGTGATCAGGAAAGATTTCACATAGGATAAGGTTTTTGACCTGAACTTAGAAGTAATGTGGAAATTCTAAGATGAAGTGATGAGAAGAGAATACCACCTAGACATTATGGACAACCAACCTACAAAGATGCAAGAGTTAGGTAATGGATTACAGTGTGTGAGGAACAACAAATAGGCCACTTATAATAAATCTCTGTCCTTGAGTCCACACATTATCTTCATTAACAATGTTCTTTCCTAGGATTTTGAAATTTAGATATACATTTGAGGTGGAAATAACACAGCAGGTTGGAAGTATGGAGGTTCCTGAACCTTAAAATGCTCCTTTTAATATTTATTCAAGTTGTTACTATTTATAACAAGAATATACACACCTGAAATTTCTTCTTGACATTCATATACCAATGAGATCTTCATAGGCATTTTATTTCCAGTCCTCTAGGGTCCAGAAAGGAAAATTTCTAAAGAGATTTTAATTTAGAGCAATTTTTAATGACTGATGCAAAGAGGAATGCTTCGTGCAGAATGGTGATCAATGGTTCATTTTGCAAAGGCCTCATTTCCTGTGGGTGGTATGTATATTCAATTAATTCAGTCAAGTAGCAATAGATATCAAGTATGTTGATATGTATAATGATAAAAGAAGAAATGAGACTAAAATCACCAAAAAAATTGTACTTTCTGGTGGCAGCTGGGTAGCTCAGTGGATTGAGAGGCAGGCCTAGAGACGGGAGGTCCTAGGTTCAAATCTGGCCTCAGACACTTCCCAGCTGTGTGACCCTGGGCAAGTCACTTGACCCCCATTGCCTACCCTTACCACTCTTCCACCAAGGAACTAATATACAGAAGTTAAGGGTTTAAAAATATTTTTTAAAAAAATGTACTTTCAGAGAGATGTGAATAAAATGCCTTTAAAACAATTTACAAGTGTGCTTTAGGCTAGGTCAGTTATGCCAATTATAATATTCTATTATATACCATATAAATGAGTTATTATCATTGTTTATTGCTACTATTACTTTCTTCTGCTGTGAACATTGTTAGGTGGATGATATAACAAGAAAAAAATAACTGCCTACAAAACAGAAAACACCATCAAGAGTGGAGGTGAGGAAGAGCATTGTGGGATGATGATGGAATTTGGAGGGAAGCTTTTTTGCCCTCCTAACCCCCCCAAAAAAACCAACCAAAAATAACTCCATAAAATCCCTGAAAGCAGCAAAAACAAACAGGAATCTGGAGTAAGTAAAGCTGAACAGCAAAGAACAACTAGGGAGAACCCTACTTCCCTAGGTGTAGGAAAAAAGCAAATAGAGGGAATCCACAAAGCAGCCCTGGAAGGCAAGATTAGCAACTTCATTTTGTTTTCTGAGGGGGCCTGGTAGGTGAGGATACTTCCCTCAGGATGCCACAGAAATCTGAATCCACTGGAGGAGGGCCCTGGGAGTAGTTGTGTCTGCTGCAACCTCAGCTCAGAGACCAAAACTAAGCCATAGTTGAGGACTGAAGAAGTGGATGTTTCTGAGTTAGAGGGCACCAGGCACAAAGGTTAGGAACTCAAGCCTCATTGCTAACAAATGAAAGACTTTGGAGGCTCAAAAATGTGGACTAGATACTTGGTCTCTTGAGGGCTGTGTCAGTAGGAATAGAGGAGAAAAGGAGTATTCTGCACCAACAAGTATATTTGCTGAGAGTCTGAGGTTGCTTCAGCTGTAGTCACTTCTGGATGAGTAGAGTCTTTGGTTGTTGCTACAGGGGGAGGCAGACTAGTTGCTTGCAGTTTCAGTAGCAGAACTCCCTGCTGGCTCTTGTTGGAACACCTGGAATCAGTTGCTGACTGGGACCTAAGCAGGGGAGTATGAGTACATTTAACTCTGAAATATAAAAAACTGCAATAATGAAATCAGATCCAGCTAGAAAAACAACAACAAGCAAACATATACAAAAAAAAATTCTGAATTCTGTGATAACATGCATTAAGAAAATCAAAACACTGAAAAAAATTCAATAATAAACTTTTTTACTTGGCCACTAAAATTTAATTAATGAGTTAATTAATTTAAATAATAAATTAAATAAATATCAATAAGAAAAGGAGAAAGAACTCAACTATTATTAGATATTGGTGGGCAAAGAAGATGGCTCAAACTCAAGAGGACAGCAAAGTAAAAATATCTATTTCAAAAAAAGCAAAGAAATAACAAAAAAAATAGGACTGGTCACAAGCTCAAAAAGAGCTTTCAAAGGAGCTTTTAAAAGGCCTCAAAAACCAAATGAATAGTTGAGGAAAAATTAGGAAAAAATAATAATGATGCAAGAAAATTAAGAAAATAATGAAATAAAAGATCACCCCAATGGAAAAAGAGATCTAGAAATTTATGGAAGAAAATAATGTATTAAGAAGTAGAACTGGATAACAATAAGCTAACAATTTCCTAAGAAAACAAGAAATAATGAAACAAAATCAAAATAATGAAATAATAGTAGAGAACATGAAACATCTTATAAAAACTGACCTGGAGAATAGATCAATGAGAGATAATATAAGAATAGTTAGACTCCCTGAAAATTATAATGAAAAGAAGTGTTTAGATCCTATACTCCAAGAAATCATCAAGGAAAACTTCTTGCAGTGATTGGCAAACTTTTTAAAGAGGGGGCCAAAGGAAAGGAAATTCTCATCTGTCAGTCTATTTCTAAGGCACCTCTTTCGAAGTTTCATTGTATTGTATCCTACTCATTGTATTCGTCAGATTAGGAATAATGTTGCCCTGCCAGATAGAACACTTCAGGGGGCTGCCTCTGGCCCCTTGGCCGTAGTTTACCCATCACTGGCTTAGAGTTTTATAAACAGAAGGCAAAACAGAAATCAAAGGAATGCACCAATCAACAACTCAAGAGATACAAAGATGAAAATGTACAGGAAGATCTTTCCTAAGCACCATAGTCCCCAGGATAAGGAGAAAATAATATAAGCAACAAGAAAACAATAATTCAAGTAACTGTGGAGCTATAGTCAGAATAATATAAGACTTAGCAGCTACAACATTGAAAGAACACAGGACATGGAATGCATTTTGTATAGCATAGAACTAGACTTACAACCAAGAATAACATAGCCAACAAAAACAAGCACAATTATAATAAGAAAAACATGGGTATTTAATGAACTAAAGGAATTTCAATTCTTCTGGAGAAAAACCCAGAACTCAGCAGAAAATCTGATCTATAAGAAACATACAAGGGTAATGCATTATCTAATAATGAATAACTAATCATAAGTAACCCCAAAGGTCAAATTGTTTAATTCTTATATGGGAAAATATAAGCTATGGTCTCTGGAAAAGACATCATTGCATGGGTTTTTTGAAGGGGCATGTTTGGCTGGAAGACTCAAAGTCAAAGGAATATAATGGAATGAGCTGAAATAGTAGGGAAAAAGATGTGGAGACAGGGTAAATTCTCATATGGAGGGGAAAGTAGTAGAGAAACTGTCATAAGGAAAGAGACAAGGGGATGGAGAGCTAGGAATACTATATCTAAGCCTGAGCATACACCTAATCAAAATATGGTTTATGATGGGATAACAATGGGTTACAAATCATAAATATCTTGTAAAAGTCTTATTTAATTATTCATCATAGTATTCATCCCTGAGGGGTTGTAGCATTGGAACAAAAGTTTCACTAAGTATGACCAAGCTGGAAAGACTTTTTTTGGAAAGAGTTTAATCATGGCAACAGATTGTGTCTGCTGCCTAAAGACCAATCTAGCAAAATATCATCCTGGTAATATATATATATATTAAATAAGAACCAGATGGACCAAAATGATCAAATTAAATGCTGATAGAATCATGGAAAAAGAGTCCTAATATTACATTGCTAGATCAGCTGTGATTTTTTTTTTCTCCTTAGAAAACAAAATAGAATGATTAAGCTGTGAAGTTGCTCATGCTTATTGACCTCGAGATACAATTGTTACTGTTGGCCATGAGAACATTATAAAGAGGGCAAAAAACTGTGTTTATATAAAAATATTAATGGAAGGTTTGATTATCATCACAAAATAATTGGAAATAGCACAAATACAATGATTTGAAGAAATGACTAAATAGCTTGTTATATTTCAATATAATGTATTGTAATATGTTTTTGAAATGAGAATTATTGGAATGATAAAGAAAATAAAGGAACTATAGATAAAGAAAATTTAAAAATAACACCTACCTTGATTATATTAAAAACAATAGCCACAAAATCAAGAGAAAAATGTATCTCCATAAAATGAATTCAAAGGGAACTCAAAAGAAGAGGATGTTTACACTAGCATACAATATAACTTAGATATTTTTAAAAATTGTAAACATTGTAGAGTTTATAGTCTTTCACATAATCTTTTTTATATATTTGTTTAGTTATTTTTTTTATCATGTTGGTGGTTCAAAACAAAACAAGACAAACAATAACAACAACCAAAAAAAGCAAAAGTTAGGTATCCCCTTATGTTAATTAGGCAAATATGGCTGAAACCATTCCATTGTGCTATCAAAGCACTAAATTTTCTAATATCATTTTACCATGGTTTGGACTATACATCAGTGAGGAGAGTTGTGGGATATTTATATCTGAGATCTCTGTTATAGAAGACAGAATTTTACTAAAGATTTAAAGGAATTTAGGAAAGCAAGGAGGGAGAGATAAGTAGGGAATATATTCCATACATGAAGACAGCCAGAGAAAATGACTAGAGACAAATGATGGAGTATCTTGTTGATGGCATAATAAAAAAGTCAGTATTCCTAGATCAAAGTTCATATGATGGGGAGTAAGGTGTAAGAAGATTAGAAAAGTAAGAGGAAGATAGTTTAGGAAGAATTCACAATCTGTCTTTTCTCCCAACAAAGTATTTGATATTTCATCCTGAGGGCAAGAGAAAGCAACTGAAATTTATTGGTTGGGGGGTTGGGATTGCAGTGAGACATTTTAGGAAAACCAATATGGTAGCTCAATGGATGTTTTATTGTAGTGGATAGGGATGAGAAACAGACCAAAGCAAAAGTTAAGTCATGAGATGATGACATGAACAAGAACAGTGGCAGTGTTAGAGGAGAGAATGGGTAAAAATGGAATATATTCTACAGATATTACAAAAGTTACATTTTCAAACTTTGGCAAACGATTGAATATAATGATGGAGGGATTTAGAAAGGAGCAAAAATGGATACCTAAGTTGTGACTCAGAGGGAATGGAAGGATTGTGTTCTCCTGTAAGATAGTAGAGACTTTAGAAGGGAGGGAGAGTTTAGAGAGTTGAAATAATTTTAATTTGGACATGTTGAGTTTAAGATGTGTGCTGAACATCCAGGTTCAGATGTGAAAGATGATTTGGAATTTCACAACTGGAGGTCAATCAAGAAATTGTGGCATAATAGGTAAGCTTCAGAGTCATCAGTAAAATTATTGTAATTAAATCCATGATGAACAAATGAGATCATCAAGTAAAGTATTATAGAATGAGAAGAGAAGAGAGCCCATGGCAGAACTCTGTAGATTATTTATGATTGGAAAAAATAATCTGAATAAGGATCCAGCAAAACACACTTAAAAAGAGTAGTCAGGTGAGTAAGAAAAGAACCAGGAGCAAGTAAGGTCTTACATTCCTAGAGTGAAAATATTCTTAATTACCAGAGGGGAATCAACCATATCAGATTCTATAAGAGAGTGAGAAGAATGAGGATTGAGAAAATATGGGCTTTGGCAATTAAAAGATCACTTTTAACTTTGGAGAGGCAATTTCAGTGGAATGATGCTAGAAGCCAAATTGTAAGAAGTTAAGAAGAAAGTGAAAGGAGATAAAGTGGATGTACCTATTGTAGATAGCCATTTCAAGGAGTTTAGCTAAAAAGGACAGTAGATATATAGACTATAGTTAGATAGGCTGGAAAGTTTGTTTTTTAATCTTTTATTTTTCAGGATTAGAGAGAAATGGACATGTTTGTAGCCAGTAGAAAATGAGCCAGTAGAGATAGAGAGAGTGAAAATAAGTGAAAGAAAAAGGTTGGGGGAATGTGAGAGGAGGCTAGGACACCTAGAATAATGAGGGTTTATTTGGGATTGTGTAACATAACTTCATAGTGGGTCCAATCAGAATGAATACTTACCTTTCTCTATCTTCATTCACCAGCATATGTGTAGGAACAAAAATGGCAGATAATGGTAAAAATTCAAGGATAACACTTGGGGAAGGATAATAAGTGTACTAGGGATTCAAGAGAAGAATATTGCATATTATAGAATTGTAACATTTCAATAGGGAGTCAAGATGAAGAAAAGAGAGGTAATGGCCTATATAGTGGAGATTGCCTGAGAGAGGGTAAAGGGACTGGAGGTTATAGGATGAATGAAGTGAGGACTTTGGTAGGGAACAACCCAGGGAGAGACACAAAGCTAAAAGATTATAGTTAGATAAGTGAGTTTCTGAATTGTGAATATGGAGGAGGCAGATTTTTGCATGACACATAGTAAGCAATTAAAAAATATATATAATTTATTTATTTCCCATATCCAACTCATGTACCCAATATAAGACATACCCTTGATCTTTACATCACTAACAAATGTACTACTTTCATGTCCACAATTCAAAAACTTACTTATCTGACTATAATTTATTATCTTTGTGCCTCTCCTTGTGTTCCTAACCAAGATTAGAAGGGAAATTTGAAAATTTTGGGGAGGAAAAGATAGCAAATGTCTCTGACTTGTTCAATATCCTTTCTGAGAAGAAATTCTTTAAGTATTCTTTCTCCTTTTCTCTTAATTGGGATAATTTATTTTAAAAAAGCATTCTTCTTTTAACTTAAATTATGTTTTATTGGTATGTAGTTTAGTAAAATAACTTCTAAAATGTAATTTCCTGTACATTGGTTATGTATTTACTCTTCAATTTTGTACACTTGGGAATGTGGATTTCTTCTCTCTTTTTTTCCAACAAATTAATCAATGATTTATCTACTTTTTTCATAAAATCATCTTCTTATCTTATTTACTGTTTGAATGGTGTTTTTAATTTAAATTTTCTTAATTTCTTCTTTAATTTTAAATATTTCTAATTTGGTATTTGAGGATATAAAATTTATTCTTTTTCTAGTTTTTTTAAACTTTGTATGCCTAATTCATTGATCGTTTAGATAGAGGAAATATAATGGTGATTTAAACATTTAGAGATAACCATTTTCCCTCTAATTACTTTTAAAACCCACAATGGATAAAAAATGAGGATGTTGTCTCCTTGAAATTCTCCTTAATGAAATTGTTGATTGTTTCTATGATTTGTTCTATATTTCTATATTTGTTCTATATTTGTGACCCACTTATTCCAATTAATCAGTAGGGTTTTTTTTGTTTCTTTTTGGTAAGCCATTGTTGAGTGTAATTTTTATAGCATTATGATCTGAAAAGGATGCATTTAATATTTTTTCTTTTCTGCATTTTGTTGTGAAGCTTAGCCAATTATATGGTCAAATTTTTTTGAAGGTGACACATGAAAAATTATATTTCTTTCTATTACCCTTGAGTTTTCACCAGAGGTTTAGCAAATCTCAATTTTCTAATATTCTATTCACTCCTCAATTTCTTTCTTATTTATTTATTGGTCTTGATTTATCTAGTTCTGAGAAGGAGAGTTTAATTTCCCCTACTAATATAGTGTTATTATCTATTTCCTCCTGTCACTCATATAACTTCTCCTTTAGCAATGTGGATACTATGGCATTTGGTATATATATATATATATATATGTTTAATACTTACATTACTGCATTGTCTATATCTTTTATAAAGATGCAATTTCTTTCTTATCTCTTTTCATTACATTAATTTTATTTTTCCTGAGATTGTAATTGCTTTCTGTGTTTTTTTTAAACTTTAGTTGAGGCATTATAGATTTTGCTCCAGCCCTTTACCTTTACTCTATGTGTGTCTCCCTGATTTGTTCTTTTTCATTTATGTGAAGAAAAAATTTTTCAGCAATTATTTTCTAACATTTTATGTTTCAGAATTTTCCCTTTTTTCATTCCCCTTAACCTCCCAAGGCAACAAATTTTCTGGTATAGGTTATGTCAGTACCTTCCTACTATCATGCAATATGTATTTCCATATTACTCATGCTGTGATATGATACATATCACATATACAATAAAAATCCAATGACTGAAATATATTGGAAGTTGATATATTTATCTACACGTAGACTGCAACAGTTCCTTCTTTGATTATGGATAATATTTTCATAATGATTCCCTTGGGGTTATCTTAGAAACTTGCTTTGCTGATAATGGTTTAGTCTTCCACAGTTCATAATCATAATAATTTTGTTACTGCATATACTGTTTTCCTGGTTCTGTTCACTTAGCATTGTATTAATTCCTATGAGAATTTTTAGGTTTTTGAAGTCATCCTGTTCATCATTTTTCATGGTGCAATAGTATTCCACTACAATTGTATGCCACAACTTTTTAATCCATTTCCTAAGTAATGGACAGCCCTTCAGTTTCCAATTCTTTACCTGTACCAAAAGAGCTGCTAAAAACATTTTTGTACAGGCAGACTCCTTTCCTTCATCTCTGATCTCTTTGGGATACAAACCTAGTAGTAGCATTTCTGGGTGAAAGAGTATACATAATTGTATGACCATTTGAGCCTAATGTTGGTTGCATTGGTTTTATTTTTTCAGAACCTATTTTAATATAATGCAATCAAGATAATCCATTTCACTATCCCTAATATTCCCTATATCTCATTTAATCATAATTTTATCCTTTATAAAAAAGTCTCACAAGCAAAATTTTCCATGTTGCCCTAATTTGTTTGTGGTCTCACCCTTTCTTTCTCAAACAAGTATTCAAATTGACTTTATCCTTGTGTGTAATGTGAGATGTTGGTCTATATCTAGTTTCTACTATATGGTTTTCCAGGTTTCTGAGCAGTTATATCAAATGGTAAATTCTTTCCCTTCAAAGCTTGAAACTTTCAATTTATTGCACACTAGATTACTAGTGTCATTAGCTACGATCTATTGATTACCTAATCTATTCTACTGATACATTAATCTATTACTTATCTAGTACCAGATTATTTTGATAATTACCATTTAATAATATTGTTTGAAAACTGACATGGCAAGGCCTCCTTCATTCATTTTTTTTTCATTAATTGCCTTGATATCTTGGCCTCTTTTTCTTCCATATGAATATCTTATTTTTTCTAGTTATTGTAAAAATATTTTGAGATAGTTTCATTGATATCATACTGAATAGGTAAATTAATTTAAGTAGGATCGTCATTTTTATTATATTGAATTGACCTATCCATGAGCAATTAAAATGTTCCAATTGGTCAGGTCTGACTTTGTTTGTTTGGAAAGTGTTATGTGTTTATAGAGTTGCTGCCTTTGTTTTGGTAGATATATCCCCAGGTATTATATATTTTCTAGAGTTGTTTTGAATGGAATTTTATTTTATATCTCTTGCTATTGGATTCTGTTGGTAATAATTTAACATGCTAATGATTTAAGTGGGGATATTTTATATCATGGTTTTGCAAAAATCATTAATTATTTCTATTAATTTTTTGGTTTAGGATTTTTTAGGTAATCATTTGAAAAGTGTGTTAACTTTGTTTCTTCATTGTCTATTTTAATTCCTTCAATTTTTTTTTCTGCTTTATTGCTATGACTAGAATTCTAGTACAATATTAAGTAATACTAATAATCACAGGTATCTCTACTTTCCCCTTGATCTTATTGAGAAGAATGTAATTTTATCTACAATATAGATAATGCTTACTGATAGTTTTAGAGAGATGCTATTACTTTTTTTTTACATTTATTAATATTCATTTTTAACATGGTTACATGATTCATGCTCCTCCTTTCCCCTTCAACCCCCCCCCCCGCACCCCCTCTACCCATGCGCATTTCCACTAGTTTTGTCATGTGTCCTTGATCAAGA